>NC_142882.1:90405000-90740000 GCF_051225735.1 Oryctolagus cuniculus | reverse complement strand
TCATGCGTGTTTCGCTTTATAATGTTCCTCGAATCCTTTGTGGAATAGGCTATAAAATAGAAACTGTCCAAAGGTGCATTTCCAACCATGCCCGTCTGTGACGACGGGAGAAGGGTTGGAAGGGTGATCACAGAGCAGCCTCTCTGTGTAAAGGAGCCACAGGAGTCGGTGGTCAGCGCGCACGCCCCTCCCGGCCACCCCCCGGCCACCCCGAGCAGGGCAGAGGTTCCTGACAAGGCTCGGGTCTACTCCTCACCTCCGCCTGGGTCTTCCTCCCTCACCTTCACCACCCGCCGGGGCATAGAGTGGAGTTTGATTTGATTTTGCAGAAAATCAATAAAAGATGGCTCCCAAATGTTTGTGAAATTCTTTTTGATTGTTCTGAAAATCATATATCACCGAGTTTGGAGTCATCATATCAGAATTGAAATATCTGTTCCTAGAGTAATTTAAAATCTCATTTAGGGTGACAGAACTTAGATATATACTTGTTTAATTTACTTTCAATTAAGCCATTATATAATTGAATCTCACCAGAACTATTGGATTATGTTACAGTTGAATAAATTGAAAGGGTTTGTGTTACCTTTTTGTTTAAAATCGGGAGAAAATTGATCTAAATGAATTTCTCCACTGCTTCACTTTAATATTGAAAATATGAGAAAATTACTCTGGCATGAAGCAACATAAAAGCTTTTTCACAGAAAGAAATTAATCTTTCTTAGACTGAACCCACTCACGTTGCCCATTGCTGGCCGGGCGCCCTTGTTTGAAATTCAGTCAACCATCATTTGCCATCAAACAATAAGGCCCTGGAGCAGTTTTCTGTGCAAATGTTTAAGTAGACTTTGCAGACAGCAGCACAAGGCCACAGACTGAGGATGGGACCTGGGGGGCGGGGTGGGGGGGAGCCAGGCGGCCGCCATTCTTCTGTGACTCAGAGCCAATTGGTGCCCCCTAAAGTTCTGACTGCGACACACTCATTGGCTCCACTTCTATGCCAGACACTCACAGATAGAGGATATGGAGAAAAAGTCACGTATAATACAGTGCGTGCCATCGTGGAGGCACAACCTAACTGTAACAGAAGCAAAGAGAAGGTGCATGGGGATAAGGATTAAAATCCCAGGAAGTCCCTCGCAAAGAACTCCTCTAGCTCTGGCTTAAAAGTGAGTAGCATTCGCCCTTGGCAGGTTACATCCCACGTGAGGGAAAGTAAAACTCACCCGTCCAGAGAGGGCCGGTCGCTCCAGGGAGGGGCAGGCACAGGTGTCAAGGCGCCCATCCCCCGGCCTAATGGCTTCCACTTGCGGCTCTACTCCAACACACAGGTATGGAAGACGCCACAGCTGGCAGGTGGCGCTCACTGGAAAGCAGAGTGCAGAGGGCAGCCCCAGCACCGCCAGCCTTTGACGACCGAAATCCAGACAAGAGATCATGAGAGAATCAAGGCAGTAGCCGCGGAGACGAAGAATATGTGGCATTTCAGTTGCGGCATTATTCTTTTTTTTATTTATTTATTTGAAAGTCAGAGTTACACAGTGAGAGAAGGGGAGGCAGAGAGAGAGAGAGAGAGAGAGAGAGGTCTTCCATCCGATGGTTCACTCCCCAGTTGGCTGCAACAGCCGGAGCTGCACCAATTCAAACCCAGAAGCCAGGAGCTTCCTCCAGGTCTCCCATGCAGGTGCAGGGGCCCAAGGACTTGGGCCATCTTCCACTGCTTTCCCAGGCCATAGCAGAGAGCGGGATCAGAAGTGGAGCAGCCGGGACTCGAACTGGCACCCATATGGGATGCCGGCACTGAAGGCAGTGGCTTTACCCGCTACACCACAGAGCCGGCCCCTTGGCATTATTCTTGTAAGAATCTGACAAATGACTTGTTTAAAAGGTGGATTTCATTTTTGTAAAATGGAATGGCATTTATTTTGTCATTGTGTGTACAGAAATCCAGCGATTCTTGTTAGCTAGTTTGAAGTTCCCGTACTTAAAATAGCCCAGGAAGCTCTCTGTGAAAGTATACAGCTTGCTGACGTCCCACTCTGGTGGGACATATTTATTCTCTCACTTCCTTAATGAAGCTAATTTGAGAACCCACATAATTCACGAGCTGTCTTTTGGGGTCATCAGAAAGTTTCACACAGTCACTCCAGCACAAAAGCAGTTTCCTGGGGCGAGCCAGCACTGTGGCGCAGCCTTCCCGTGTGGGTATGGATGCCGCTTCTGATCCAGCTCCCTGCTGTGGCCTGGGAAAGCAGGAGAAGATGGCCCAAGTGCTTGGGTCCCTGAACCCACGTGGGAGACCCGGAGGAAGCTCCTGGCTCCTGGCTTCAGATCGGTGCGGCTCCAGCTGTTGCAGCCAACCGGGGAGTGAACTGGCAGGTGGAAGACCTCTCTCTCACTTTCTCTGCCTCTCCTCTCTCTGTGTAGCTCTGACTTTCAAATAAATAAATCTTTAAACAAAAAAGTAGTTTCCTCTGGGAAACCCGTTTCAGTGTGAAGCTCCGACAGAGCTGTGCCTGGAAACCTCCTTGCAGGAACAGGTGGCTCACTGCCACGACAGACGGAAGAGCACCCGGAGTGACACCCTGAGAGGTGAGGGCGGGGGAAGGGCGGACAGGGACCCGGGCCAGCACCCTCTGCCTTCCCAGGCCTGAGCAGGTGCCCAAGACCGGCAAGGCCTGCAGCTGGGGAGGGAGGCAGCCAGGGGTCCCGGCAAGTGGGGGCACCGTGGGTCGGGGGCGGAGCCACGGCCAGGACCCCCCCCCCGCGGTGACGTGGGCGTGGGGCGCAGACTGCAGGCGCCTCCTCCCTCTCGCTCCCTGCGCGGCGTCTCCTTCGTGCTGGAGAGGGCACGGGGCAGAGAGGGCCGCGGAGGGCAGAGCGCGCGGACAGCGGTGGGTGGGCAGGGGGCGAGTGCGGGACTGAGGACGTGCCCACGGCTGCTTGTGGAGCAGCCAAGCGGCCGGCGGAGCGGGCGGCCGCAGTGTGGGCTTCTCCGCGGACAGATGTCTGCGCACGCGGCTGCTGGCCGCTCCCTGGCGCACCCCCGCACTCCAGCGCCGGCTGTGGCGCCCTTGAGCCCCGTGTCCAGCCCGGGGACTCGGCTGCCCTCTTCCGTGCTTTGTCATCTGTCCAGCCGTGCTGTTTCCAGCGCCGAGTGATGCTTTGACGTTCCTTTATGGAGACCTGGATGGGTAAATAATATAAGTAAGAAAAAAAAATACCATGAAAGGTGTTGATGTTATCCTAACAAACAAACCTCAGAAGTGAATGTCCCGGGAGCAGAAAAGCTGGGCATTTGGGGACGATCGAGGATTATTGAGCCTGTGCCGTTCTGTCACTGCGTGGCCTTCCTTCAGCCCCTTCAATGTATCCACCTGTGGCAATGACAAGCGCGTCGCGGATACCAGGTGCCCACACCAAGGGGCGGGTGGTGCCCACACCAAGGGGCGGGCAAGGGCGCGCATCTAACAGGAATTACTACGAGAGTGGCTGGAACAACAACATTTCAGCGCAGCAATGGTTTCTACTTAATGTTTCTAGTGCATTAACTCAGCCAGTTTTATAGAATTATGGATTTTTTTCCCAAACAAGGAAGCTACTTATTATTCATAATCTCCAGGGCAGTAGCTTAATGTTAAATAGCCCTTAAAATACACTCAGTAAGATGGTAGTGCCCGCCCCTCCTTTTGCGGCGCAGGCAGGATCTCCTCTCGGAAGCTCTCAGAACCACAGGCCGCCACCTCCCAGGCTCGGCTGCTCAGTCCAGGGCCTCTCGGCCTCGTGGACTCCAGGGTTTAAACAGCAAAGGCGGAGCTGAAAAAGCCAAACCAACCCCCTGCAGATTTACAACGCCGCTGTGTGCGCGGCAGCCGGAGGGAAAGAACTCTTGCTGGAATGCTCGGTTTTGCCTGCTCAAACCCCGAGGCCTGGGGTCGTGAAGAACGAGCGAGTTCCAGGAACGGGGGTTCTGGGGGCCGGCACCCCGGCAGCCTGCACCCTCACCGTGCACTCCAAGGGGGCGAAACAGCTAATGAAGGAGAAAGAGCTGGAGTCAGGAGAGCTTCCTGCAGTGTTTACCGCGCTAGCCGTACCGGCATTTACCAGAAACACGTACTGATATCGGGACAGAAAGGGTCGTTTTCCTCTGGACACCTGGAGATGAACAGGAATGAAGTCAGGCACGATGACTGCTCGTGCGTGTTCGCCCGGTTCCCTGCGTTACCATTGCCTGTCGCCCCTACCCAGTTCTGGTGCAGAATTCAGTCCCCCCGAGCCGGGGGCGTTCTACCTAAGCAGAAGGAGAGAGCTGGGTAAGTCCAGCTGTTTCCCCGGGAGCTTCCTCCTTTACTGCCCCCGAGCTCCCTCGGTCTCCTGGGCTTTCTTTTGTTTTGTTTTGTTTTTGAGATTTGCTTTATTTATTTGAAAAGCAGAGTGACACAGAGGGAGAGACAAAGAGTTCTTCCATTTGCTGGTTCACTCCCCAAATGGCCACAACAGCCAGGGCTGGGCCAGTCTAAGCCGGAGCCAGGAGGGTCATCCTGGTCCCCAATGTGGGTGGCAGGGGCCCAAGTACTTGAGCCGTCACCTGCTGCCTTCCCCATTGGCAGGAAGTGGGGGTGGGAGCAGAGTAGCAGGGACTCGAAAGGGCGCTCAGATAAGAGACGCCCGAGACATCCATGGCTCAGAGAGGGGCTCAACCCTCCACACCCAACGCCAGCCCTCGTTTTCTTTTCTGCTGACAAACAAACCAGAGATCCTTCTTCAGTCCCTCTCCTGTTCTTTCTAGCACTAACTGCCCTGATCTAAGCCGTCTCGATACCTGATTCGACTAGGTAAGACAAGCCATCAAAGAGTTCACGGAAATATGTATTATGAAAAAACTGCACGTGGGTTGCAAAGGGTTCTGGCACCAACAAGAAATGTCTTTTCATTCCATGTTTCCATGAGTGTTTCATGTGTCCTCACACTAACTTCCCGTCCCCCTTCATCCGTTTCGTTCCCTGAACCCCATTTCCCCAGGAGGGGATCCGAGAAGCCAGGTCTATGTAAGTCTACATGTGTGATGCCTACACACGTGGTAAGCCCCTTGCTCTCAAATCAGACAGAGCCCCTGATCCCAGCTTCTGGATATGTGAGTATCCCCAGGTCATGGATACATGAGAAGTTTCCCCAGGTCAGCAGTGTCCTGTGGGGTAGGTACACTGTGCTGCCACTTTGCCACTATTCCATTCCCTCCGACCCTGGCTCTGCTCCTGCCAGTGCCACTCGGGCAGAACCCGCCGTGTGCCTGCTGCACAGCCCTCTGGGCTAACACAGCAGCGTCTGCTGACACGACAGAGCTCATCACGGCGCGATACGCAGGCTAGCCCACCTTCACGTCCTCCAGCCATTAAATCTCAGACGTGGATGATAAATTCTCCCTACTTCAATATATGCCTGCGACATGAAAAGCACTAAAAAGGGGATTAAAGTTTCATAAAAGCTCTAATAGGCGCTGTACATATTCCCCTGTCAGACAGGCTGTTTTCAGGAAAGGCTCAGAGGAGATTTGGTTTCAATCAACGTGAATTTAAGTAAATGCAATCCAATCTCCTCTCCCCCCTATAGCTATAAATCTGGTGAAATCTACAAAATTAACCTGACCTCATTCTCAATTTAGATTAATGGCAAAAGCATCTTACTGATATCAAGCAAAAAAAAATTACAGTGGATGGTTAGATTAAATGTTTGGGTTGGAAGATAGAATGATAGGATTATATCAAATTCTGTCACCGAAAATTAATACTTTTAAGTGTTAACTGCTGTTGTCAGGGTAAGACAAAGCTACTGCAAAGATGATTTTGTTTACATTGTTATTTATCTGAGAAGGAGATACAGAAAGAGAGAGAAAAAAAGAGAGAGGGAGAGAGAGAGCTGCCGTCTGCTGGGTCACTCCCCATGTGAACACAGTCTCAGTGGCTGGGACTGGGCTGGGCCAAAAGCAGGAGCTGAATTCAGGTCTCACCGGATGGCAGCAGCCCCGTGTCTGGAGCCCGCCTCTGCACCAAGCCGGAGTCGGGAGCCAGTGCCGGAAACGGAACCCAAGAGCATCTCATCCAGGAGGCTGGCTGCCTGCCTGGGAAGCGTTTTTAATGCACTGTTTTGAAGAAGAGAGGGAAGATGCGATCAAGGGGAGAGGAAACGTTTGCACACTTGCAGCCAGTTTCTTCTGCCCACGTACATCATTGAGTTATGCTGCACCCAGGACAGGCTGTCCCTTCGTTCTTCTGAAGGCAGTAGGGAAGCCTGCGTGGTGGACTGCACGAGACCCTGGCCATCTGCACCGCAGATCGGCCCAGCTGTCTGAAATCCTCCCAGCCCCACGTTCAGGACTCAGGCATGGGTGCCACCCCTCGCCTGTCTTGCTGCGGTCCTGCTGTGAGGCCGCAGGACGGAGTGAGCGAAAGGGCAATCAGGGCTAGCAAACCCTGCTGTGATGTGTCAAAGCAGCTGTGCAAAGGCGACCGTGATGGGAGTCTCAGTGGAAACCCCGGAAATGTCCCCCTCACAGCCGTGAGTTCTGGATGTGACCGGAGCCAGGCATACGTCACGGGCAGGTAACGGGCAGATCAGTGCCCCAGCATTACAGCCTCTGACCCAAAGCAGCAGCACTCCCTGGGGACACGCTCACCACCCAAGTCGCCGTCCTCTCGGAACACCCCAGTTTCTTGGGGCATGTGTTCTCCTTGGCTGCCACAATTAGCAGACCTGAACCTTTTGCCTCTAAACGTCAAAGCACCAGTTTCTAAAGCCCAAGGCTCTTCTGGAGAGTTAATCAGCCCGTGCACCTGGCACGAAGGAAGGTCTACTACCTAGCGCTTGCTCGTGGGTGCTGACCAGTGCGTGGGCTCTGGCCCTGCTCTGGGACGTGGCGCTGGGCCCCTGTCACGTGGGACAGACACCCAGCAGGGTCTTCCCTCGTCACCCCCTCAGCCATCCTTGTGAGCAAATCGCTGTTACCAAGACAGAGTCACTCCCGTAGGACCCTGACAAAATTCAGAGCCAGGGAAGCGTGAGGAGGGACACCCACGGTCTCAGAAATTTCCTAAAAACAAGGCAAACCCACTGGGAAGTCCCTCCCATGCCGCCCTTTGCATGGGTCACGGACATGCACAGACTTCCCTAACAAAGGTCCTGGTAGCCATTCACACGGCACCCTGCGGGCACGTGCCCCAGGCTGTCCCTCCACCTGCTCTGGGTCTCCTACACGTGGTTTTCCGGAATTTCTCCACTTCCTGAACGTTTCCCTTAGGCCTCCTTCTTTGGTGTTCCGGAGGCTTGCGTAGCATGACCTCCAGACGGTCGTGTTTGCGCAGTCCTCGGTAAATCCTCTGTATCGGGAGAGCTTGTTTCTGTGTTGCTTCTTGTCGTCTCTGGCCCTACAAGAGGCTTCCAGGGCATCAGATCCACGTAGATCCCTGTTCTACCTTGGCTGTTGTCTCCCTCAGCAGAAGGTTTCCTGCTGCCACCTCACCCCTGTGGTCTGAGGCTAGCCCACTCTACCCGGCCAACTTCCCCAGCACCCCAGGCCACGCCTTCTCCCAGGCAGCGTGGAGTTCAGGCTTGGGGAGGAGCCTCCCTTGGGGTCTGCCCCTGCTCTGCACTCTCTCAGACCAGGGTCTTCCTAGGCACCGTCTATTAGCACTTCTCTCCCTGGTGGCAGTGGGCAGCCCTCTGCCAGTGCTGGTTCTTGGCATCACTGGGTCTTGGTGTACAGTTGTGCCAACTGAAAATAGCAATGTCACCAGGTAAGAATTCTCATTCACTGACTGCTAGTGTTTGAGCCATATTTGGCCCTTGAACTCATGCATTGAAACCCCAAAGTCCTAAGTGAACGGTGCTCAGAAGTTGGAAACTTAATCCAATCATGGCACTGGTGAGGGGTCCTCCTGCCCTCGGAAGGGAATCCTCACGAGAGGGCTGGCTGCTCCCTGGCTCATCCGAGGCCACAACCACTCAGCCTTGGACTGCGGAACTCCGACTGCTAGCTGGAGAAACCTTTCTTTGTGAGTGGCTCGCCTCAGGTATTTGCCTGTAGTTTTGAAGAGCTGGATAATATACCTATTAGATATTTTATGAACAGCAACAAGAGAGCATTTTGAAGTCTCCACCCCTAAAGCAATGGTATGGAGCAGAAAGTGTTATGTGCCCTGATGTGATAAGCAGACACTGCACACAGGTATCAGATCCCCACACTGCACACCATCAATATGGAAGTTAAAGTAAGATTAATGTCCATTTTCACATCTCCTGTGGACGTTACTGATGTGTGGTCTGTCTCCTGACTGGCTCCTGACACACCCACTTGAATTGTAGCTTTTTCCAAGAGAACCTGTTGGCATGGATTGGTCTCCATATTTCGGGGATCCCTTATTTCCCTGTCCCTTTAAACCTTGACACTAACCTGACGCCTGATGCACGGCCCCTGTACTTTGAATTCCTTGTTGTGCCCTTTGCCAAGACGTAGGATTGGGTCTGCCACCGACTGCAGGCCTGCATGGGGGTGTAAATGCCAGGCCTCTGCTGGTTGTCTCAGAAACCATGTTCGTTTTGGACTCTGTCCAGGGGTTGGACCCCTGCTTGCCTGTCTGCACTAATCGTGTTTTTCTACCAAAAAAAAAAAAATTATGCAGCCAATGCTGATCATAAAGCTGCAGTGAGAAGCACAGCACTGGCACTTGCCTGCCTTGTCAGTCACACCGCTCAGCGCACGCTGCTTAGCTCCACAAGCACCGAATAGGAATTGTTCTTTGGAAAACCAACAAGTGCCCCACGTTTCCACTCAAGAGTCATTACTCATAATGAAACTAGCAGTGGGCATTGAGGTGCCTACAACTCAGGGTGTCTTCAGCCCACAGCAGAGTGCCTGCAGTTGACTCCTGCCCTGCTTCCCATCCGGCTTCCTGCTAGTGCCCACTCCTGGGGGAAGCAGGCAGGCACTCAGGCATGTGGGTTCCTGCCACCCACATGGGAGAGCCAGATGGAGTTCTGGCCCAGTTCTGGCTGTTGTGGCCGTCTGGGGAGTGAACCAGCAGAGGGAAGGTTTCTCTCTCTCTCTGTCTCTCCCTCTTTCACTGTCACTCTGTTTTTCCAATAAATGAAAAATAAATAAATAATCTTTAAAATAGTGAAACTACTTTTACTTAGCTCATGTGACCCCAGTAGAGATCAAAATTTCACTTCCCTATGGTTTTTTAAATCTGCTTTGTTTTCATAACTACAGAATCAAGTCATCACTCAAAAATGAATACTGATGTTTGAATATCCCTACTACAGTGAAGTTTGATTCCATAATTATTACCAGGGTGAGAAGAAATTATTCAAAGATGTGAAACTGCTTGGATGGATGGATGGATGTCACATCAGTGAGAGCAAACCCTGCCCTGCTGACCCTCCCTACCAAACGTGGCTGACAGAGAGCTCACTGACTCATTTTTGGTTCAATTTAACTAAGTAAACTAAGACTCTGTTTGTTAAAGGGATGACTTATTCTTCAACTGCAGCTCCTAAGCTCAAGCCTAGAGCATATGCAATCAATTTAAAATTAGCTGCTGCTGCTTGGATAGAACAAATGAATAAATCACTTACAATATGATTACACAGGGCTACTGTATAATTGGGAAGGGCTGTGAGGCTAGTAACCTGGAAGTAGACTGTCAGTGTGTTTATTTAGCTTTGTTTTTCCACAGAGCAGGCAGCCTCACTTCCATCCCTTCAGGTAACACCATGCCATTGTTCTCTCCTTCACAAACCTGGTGGAGGATAAACCAATCTCCGTGCATCATTTGGGAGAAGCCTGAGACACGATGAAGGAAGGGTCAGGAAAGTGCCTTCTTCCCCAGCACAGGTTTGGAAGGGAGGTCTTCGTGCCGACTGCGAACGGAGCTGAGCTGGCCTTGCAGGGTGGCAGTGGTGGTGGCGCTGGGCGGTGATGCGGTGCCCACAGTGTGCTCCCCGACTCAGTCTCCGGCTCCGTTTCCCAGCCTGTGCAGCCCCTGTCTAGCGTGCACCAACGCTATGGCTGGTTTAATTGTTCCCCACATCACCTATGATAACAGACTCCAACATCTTTAGACCTCTGTATTTTTTCTAGGAAGACCGAAGACTGAAATGCATCCCTTTAACCTCTGCAGCTTCTGTAATCGGTTTATAAGGAGGGAGTTAGAACTGAAACACTACGAATGCTTCATATGACAGAAAGAAGTCTGGTAAGCGAATTTTACTGACTTTCAGATGTGTTCTAATTTCAGCTTGCATTCAGCGCGTTACAGTTTCCACAGTCTGTCTGCGCTGCTGTCTGCCTGGGTGTCTATGGCTGCCATCACAGGCGGCACTGGAGTTCTGGGAGATTCCGTTTCCACAGCAGTGTGCGTGCTGTGGCTCCTTCACCTCCCACCTCGGCAATCACAGAGCCACTGCACTCTCTACGGTTCGGAATTTTCCAGAATGCCCTGCAAATGGATCCTACATTATGCAGCCTTCGAATCTAGCTATGCTTACAGTATAATGCAGCTGAGAGTTAGCTACATTTATTTTATTTATTTGAGAAGCAGAGAGAGAGCGAGAGAGCGCACAAGCCTGTGATGGACAGACAGCTCCCGGCTGCCTGCTCGCTCTCCAAACGCCTGCAGAGGCCCGGGGCCGGCCAGGCTGAAGCAGGAGCCAGGGGCTCGGTACAGATCGCCCACGTGTGGGGCAGGGCCCCAGCTGCTTGAGCCATAACCATCGCTTTTCAGGGTCAGCATTAGCAAGACGCAGGAAACAGGCCCTGTGGTGTGGGCTGGGGTCTTCATGGCTAGGTCAAATGCATGCCCCTAGCCATGTTTTCTAGGTATCCATAACTCACTCCTCTTTGTGTGTGAGTAGTGTCTTTTCTTGTATACATTTGATGTCTGTCTGTCTGTCCTAATTCTGAAAAGTATGCATAATTTATATGTATCTGTACAAACATAAATTTTTTATTTATGTTGTATAAATATTTAACAGTGAAATTTCTGCTTTGGATGGCAAGTATCTGGTGAATGTTGTGAGTGACTGCCCAGCGATGAGACCGCGGTCAGTGAAGGGGATGTCCACTGCTGCATCGCTGCACAACACTCCACAGCACAGGGTCTCTGTTTCCTTCACGCTCATAGCTGGGTCATGCCACCTGACGGCAGTTTCTACTTGCATTTCCCGAAAGGTAAGAATGCTGTTCCTCTTCTGGTAGACTCCATCCTATTTAGCTCTGCTTTTCTGTTGCATGTCTTTTCAGATTTTTAATTGGGCTTTTTCTTTACTTACTATTGAGTTTTGAAAGTACTTTCTGTATTCTAGACAAAATACTTTGTTGAATATGGGATTTTTATTCCTTCTCCCAGTCTGTAGCTTGTCTTCTCATTTTCTTAACAGTTTTGTTTCCCACAAAGCAAAATTTTTATTGTTGATGGCAACCAATTCATCACAGATTTCCTATCTAGTCACAGATTGTCCCCTAAGTTTCATTTTAAAACTTTATAGTTTTGCATTTTACTTCTAACTTTATGTTCCAGCTTAATGTAATTTTTAAATGCTTGAGATAAATGTTAAGATTCCTATTTTTCTTCCACATAAATAATCATCCCAGTAAGCAATTGTTAGATTATACTTCCCCCACTGATTTCCCTCTGCTTCTCTGTCAGTTCAACATATCGATGCATATCTGTTCCAGACTCTCTCAATTTTATTCCCTCTATTGCTTGAGTCTTTTGTCTGTAATATACTGTCTTAGTTACTGTAGACTTGTAGTATCAAAGTCAGCCTGTACAGCTCTCTATCTCCAAGATTATTTGGCTAGTCTAACTCCTGCTTCCTTGTGAGTTTCAGAATCATTTCCTCCACATCTGCAAGTCGCCAAGGCCTGCTGGTGTTTCGATTGTGATCATGCCACATCTATAGGTCAGCTTGGGGAAGACTGACACCCTAACTCCATGGAGTTTCTACCCATGCCAGCAATATACTCCCATTTACTCCAGGTTCTTACTTAGACTGACATCCTAACTCCATGGAGTTTTTCTACCCATGCCAGCAATATACTCCCATTTACTCCAGGTTCTTACTTAGACTGACATCCTAACTCCATAGAGTTTTTCTACCCATGCCAGCAATATACTCCCATTTACTCCAGGTTCTTACTTAGACTTCTTGGGATTTTCCATGTGGACCATTGTGGTGTCTGTAAATAGAGCTCCAGCTCATCCCAATGTCTACGTCTCTTCCTTCTTTTCCTCAGGATAAAGTTCTAGCTGCGGCTTCCTTTACGCTACTGAATAGAGTGGCCAGGCGGGCATCCTTGCTTCGCTCCCCGTCCGTCCGTGTGGTTGATGCATTACCGACTGACAGCTGTCACTCATGGAGATACAATGTTCCCTTCTGTTCGCAGTTGCTGAGAGCTTCTCCTCTATTGCCCCCCCTTTTTCTTAACCATTTATTTGTTTATCTTCTTACTCTTTGGGGAGGGAGGAGGTGGGTGTTGCACTGTAGAAACATTTCTCCAGGTAGAAGGCTAAGCCATAGATTTAAGACCATAGCTGGTTTATTAATTTAATGTTACATGGCTGACTCCCAGAGCAGAGCTTAAGGCACTGGGATCCAAGGGCCCCAGCAGTGGGACGGCGGTGCACGTCCACCCTGGGAGAGGCCCAGAGAAGGGATCCTCTCCCACTGTCTTCCCAGAAATCAATGTCTTAGCTAGGGAGTTTGGGGTAAAAACGCACCCTCTCTGATCCGGGCGTCTGGGTCTCTGTTTTTCTCTTAATTGTAGCCAAGCAAGTGCAGCCTCACAGGGCCCGTGCAGGGCATCACATCGCTCTCTTCTGTGCAGATAGCTCCTTCTGCCAGCCCTCAACTTCACTTCTGATGGAGCTTAAGGGATTCAGCTAACCGCTGGGGCTACCTGTGGTCCCCTACTCGCTCCTCGTCCCGGTGGGGCCTGTGCTGCCCTCACGCTGGTCAGAGGCCTCCCTCCCCTCTTGCATCAGGCCTAAACCACTCAGCTTTGATTCAAATCGCGGCTCTGCCGAACTGACTGCTCCCTGTGAACTCTTGGGACTTGCATCCCATGCCCGGGGGCGGGGGGACGGAGAGAGGGTTCTGTCTGTCACCAAGTAGGGGAGGTCAGGTGGGGAGTGCGAGAGCACACCCAGCACACGCAGGCGGTGCCTAATGGGTTCTCCAAGAAAGTCGATTCACCTGCTCTCCCCTGCCTTCTGCTTTGAGGTCAGAGCATCCCCCGCGGGCCCTGCAGGCCCTCCTGTGGCATGGGGGTGAGCGTGAGGTCGCGGATTCTACGGCTCAATAAACCCCGGCGCTGCTCAGTGTTTGACTTTAGGCTTGAAGACGCACGGTGTTTACTGAATCATTGATGGCTCTGAACAATTCGCAAGCAGCAAAAGCCCAAGCTCTTGACTCAGGCCTGAGGATCCCTAAATGATTGGGAGTTGGGACATTTTCTTCTCGGTGCACGGCGCTCATCTCCTGGTGAAGGGGCGTCCGAGCTCTGCTCTCTCAGGTCAGCCCAGCGCCCATCCACGGACAGGCAGCGCAGCGCGGCGCCCGCGGCCTCTGCGGCGGTGCCCAGGGCCCCTTGCAGATGCTGCCTCTGAGCCCAGCTGCTCGGCCTCCTCTGGTCCGCAGATCCCCTGCACTGCTGGACAGGGTGCCCTCATTAGCGGAGCAGTCCCCCTAGCAACAGCACCGGAGCTCCCGGCCTGTCCTTGGAAACGTTCTGTCTGGAGAGGGCACCAGAGACGAGCAGGTCAGGGGCTGTCTGCCTTGGGGAGCCTCGCTGCACCCCGACCCCCGACCGCAGTGACCTCTCCGGGGAGCTTGCCCTGCCTTCCACTTTCCTCCTTTCCACTCTGCACTGGGGTGTCTGTACCCCACTTCCCAACCCGAGCGATGTTGGTGGAGTTCTGTGTAAGGGACCAGGAGAGAGCGAAAATAGCATTTTCTTTCGGGACTCAAATTTGATCCGAGATGCAGGCTCACGAAGAGGCCACGCCCGGGGGAGGCTTGGTAAATGTCACAGCTGGGAGGGTGCAGGCAGGGCGGCCTTACCTCCGGCCTTGGACGGCTCAGGACACAGGGACTTCCTGCTGGAGCTTCCCCAGCAGGAAGCACCGTGTCTCTGTGCACTGCGGAGCTTAAAGGCAATGGCTTTCTGATTAGATGCCCAGGGTTTGAAGATTGAGTTTACTACCATGAAGGCAAGGGCATTTTGAACAGAAAAAAAAAATAAAATAAAATCCTAAATGGAAGCATAGAGGGTAGGCAGGTGGCCGTAGGGATCGAGTGGAGACAGATCCCTGCAAACCACTGGAGGCCTGCACCCGAGACCGTGCACTGCGCCTGTCCCCGTAGCTCCTCAGGGAGGACAGGGAGGAGGTGGTGGCCCTGTGCTGTCTGTGCAGGTGGCTTTGCAGCTGTGTCCCCGCTGGAGTCAAAGCCGACCCTTTACTGTTCCTGTGACTTCAGTCACCCAAGGGGTGCCTTTTGTTTTCTCCTCTGTGAAAGCAGTGATACAATACTGCTCCATGCGGTGTCATTGGGCAGTCCGACCTGTTGATAAAAACAGAAGTCTAGCAGGGTGTGTGGGGCGTCCTAAGCCTTCCACACTGTCCCTGCCTGCCTGCCAGCCTCTCCTTGCTCTGAACACAGTTCTTCTCTTGTGCTGTTGCTTCCAGGGGACGGAGATGGGCTGCTTAACCCTGGACAAGAGCAGAGCTTGAAGGAAAGGCTGGGAACCAAGCCCGGGTTCCAGTCTTAGCCCCCTAAAGGTTCCTCTCTGCCAGCTCCGCGGTCTGGGGCATTTGAGAGATGGAGTTCCCTATACCTGGGGATTTCTCCCTCCGGCCCTTGTAAGGATTCAGCGGCCATTCAGCGAGGATCCAGTGCACCTGCAGCAGGCAGGGGAGGTCCCATGAGTCCTGGGTCCCTTCTCATTCCCCAGGGTCCCTGGGAAATTCGCACTGCCCTGCCAGCCTGCACCTCTGCACGTGAGCAAACTCCAAGGAGGCACCTGGGGAAATCCACCTCATTTGTTTGGAGATCTGGTTTCTCCCTGAACACTTAACTGGGACCCAAGTGAACACCTCCTAATTGGCTTTGAAAACCAATTGGCGCATTCCAGTGTGGCCACGGGGCGGAGCAGAGGAAGACCGCGCTCTCGCCGTGGCCGTGGCCGTGGCCGTGGCCGTGGTGGACCCGTCTTGTGCGCCCCGCCAGCCGTCTCTCACCCTTAGATAGAAGCGCATTGCCCACTTGTCTCTGCTTCCCCAGGAGAGCTTCGGCACGGCTTCCACCTCACGGATGAGTGTGATCTGTGACTGCTTTCTGACATGGGAAAGACTGTCTAATAGGAAAGCCGAAGTGTTCCATTGTTCGGTAGAGCTCCAGCCTTGGACACAAAGCTGACTACAGCTGCAGCGAGGTTTCCCCAGGGGAGCCCTGCGCTCCCAGGTAGAGCCTGTGATTTCAAAGCCCAGGACGTTGGCGCCACAGGCACAGGCGTCTTCACCGCTCATCTGCCTGCTCCTCCTGCACTCTGAGGAGCTGAACCACTAACTAAGACGCTGGGACGGGCACCGGAGCCAAGCGCTGGTGTCCTGACCCGGGCAGGAAGTGGCCTCCGTGAACTCTGCCCTCACCTCCAGGGCAAGACCCTCAGAGAGAAGTCTGGCTAGAAGATAGCCCCTACCTGTTGTCAGCTGACTGGGAACACCGAGTGTGTCCCATCACTCTGCAGTGCAGGCCTTTTTTTTTTTTTTTTTTTTTTTTTTTTTTTGACAGAGTTAAGACAGTGAGAGAGAGAGACAGAGAGAAAGGTCTTCCTTCCGTTGGTTTACTCCCCAGATGGCCACTACGGCCAGCGCTGTGCCAATCCGAAGCCAGGAGCCAAGTGCTTCCTCCTGGTCTCCCAGGCGGTGCAGGGCCCAAGGACCTGGGCCATCCTCCACTGCACTCTCGGGCCACAGCAGAGAGCTGGCCTGGAAGAGGAGCAACTGGGACAGAATCCAGCGCCCCGACCGGGACTAGAACCCGGGGTGCCGGCACCGCAGGTGGAGGATTAGCCTAGTGAGCCATGGCGCCAGCCCCACAGTGCAGGTCTTAAAAAAAATTGGCTGTGGCTGTGGTCTTTCTTGATCAGGGCCAGAATTCATGACCATGACTGTCAGGCCGAATCGATGAAGGGCTCCGTCCATCTTCTCAGCTTGGACAAGGCTCCCCGACGCCCCCTCCGTGCCTTCTGCTCGGGCTCGGTCGCTGGGCTCTGACTCACTCCTCTCCTGAGCAGCTTCCTCACTGCCACCTGCTCCTCTTCCAGCCCCTCCGGACAGGAAGATCTCAGCACAGCGATGACCTGCTGACTGTGCAGCTCTCTCACACTCAACTTCCTTTTTCTAAAAATGTTACATACACTTTTTGTATGGTTGAGATGTAGTTTAAGCATTTTTTAAAGATTTATTTGAAAGAATGGTAGAGAGAGAGCGAGCGAGCGAGCGAGCAGTGGGGGGACTTGCTGCTATCCACTGGTTGACTCCCCAATACTTGCAACAGCTGGGGCTAGGCTAAGCCAAGCAGGAGTAAAATCTCTATCCAGGTCTGCTGCCTGGTAGTAGTGTAGGGATTGGAGTCCCTAGCTCTGGCTTGCTTGCTTGCCAGCTGTAAGGCCATGGCAGGCCTCATTCTGGACCTGGACATTCTGGTCCTTGAGAACAAAGAGAGTGAGCTCTCCCGGAATTAATGACCTTCTACCCCCCGCCCCCAGCTCCCCTGGGATTTATGGCCTGATGCTTCCCGCCAGTGCCTCCCCATGCCATCCCCTTTGTGTGGCCTTCCCGCCATATAACGTATATAGTCTTTACGTTTAAATGAACCAATGAACATGTTAGGTCCCAATACCTTGCCATATAGAGAGTAAGAAGGTAACCTACGGAGGAGGTGACCTGCACCCTTGTAAGTGTGAAACTATAAAAACCTCTCTTATGCAAATGAAGGAGCCTTTTGCCTGTGCACTGCTAAAGGGCTGTGTGCTGGTAGCGGTCCCAGCTGGCTGGTAACAGATAAACCTCTGCTTTTGCATCGGCGACTGTGCCTTGTGCATTGATTGGGAAATTCGGACACTACAGTAGGAACCCAAGCACTTGGGCCATCTTCTGCTGCCTCCCAGGCACAGTTAGAGGGAACTGGATCTGGATAGCAGAGTAGCCAGGACAGGACCAGGCACTGCAGTATGTGTGAGCATCCCCTGTGGTGGCTTAACCTGCCGTGCCACAAGCCCAGGCCCCAGTATCTTCTTCAAGGTGAAATGCAACGTGGCTGGCATAGACACTGTCACGTCCCTAAGTTGTAGCTCACTTAGGGCACTGGGTGGATGGGAAGTCCATAGCTCCAGCAGTGGAAATTTCCCAGTTACGCTCAGAAAGGCAGATCACCGACTGGGAAACCCGGGTAGAAACTCAGGCAGTGATGAGGAGGCCGCCTGCCCCGCACACGAGGCTCTGGATCTGCAGGCCCTGGACACAGGCGGCCTCTCGCCGTCCCGCCCTCTGCTCCCTAGCAGTGGAGTCCCTAACTCGGGGTTAACTCACTCCGCCTGCCCCTCTGGCCAAGTCTTTCCCCACCCACAGTGCTGCATCCGGTGGACTGCTTCCTGCAACATTAAAGCCCGCCCCAATAAAACACAGAGTGGCCAACGGTCCACACCACTCGTGCTGAGCAAACTAAAACAGCTCGAAAGGGAAAGGCAGGAGTGGGAGGCGCGCCCCAGATGCCTCTGTCTGCAGGCTCCAGGTTGACCAGGGAGCACGCCCCAGATGCCTCTGTCTGCAGGCTCCAGGCTGACCAGGGAGCGCGCCCCAGATGCCTCTGTCTGCAGGCTCCAGGCTGACCAGGGAGCGCGCCCCAGATGCCTCTGTCTGCAGGCTCCAGGTTGACCAGGGAGCGCGCCCCAGATGCCTCTGTCTGCAGGCTCCAGGCTGACCAGGGAGCGCGCCCCAGATGCCTCTGTCTGCAGGCTCCAGGCTGACCAGGGAGCGCGCCCCAGATGCCTCTGTCTGCAGGCTCCAGGTTGACCAGGGAGCGCGCCCCAGATGCCTCTGTCTGCAGGCTCCAGGCTGACCAGGGAGCGCGCCCCAGATGCCTCTGTCTGCAGGCTCCAGGTTGACCAGGGAGCGCGCCCCAGATGCCTCTGTCTGCAGGCTCCAGGTTGACCAGGGAGCGCGCCCCAGATTCACTAAGGAAAGCTCTCCGGGGCAGGGCAAGCCGGGAGGAAAGGGAATGCACTGTAAGGGATGGTAAGTCAGCAACAACCTCGTGTGTGGAAAGCACGCTCTGTTCTGATTCTAGCACAGCTCACTGCTGCTGGAAGGCCTTTGCTCCAATAAGGGCAAACGTAAATCTTACAAGAAATTTCCAAAATGTCCCCAGTGCAAGGGTAAAGCGACTTCCCCTCGCTTCTGAGAATATTTCCATGAGAAAAATCTGCCGTCCCCAGGCCGTTCTGTGCCCTTTTGAGGTGCAAGTACAGCTTTTCAAAGGCTAAATAAGCGCTCCGCCTCTGCGGGCCAGCACCCTTTCCCTGCAGGGCCCAGCAGCCACCCCTTTGAAATGCAAATCGCCAGTGAGAGCCCCTCTCCCTTCCGGGCAGACTTTGATTTAGGTGCCCGTGCAGAGAAACCACCTGCTCCTAACCCTCTCTTCCCTAAGGAACATGGACGGCCGCCACCTCGGTGACCACAACTGTGAGGGACGGATGCTGCCCCCAGGGCCTCCTGCTGAGCACTGTTTATCCCGGGAGAACGGGTGATGAATTGTGATTGAAGGGTGAGAGGTCTTCCTTATCGCTTTAGCAAACTGCCCCTGTGCTGGGCATCACTGTCCTCACCCTTATTCCCTAGAAAACTCTGCATTTGTGGACAGGTTTTCTGGATTAAAAGAGGTTTTTCTTGTAATTACTTCCCAGCCTTGGTAGCGAAGTTCTATCTTCCTGTGCTTTAGTTTCCTAGGAATTTGTGAAAATAATCGTACTTAAGGTTTTTAGGAAAGCAAATAACTACAATGATAAGATGAATATTGTTGCTGCATTGTTGTTACAATCTTTCAAGGTACCCCCACAAGGGGGGGCTTCAGAATCCCCGTGGCACGTGGCATGGTGGGTACCTGTAGGCGGCACGTGGCACGGTGGGTCCTGTATGCTTGCTTTCCGAACAGAGAGGATGAAATGAACAAGCACACACACGCACCTCAAAAAGATAGAAACTAGAATAAACAGACGGGTTTATTCTGGTGGGAAAAAAAATCTTGGAATCTGCATTGTTTTTTCATAATGTGCATTTTCCTGAACTTTTTGAAGACCCCCTTGTGTGTGTGTAAATAAATCCAGCTAAGTGTCATGTGGCATGTGGCTTTGCACAACATTTATGACCCTGATAATTATAAAGTAACTTTTATTCACCCAACACATTTTGTGAGCATCTATTTTGAGTCAAAGACAGTTGGGAAATATCTACTTTTTTCCTTTTTTGTTTTGTTTTAAAAGACTTATTTTGTTTATTTGAAATGTGGAGTGACAGAGAAAAAGGGAGAGACACAGAGGGAAAGAGAGCGTTCATCCACTGGTTCACTCCCCAAATGGGTAAAATGGCTGAGCCGGGGCCTGGGAACTCCATCGAGGTTTCCCACGTGGATGGCATGGGCCCAGATACCTGGGCCATCCTCGGCCGCTTTCCCTGGTGCATTATCAGGAAGCTGGATTGGAAGCCGAGCAGCTGGGGCTCCAACTGCTCTGACATGGGATCCCAACATGGCAGGTGGCCGTGTGAGGAGTCAGAGGGGTTGATGGGCAGTTAGGTTGGTCATGGTGGAAATTGAGGGTGTAAAATGCTTGCTTTCCCCAAAAGTTATCTTTAGCAAGGTCAAAAATGCCTGCCTGCCCACTTGTAGGAGCTTTTCCAGTCTCATCCTGAGAGTAGCAAGAGTGGTGACTCCACCCACTGAGGGCCTGGTGTACTTCGAAGCAGGTTAGGTATCACACCCTTATGGTGGCTCTTTCGTTTTATCATGAGCAAGCCGGGTTTGTCCCCGCCTTATACTGATTGACAGTCACCCTCCCCCCCCAAAAACAACTTGTGCTTAAAAACCGCAGTACACCAGCCCTTTTGGGTTTCGCCTCTCTGGGAGCCACCCTCCTGGCCACTCCGCCAGGAGAATCTGACTTAAATAGATCTTGCTTTTAAATACATCTTGCTTTTCTCTCTGCCTTGTCCACTTGGAAATCTTCTTCCACGTGAGACAAAGAACCAAGGTAATCGTTTCTCTGCCATCATTTGGTCCGTAACAGTGGCCTGACCAGCTGTGTCCCAGAGCTGTGCCTCTGTTCTTTCCTGCACCAGCAGGAAATGTTCTCCTTTGGGAATTTTCACCACGACGATGCTCAGGATGGCCAGAACTGTAACCTGGGTTTCTTTTGCAATGAACAAGAAGAGTTCCAGTTCCTACACATATGCCAAGGGCCCCTGTGACAGCTCAGGAAGCCCCAAACTGCAGTGAGATTTTAGGCTCCCGGAGTTCATCGCCAGATTTTATCCAGCGAGATCATCCATAGCAAAACTGCGGCGTCTAAGAGGTTTAACAAAAATAACTGGCTCAGAGGTCCTGGCCAGCGTCAAGCGTCACCAGTAACTTCAAGGACACAAAAAGTCAAGAGAAAGAATTGCTCCCAGATGTTTCCTTCCCAAGTCGGACTTCCCGTCTGGCCCAGGCTAGAACCAAGAAATTCTTCTGATGTAGATGCGGGTTTTAAGATGTCTTCTATTGATTTTTTATCTGCTTGAAAGGCAGAATAATTGGGGAGTAGGGGGAGGGGAGACAGGGACAGAGAGAGAGAGGAAGAAAGATCTTCCATCCCATGAGTCGCTCCCCCGAATACCCACGACAGCCAGGGCTGGGCTGGCCAAAGGAAGCCAGGAGCCTTGCACTCCGTCTGGGTCCCCCAGGTGACTGAAGGGCACAAGCACCTGGGTCGTCCTCTGCGCCTCCCAGGATGCATTGCAAGAAGCTGGATGGAAAGTGGAGTAGCCCCGACTCACCCAGCACTCCGATATCGGACATGGGTGTGGCAGGCAGCAGCTTAACCTGCTGTGCCACAGTGCCCTTCCCAGGACACCCTCGGACCCTGGTGCTCCACAGTCTCTCAGTCTCCCTGCCCTGCATAGCCCTTTTATTGTCTCGCTCTGAAACTGCGGATCAACTTCTTAGTAACATTAACGCGCCGGATGGAGGAAGTGCTGCAGCAGGTCCAAGCAGCCCACAGAGTCCCAGACCACAACATTCATGAGGTCACAGCGATCGACAGCATTTTGGTGTCGGGCCTTGTCTGGGGAGGTTTTTTATCGAGAGCCCCATGCCCTGAGCAGAGCTTCAGTCCCTGGCCGAGGCTGGCTGCAACCCAGTCTGCTATCGTCAGAGTCCCCAGAGGACACCAGGGCTGTCCCATGGCTGCTGCCCAGCGTAAGGGGGCCGTGGGCACTGTGGACCGACCTGAGGCACGCTCCAGACCTGAGCACTGGCCCTTCAACCCGAGCTTATACCCATGAAGTTCCTCACCTGTGGCATCGCACAGAGCCCCAGAATTAAGCAATAGCGGCCGACTCCTTGGTCTGCACTTTGCAAAACAAACACGTGTGTCTTCCACTACCCTGGTGTCAGCAATTGGCTAAGGGAGTGTGGGGCAAGTGGGCCAGGTTTTGGGGCTCCATGACAGGGCTGGAAGGACGCCTATGACATAGCTCTGTGGGTTCCCACACAGTTCTGAGGGTTTGTATTAGGCAACTTCTCTGTTCCACAGCCTTAGGGAGTTATATGTCTTACAGGGTTCCTTTGCAGAGTCAGCCCTAAAAATCCCATCTTGCAGCATTCCACAGATAAAGCCTCTCCTTGTACTGGCCTTGTGCCTCTCACTGCCAGGAGGCCAACTATCAAATTATATCTATAAGGAAATCAGACCAAGACACCAGCCTGCTTTACTTGCCAGGGAGGAGCGGAGTGGAGACCACCACCTGCCAGTGTCGCTCTGACCTGGCTTCCCGGAACCCTGGTGTGCATACCGGCATCCAACTCCTGGATTTCCAGTGTTGTGACAAGTGTAACCAGAAGAAGGGTACCTACAACCTGGAATCAAGCATCGGTGTCTTCCATCACCCACACACAATGAAGACATAAGCCCAGAGAAATAAACAAAATGCCATCCATGCCCGTGTGCACCTGCGTCGAATTACTTGGAGTTTCCTTCTTCCTGAACTGCATGTGTGTCCGGCCCCAGCGCAGATCTAAAGCAGGATTGCTAATGGCTGAATGCAGCAGGAAGCCACATTTTCAGATTTCCCAGCGCGATGATTAAGCACACGAGCGAGACTGCCTGGTCTGAGTGTGGGCTGGAGCGGGAACAAACTGGGAAAACTAGACAGTGTGGATAAATGCCCCTCGGAACACTCTGAAGGCTGGGGGTTTGGGTGGGGAAAAGCTCAAGCAGTCATCGTCCTCTGCCTGGTCCTCAGACTCCGAGTCGAGGGCTCAACCTGTGGCACCAGGAGCCATCGCTCTTCTGTGTTAAAGTGGAGGTGACAGCCATACGACGGAAGCAAGCAGTTCCGTCCAACGCGACCTTGCAGATGCTCCCTAATGGTCTGCACTCAGCAGAAATTTACAAGGACCTGGAGGCTGCCCTGCATTTTGATGGCCCCTTGTCACCCAGGGAGTGGGACTGGAGCTGGATGGACTGCCCGCTGCCTTTTGATGGGGCCTCTTTAATCTCGCAGGGGCTGTAATGTACAAGACCCGAGTGTTCTGAGAGCAGCAGCAACAGAAACCCTGGCCACATTTCTCTCTGCTAGAGCTCAGGCTGCGACAGACACAGGAAAGCAGGCCTGGTCTTAAATCAGCCAGGCCCTCTGTGCCTTGGGCAACTTTCTGTCCTTTGATATTTTGAAAATGGCACTTTCTTGTGCTGCCTACAGACAAAAGGAAATCTGCACTCTGAAGGGTGCTGATGTGTGCTGGACGCTCAGGGAGGGTTTGTTCCATGTCCTTGGATTGCAGCAAAATGTTAGTCAGTGGGAATCTTTCACACACACACACACGCATGCATGTACACACGTGTGGGCATATGCATTCCCTCCTGATCTGTGGTTCACTTTCGAGTTTCCGGTTTCCCACAGTCAACCGTGTCCCAACATTGTTAAAGGGAAATTAGTGTGTTTAGAAAGAGTGCACACACATTCACTTAACTTTACGACATTGTATTGTTAAATTCTCCCATTTTATTCTTGGTCATTTCTGTTACTCTCTTACCATGCCTAATTTGCAAGTTAAACTTTATTGTAAGTACATGCATACAGGAAAAAATACAATATACGTGGGATCTGGTACTCTCTGCTGTTATCTGTGGCTCCAGTGGGAGATTGCCCCAGTCCTAACTGGGAGATTGCAACATATCCTGCTGCGTGGATGTGGGGGGACACTGCACACACACAAATGCACACTCAGACACACACATAGACATGCATACACATAGAAACACACATACACATAGACACACACAGACATACATACACAAATACACATACACATGTACACACTCACATACACATAGACACACAAATACACACATAGACACACACATGCACATGTACACACATACACATAGACACACACAATACACACACATACATACACTCATACACACATACACATGTACACACTCACATACACATACACAAGTATATACATATGCATACACAGATACACACACAGACACACAGACACATGTACACACTCACATACACATAGATACACAAATATATATATATATGCATACACAGATACACACACAGACACATGTACAGACTCACATACACATATACACACAAATATACACATAGGCACACATGCACATGTAGACACACACAATACACATACAAACATACATACACATGTACAGACTCACATACACATAGGCACACACAAAAATACACACTCATACACATACATAAACAAATGCACACACATACACTCATAGACATACACACACAAATATACACACTCAGACATGCACAAATATATGCACTCAGACACACATACACATATATACTCTCATACACAGACACAAATACACATATGTGCATGCATTCTTACACATATACACACAGTACACCCATGGACCTGTCACACATATACACAGACACAGATACATGCTCACACATACATACACACATTCACACACACAGAGACACATACATACATACATATTTACACATTCATACACACTAATACATATACACATGTTCACCTAGATAAACATACGCACAGACGCAAATACGCACGCATACACATCTGTTGTTATTTCTGTCAAAAGCCATTCTTGCTACCTCTGCTGTTAAAATTTGGGAGCCCCGGGGGGGAGGTCTGGCTGGGGCTGTTGTCTCTCTGAGGCTCTCCTCACTTCCTGTGTCTCGCGTCAGCCCCTCAGCTCTGCCACTGGGCTCCACGACCCCTCACTGCCTCTGCCCACCTGACAGGCAGGGAGCAGGCGCCATGGCAGAGCCCTGCGTGGGGCAGCCCCAGTCCTAACAACCTGACCCCTGTGTGGACTCGGACCCTTGCACTCGGGGCGGTCTCTGCTCCCCGACCTTGCTGGCTCCTTGGTTTGCATCTGAGTTCACACGTCAAGTTCCTGCTTAATGGAATGCCATAATGCTACCCAAGGGTGATTCAGTCATTCGAAAGCTTTTCCATGTTCTCCAGGATCTTTGTTATACATATTTTATTTGTTTTTAAAGATAGATGCATTCTTCAGATTTATTAATATTTCAAGTATTTTTAAAAGGTATTTTTATTTCTTAAACTTCTAGTTCTTAACAGTTGGGTCAATTTTGATAAAATGTAGCAGGCATCAGTTTTAAAAATTGTGCAAAAATTATTGGGAGCAGCACTGAGGGTCGTGATTTCTGGCTGATTCAAAGCAGCTCAAGGGGAAAGACGGATCTTTGTTGTTGCTGTTTTTAAAAAAATGTTGCTGTAATATTTGGATATTAAGAAACAAACCGATGAACTTGGATCTCCACCACCCTCTATACTAAAAAGTAACACAATATTGATCATAAAATTGTAAAACTTCTAAAGAAAACAAGAAATTTTCATGACTTTAGTTTGCTCACAAAGTTTTTAGATATGACGCCAAAAGCATGGTCCATAGAAAGAAAAAACAGATAAACTGTACTTCAACAGAAACTTAAAACTCTGTGCTTCAAAAAACACCACTAAGAAAATAGACCAATTGGGGAGTGAACCAGCAGATGGAAGACTCTCTCTCTCTGCCCCTCCTCTCTCTGTGTAACTCTGACTTTCAAATAAATAAATAAATCTTTAAAAAGAAAAGAAAATAGAAAGACAAGACAAACTGGGAGAAAACATGACAAATCATGCGTTTGATTAAGACAGTATAAGGAACTCTTTGCGGGGTCGGCGAGTGCTCCTGGGAAAGCAGCAGAAGACGGCCCAAGTGCTTGTGAGAGGCCCAGAAGCTCCTGGCTCCTGGCTTTGGTCTGACCCAGTCCTGGCTGTTGGGACCATGTCGGGGGCGGGGTGGTAAACCAGCAGATGGAAGACAGCTTCCTGCAAATGGGCACCCAGGCAGGCAAAGGTGATGGCTCAACTTCCTGGGTCTCTGCCACCCACACGGAGACATAGATTGAGTTGCTGGCTCCCGGCTTCCTGGCCCCCACTGGTAGACGTAGATTGAATTCCTGGCTCCCAGCTCCTATCCTGAACCAGCCCTAGCCATTGTATGCATTTGGGAAGTGAACTAGCAGATGGGAGTTCTTTGTTTATCTCTCCATCTGTCTTTGCTTCCCCCAAATAAAAATAAATAGAATCAAAACACAAACTTATCATATAACCCAGCGATTCCACTCCCAGGAATCTACCCAGGAGAAATGAAGACACACCTACATGAAGATATATATGCAAGTGCTCACAGCAGAATGAGTCATGACAACCAAAGATGGGAAGGAATCTAAATATCCACCAACAGGAGGACAGATGAACACAGATGAGGAGAACCCACTTAATTGTCTACTATTGAAATGATGCATGCAAGCATGCTGATGAACCTAAAATGCAATATGCTAAATGAAAAGACTCGGTTGCAAACAGTACATAAGACTGCATTTATAGAAACATAAGCTAACACAGGCACTCTTTAAATATTCAGTTACATCTACTTAAAAGGCAGAGTGACACAGAGGGAGAGACAGAGATCATCCACCCCTGGTTCACTCTCCAAATGCCCACAACAGCCGGGGCCAGGCCAGGCCAAAGTCAGGATCCTGGAGCGCCATTCACATCTCCCAGGGGGCTGGCAGGGGCTCAGGCACACGCGGCATCTCCTGTTTCCTCCCAGGCTGTGCGTTAGTGGGCATCTCGGTCAGACGCAGGAGCGTCAGGCCTCAGCTGGGCCTTAGGACATGGGGTGCGGGGGCCTCAAGCCGTGACTTCTCTCGCTGCCCCACAGCCGGGGATGAGGCTGAGGAGGGACGGCGAAGGCAGGAGAAGACGTTGCAAGATGTGAAAGTGTCCTGGGACCAGATTTCAGAGACGGCCGCGCAGCTTGGGAAATGAACTGCAGTAATTGAGTTGCACTTTGACAGTGGGGTTATCTTAGGTGAATTATGCTTAAATAGCAGCGTGTAATGTTTTTTCAAGAAACTTTACAGAGGAGGCTTGCCTTGGGAAAATCTCCCGACTTTGTCTTCTCCGCAGGCCGTAGACTGCAGAACAGGGACCCTCTCATCAGAATTTAAACACCTCCCACTCTCTTCCTCCTAAACAGCCCCCCCAACGTGATCTGAACTCAGCAGCTGAACTTGGGCTCACGTCTTCCTCACTGCTCCCTGACTACACATGCAGCACTCTGGCGTCTGCCTCACCGTTGCACAAAACCAGCTTTTGTTCATACTGCTTCAGCCACGAACGGCTCTCCTGTGTGTGGTTGGACCAGCGGGGCTCGCCAGGCTCCAGCTGTCTGGCACCATTGCCTCTTCCTTTCCCTGCAATGTGGGGAACCACAGGCTGGCCACCTGTGGGAACTTCCTCACTTTGCTGTTTGCATGGCCTGTTGTAACAGCTTGTGCAAAACAAGTTAAGGAAGTGCTGGCTGCTGAGAAAAACAAGTCAAGGAAGTGCTAACCACAGGATGTCCTGAAGACACAAACAACCCTGACAGAGCAAGATGAACTGTCGACCTGAGGCACTATGTGCCCTTCAACTTGATTGGACTGTGCCTGCATGGACTGCATGTGAACAGACTTGCCATTGGCTGGGAACGTCCTGCTAGGGGAACCTTGGGTATATAATGGGGATAGTATTGTGTAGGGGGGAGAGGGCTTGGCTTCTTTTCTTTCGCCTTGCATCTGGATGAATAAAGTTCCATGAGAACCGAGTAAGCAGCGATTGTGTCTTTACTATGCTGGACTCTCGCGGGCAAGCGTCCGGCACTGCAAAGCTCTTAGGTTCCTTGATTCCAGACTCTGCCTCCTCTGACTCAGATGCTCACCTGGAGTCACCCTTTGTACGCTGGTGAATCTGTCTGAGGTCCTTGCTCTCATTCTCCCCCTCCCCCTGTGATTTCCACTGCTGTCCAGGGCCGAAATCTGTCCCCAGCCCTGCCTCTCTGGCTCTCCCCATATCTATGAGTGGCCTCACCATCAGGTCCTGTGCCCAGACCAAATATCTGAAAGCATCGTACACGTCTGTTTTCCCTCACCACTCTGCATCTAATTGTCGCAGATGCAGTCTGGGGTTATTACACGTCTTTTACTCTGCTGGGTTCATGTCTCGCGTCCCCGAAGAATGAGGAGGACAGACAAGGAACAGGTGTAGAGCAGAAGAGAACAGACAAGTCAAACTTAGAAGAAAGAGCCCCGGCAGTGCTGAGAGGGGTCCCTGAGAGGGAGCCAGCGAGGGCTGTCCAGGGGTCCCTGAGAGGGAGCCAGTGAGGGCTGTCCAGGGGTTAAGGTGCAACTGCTTTTTGTTCAGCAAGAACTCTGTGACGGAGAAGACGTTCACAGATAAGCAGGAGGATTTTGACTTCAAGCTCCTGGAAGTGCTCCAACGTGATCGAGTCAGAGGCTACAGTTTGGCAAACGTTGGTAAGAGTTTTCGCATTCACTGAACGTATAGACTCCCACGACTACCAACTGATCTTTGGGTAAGAGAACGCTGTCCCTAACTGCAAGTCCATAGTCACATAATGAAACAATCAGAACTATGATCCATTAGCATAATTAAAAGTTGCCTCAAGAAGTTAAGCTTTATCCAAAATAGACTTTATGTGGGGCTAACAATAAAAACAACTTCGTAAATGCCAATACTTGAAAGGTGTATGTGTGATTTATAATTTAGAAGAAGTCAGAGACGAATTCTTCATTACCTTGGAGAATTAACCCAACTAAGATAAATATAGCTTTTAGCAAGTGTAAATTCAGTCAGCTAGACATAAGAAAGCCGTTCTGGCTAATAAAAACTTAATAAACCAGGAAGCTAACAAACACTTCAGAACGTCTTACATGGAGATAAAGGCTACAGGAAAAGGGAACTACTTGGTGATGCTACACCAGGAACATAACTTGTGGACAACACCCAAAGAGACAGAAATATAAAGCCACTGCCTGCAACGCCAGCATCCCATACGGGCACTGGGTTGAGTCCTGGCTGCTCTGCTTCTGATCCAGCTCCCTACTAATGCGCCTGGGAAAGCAGCAGACGATGGCCCCAGTGCTTGGACCCCTGCCACTCATGTGGGAGACTCAGATGCAGCTCTTGGCTTCCTGGCTTCCAGTTGGCCCAGCCCCAGCTTCACAGCCATTTGGGGAGTGAACCAGAGGATGGACACTCTCCCTTTGACTTGCTGTGACTCTGCCTTTCAAATAAATAAATAAGTGTTTAAAAAGGAAATAAAGAAATGTACAGGTCTTGCTCACGGGTGCGTACAATGACGTGTATGTAAAGCCGGACACCACGGAACCCACGCCCAGAGCCAACGGGAGGGCACACTGGGAGTTTAGAAAGAGGAAAATGTCTCTCCTTAGAGAGCGGGCGTGCCAGGCAGAAGGGGCTCTGCCCCCTGAGCTCTCAGAGGTCCGCAGTCTCCTTCCACCTGGAAAACCGAGACCTTCGGGCCTCAGTCCTGGCCCCAACTGCGCTAAATCCTCCCTGGGATTGTTTGTTCTTCTCCCTGCTGAAGGGAGGAAGACATAAAGGAAAGAATGAAAGTTAATCATCCTGCCGTGGAGCAGGCCGGGCTCCCCCGGGCTTTGTGTAGGAGATAATCCCAGTAAATGAACAGTCAAAGCTTTTGCAGTTTCTATTTTAACAAGGATCTGGCCAATTACTGTTGACAAGTTCATGAATATGATAATCAGCTCAGCCTGCTGCTTCCTTCCACTCCGGAGAAGTAGCAGTCTTCAGCGCAGGCCCTCTGGGGCTCCCCTAATGCCTGCTGCCCCTAGACCCTCTGGATTGCCCCAGCCCCTGGTCACTTTGCTCTCACGGGCACGCCCTGCTCTGGGTTTGCAAGGTTGCGTTCGCAGTTCTCCGTTCACACCCACAATTTATTAGCTCCGTTACAGTCGTGGACATGAAGCGTTTGAGTGTGATTCCAGAATTTGTTGCTCCCTTTAGGATTTATTTCAGGGCACTTTGTGGCCCTGTAACTTTGAAAGACACATATAAAATACGGGTTTATTATTAGAGCTGCGGCCAGCAGGGCGGCCTTCGCCATAGGAGAGATTTCTCTTTTTAGCCTTTTCTGTGGAATAGATCTCAGTAAAAATTTAACAAGTGAAAACTCCAGCTACCAGGAACTTTGTGTTAATGAAATTTCGTTCCATGAGTTTGTCTCTTCTGAGATAAAGTAGCAACAAATCTTATAAAAAACACACGGAAGCCTGATGATTTTACCATTCTTTTTTATATTAAAAATTGATGTATAACTTCCTAAGAATCAGTAAGAGAAAACAGTGGGGTAGAACAAGGGCAAGGACTTGCTCACACAGTGTGGGGCCTGGGTTCTGCAGGCTCCTTGTAGTTTCCCTTCTTAGGAAGAGATCGTGTTTAGAATCAGAGTAGATGTGGGGCGACTGGGCTGAAAATCAGCTGTGGCTGGTGCTGACCAGCGCTAACCTGGGATGCCTTGCGCTGAGAATGAGCAATGCTTGGATGCACCACCGAGCGTCACTTCCCAGGAGGGCAGCCAGCCTTGCTGGGGTCTTGGCGCAGCCTCCGCCTGTCAGCAAGTGTAACGCTATTTTGTCAATGCCGGGGGTGCAAACTCTTTTCCATTTAGTGGATTAGACAAGTTTTGTTACTTCAGTGAAATAACTAGGATGAGCCACATAGGAAGGAAGGGGGTTGTTTCCACAAGTGGTTTTGGAGGTTCACAGTCCAAGATCAGACAGCACAGCCCCACTGGGTTGATGTCTGGTGATGGTGTAGTTGCTGGGTTGGCATCTGGTGATGGTGTAGTTGCTGGATTGGTGTCTGGTGATGGTGTAGTTACTGGGTTGATGTCTGGTGATGGTGTACTTGCTGGGTTGGCATCTGGTGATGGTGTTCTTGTTGAAGAACCTCGAGGCGGGGCAGACTGTAGCACAGCAAGAGGGAATGCCTGTATCTGTCTTTCCTCATGGGCCACCATGAGTCATTCTTGGAGGCCCCACACTGACAACCTCATCCAACCTGCTCACCTCCCAGAGGCCCACTTTCAGACACTATGACTGGATTAAATTTCTACCCTCTTAGTAGCAGTAACATAAAGCTTTGGGGGTCAAGTCCTTAGTGCCTGGGCTTTTGGGGGACTTTCAACCTCAAACCAGTCTTTAATTCATGGTATTGTAAAAATACAGCTTCCTTTTCTCATGCAGTAGCCATGTTATTGAACAGTGAATCGTTTTGGGATAATAGAATAAAATAAAATAAAAATAGAAAAAAATGAAAAAATATTGACTTATCCTTGTGTTTGGCATAAGCATTTATGATTATGAATAAGAAACTGTAGACTCCAGTTACGACTGTTAGTCCAGTTAGTAATTGTATCAGACTCCTCTATCAGACTCTTCAAGAGGCTGACTGCACTGTAGAGTGCCAACAAAGGGGAAGGCAGGCTGGGCTCCGCTTAGCCTCTCAAGGAAGGCATTGGGAGCTCCCTGAGGTGTGCTGATGTCTGTGCCTGTTGTCTGAAACTCAGCTGAATCCACACATCCAGGGGTGATGGGCTGGACACTGGCCTGGTACATCAACAAAGCAAGGGAGGGTGGGTTTGCCTAATAAATTAAATGCTGCTTAGGGTGTGTCTCCCATCAAAGTGCCTGGGCTCAGTCTGTAGCTCCCGCTCCTTACTCCAGCTTCAATGTGAATTCTGGGAGGCAATGATGATGGCTCACGTGTTTGGGTTCCTGCCCCCAACATGGGAGATCTGGACTGAGCTCTTGGCTTCTGGCTTCAGCCCCCTGGCCATTGCAGGCATTTGGGAATGAAGTGTGAATCAGTGAATGACAGCTAGCTCACTCGCTCTCTCCCTCCCTCCCTCCCTCTCTCTCTCTCTCACACACACACACAAACCAACCAACTAAAACAATAACAAACAAACCAACCCCACCTCTGCAACCTGTAGATGTGTTCAGGGAGCTGTGAGCTCCTTGCGAGAACTGCTTATTTTTGTGTTTCCACTTTGTTGATGACAAGAAAAGATTTGTTATAGGCTGAATGTTTATGTTTCCCCAAAATGTGTGCACTGAAATTAACCCCCAACGTGGTGTTTCAGGGTGGGGCTGTAGGGAGGTGGTGAGGTCGTGGGGGTGCAGCCCTCATCAGGGGCATCAGGGGCCTCCCCCCCAGGAGAAGGCACTGTGACGAGATGGCCCTCTGTGTGTCTGGAAGGGCCCTCGGCAGACGCCCAGTCTCCCTGCTGGTGCCTGGATCTTGTACTTCCCAACCCCAGGACCAAGAGGGAAGAATTTCTGCTGTTTCTAAGAGCACCCAAAGCTGACGCAGATGGGGTCTTAAAGCTTTCAAAGCCACTCAGTCTCCCTTTGCTTTGTTTGCGTGTGTTTGTGATGAGACCCATTGCACTGTGCTAATGAGCAGCATACGCATAACGTGTCGACTGAGCATTTGCACCAAGGTGCTTTCGTGCCTACTGTTCAGATAAATGCCTGATTCCCCAGGCAACAGCTCTGGGCTGAGTGAGGTAACGCAGCTCCTACGCTCCGGCTGTGCACACCCTGACCAGCCGGACGTCAACAGTCCACTCACTAGAAAACCAGAAGACACACTGTGTGCTGAGCAGGGAGCATTGTGAGAGGACCCGGGGGAGGACAGCAGGGAGGCCGTCGGGGAAGTCGTCTCCCTGACCTCCCCAGACTGTCCCTGGGGAGAATGTCTCAGGCTGGGAGCCCTGGCTGTGGGGAGCCCCCGTCTCTCTCTCTCTCTCTCTCTCACACGCACACACACACATACACACACACATGGTGCAGTGCCGCTCACAGGTGCACGGCTGTGGTGGCTGTAGGTACCCGGAGCAGCCCACGCTGAGCTTACAGACACCACCAGTCACGGAAAGAGGCAGCTCTCATGGGAGATGTGATGGGAGCCTTCAGCAGGCTTTAAACGTGAAGCAGCTGTGAAGTGACCTTAATCTACAAATGATGACCCCCGGGGATTGTGAAGGTAAACGGCACAGGGAGTGAGGAGAGGGACAGTCAGGCAGGCAGGCTACTGTGTCGCCCTGGTGATGAGGTGGAAGCCATCTGCTGAGACGGCAGTGCCCGTGGTGGGGGAATCCGGGCACTGCCACGTGTGGATGCCCACACCCAGACCCAGACCCACAGACACACACGCAGACTCAGAGGCACATGAAGAGACACACAGGTATATACACTCACAGTGTATATACACACAGACACATAGACACACACGAATACATACAAAGAGACACAGACACACACACAGACGCACATAGATGCATACGAAGAGACATAGACACACAGGCATATACACTCATAGTACACACACACACACATACACAGATATGCACTCACACACAGATACATACACATACATACAAAGAGACACAGACACACACACACACACGCACAGACACAGATGCACTTGAAGAGACACAGACGCACAGGTATATACACTCACAGTGTATATACCCACACAGTGCATATACACACACCACACACACCACACACACAGTGTATATACACACACCACACACACCACACACACACACAGTGTATATACCTGTGTATATATGCACTCACACACAGATACACACAAATACATACAAAGAGACACAGACACACACACAAACGCACACAGATGCATACGAAGAGACATAGACACACAGGCATATACACTCACAGTACACACACACACACACAGATATGCACTCACAGATACACACACATACATACAAAGAGACACAGACACACTCACACACATGCACAGCACAGATGCACTTGAAGATACACAGACGCACAGGCATATACACTCCTCACACACACACAGATACACACACAAATACACACAAAGAGACAGACACACTCATGCACATACTCAGAGACACAATCAGGCATATACAGCCACAGCACACACACCAACACACAGACACACAGAAACACACACTCAAGGACACACACAGATGCAGACACACACACACGGACGCACCCACACAGACCCAGACACAGGCCGTCTTCTCGGGTGTCCCCGGGGGGGTGTTTCCAGGGCCCCCTGAGCTATCAAAGCCCACAGTGCTCGAGTGACACAGAACTGCAGGGACGCACGTCCTCCGTACAGCTTCAGTCCTCTCTCGGTGAATTATACACCGGATGCAGTGGAAACACCGAACAGTCTTGTGCTGCGTGATGACGGAGTAACAGGAAAGCCTGTCCACGCATTGGGACGGGTGCAGGTGCGACTCTATAAACGCATTCCTGAAGCTCAGTGGTTCATCTGCTGATGTGGAATCTGTGCCCCGGCAGGCTGCTCATCGACTTTCACTTTAATTCCATTTTCCAGTGTCTTCAAAAAGTGCCTAGAAACGGATAAAATAACGTAAATTCTCTAGAACTTTCAGAAGTCCCTTTGTTTTGCGTATACACACACACCACACACACACCACACACACACCACACACACCACACACACACCACACTCATACACCACACCACACACACACACCACGCACACACACACCACACACATACACCACACCACACACACACACCACACACACACCACACGCACATACACCATGCACACACACCACACACCACACACACACACACCACACACATACACCACACACACACACACCCCACACACACATCACAGACCACACACACATGCACACACACCACACACACACACCCCACACACACATCACACACACGCACACACACCACACACACACACCCCACACACACATCACACACACACACACACACCACACATACACCACACCACACACACACCACACGCACATACACCATGCACACACACCACACACCACACACACACACACCACACACATACACCACACACACACACACCCCACACACACATCACAGACAACACACACATGCACACCACACACACACACACCCCACACACACATCACACACCACACACACACCACACACACCACACACACACCACACACACACACAGACACCACACGCACACACACCACATGCACATACACCACGCACACACACCACACACACCACACACACACCACACACACACACAGACACCACACGCACACACACCACATGCACATACACCACGCACACACACCACACACACCACACACACACCACACACACACCACAAACACCACACACACACCCCACACACACACACACCCCACACACACACACACCCCACACACAGATCACACACCACACACACACCACACACACACACCACACACACACTACACACCACACACACACACCACACGCACACACACCACACACACACACCACATGCACACACACCACACACACACACACCACACGCACACATCACACATACCACACACACACACCACACACACACTACACACCACACACACACACCACATGCACACACACCACGCACACACACACACACCACACACACATTATCCAAGGCTCAGAGCCGTCCTTGAACCAAGGCCAGGGTCTGTGTTCTGCCCCATTTCCCTGCTCTCCGGACATGAGCTGGGCAGCAGGCTGCTGTGCAGGCCCCCTTCCCGGCCAGGGGCAGGGTCGGCGCGTGTCACGGTGGGCGGCACACGGCAGGGAGCCACGAGCCCAGCGCCAGCATCCACTGGGTTGGCTCTCCGGGAGACGGGCTCCTGGGCCACCATCGCTTCTTTGTCTTTGCAGCTGGGTTGCAGGAGAGGAGAATTTGCGGCTCGCACTCCCCCAGCCACACAGCACCGCTCGGCAGACGGCCCCTACAGGTGCATGAGTGAGTGGGAGGGTCCACGCGGGCAACGCTGGGTGTGCTGTGAGCAGAGACCTGCACCAAGCATTCAGGGTGACTCTGAGCTTCCGCTGCCCATCGGGGAGACAGGCATCACCGCCCATGGAATTCAGCCACGGAACTGAGAGTCCTCCTTTCGTGGGGGCAGGGCGCAGTCGTGGATTTCACCTTAGTCTGCGGGGAGATTCAAAACACGTAAGGAGGGAAAGCCTTCGCGAGGCCTGAAGACTCTAGGGGAACGCGACTCTTGGCCATACATGCACCCTGTGTTTAATTTTAAGTTTTATCTTCTGCTATTTTCAACTGAAAGAGGAAGAGAGAGACAGATGCGCAGAGAGAGCACCCGTCTGCTGGCTCACTTCCCAAACGCCTGCACAGCCGGGGAGTAGGGAGTGCACCCCACCCACGGCTGGCATGTGGGTGGCAGGAACTTGCTGCTGCCTGGCAGGGGGCCACCTGAGCAGGAACCAGGTACTCTGAGGTGGGGTGCGGAACCTTAACCCGGGGCCTCACGCCCCAGCTCCGCGTGTTGACAGACTCGCTGGAATGCCTGCGTTTGAGGCTGTGCTCACACGGGTAAGGACCACGTGGGCAGGTGGGAACACGGATGAGGGGATGTGTTTTCTGTTTTGTTGTCAGCTTTATACCTTTGGGGTCCAGGGATGTTTGCAACCCCAGAGTTCCTGAGTTCAAGCCCTTCCTCCATCACTCAATCGTGTGATTTGGTTTTGTATACAGATACATCTTCACAGACGGCATTATGAGATTTTTTTCAATTTAACACTACTCGTGATGATGGAGAGCTGTGCAAGGAATGTCCTGTACATCACACGAGGGTTCCCGTGGTGCTCCTCGGGGGGTGGCACGGCAGTGCTGTGCACTGGTTGTATTTCTCCAGACGGGGCAAGGTCTGTAAGCCTGGCTCCCCTGGGCAAGAATCTCGATAGGGAGATGAGGCCAGAGCAAAGCGGGTGGGCATTTCACCTCCAGAGTTAGAGGTTTTCCATAGAAGTGAGGTCCTGTAGTGCAAAATTAAATAGAAATGTTTTTGGTAAGGTGAGGAGATGGTTTTCCTATCACTCTAGGTTGTAGAGTTATTGAACTCTATGGGGAAAAAATGAACTCATGGTTTCAGTAAATTTCTATTTATTTCTATTTATTTACTGTTTCTCTCCATATCTTTAAATTCTCAATCTGCACATTTCACTGCCCCATGCATTTTTCCACTTTTATTTATTTTTTAAGTTTTTATTTAATAAATATAAATTTCAAAAGTACAACTTTTGGATTACAGCAGCTTCCCCCCCATAACCTCCCTCCCACCCACAAACCATCCCATCTCCCACTCCCTCTCCCACCCCATTCTTCATTAAGATTCATTTTTAACTATCTTTATATACAAAGATCAACTTAGTATATACTAAGTAAAGATTTCAGCAGATTGCACCCACACAGACACACAAAGTATAGAGTACTGTTTGAGTAGTAGTTTTACCGTTAATTCACACAGTACAACACGTTAAGGACAGAGATCCTACATGGGAGCAGGTGCACAGTGACTCCTGTTGTTGTGGAAGCCTCTGAGTTCCCCAACTCCAACCTTATTTAGACAGGGCCATAGTCAGAGTGGAAGTTCTCTCCTCCCTTCAGAGAAAGGCACCTCCTTCTTTGACGGCCACTTCTTCCTGCTTGCCCCATACATTTTAAAAGATGCTTCCATGGGGAAAGAGGGCAAACTCCAGTTTCATGAAATGAAATTACATCGATTAGCTTTACGTGGGACTAATAGAGTAGGATGATATGGACTCATTTCAGAAGGGGGCATGAGACTGTGTCCTCACTCTCAGGTCCCTAAAGAGAAGCTTCATGGAGATGGAAGTGTCTAATCTCTCCTGCCAATAAAAATCAGTGAAATAAGAGTGGGCCATCCCTCTATCGAGAAAAGCACGGCTGATTTTACCAAAATTCCATCACTGAGTGCAGCATTTTCCCAAAGAAATAAAAACATATCCATAATTTTGCCAGAAAACTTCTTGATAAAGATTACTATAAATTTGTAAGATGTATATAAAATTCAAGGGGCCAGCGCTGTGGTGTAGTGGGTTAAGTCTCCACATGCAGCACCAGATCCCATATGGACACCAGTTCGAGTCCTGGCTGCTTCACTTCTGATCCAGCTCTCTGCTATGGCCTGGAAAAGCGGTTGAAGATGGCTCAAGTCCTTGGGCCCCTGCGCCCACGTGGGAGACCCGGAAGAAGCCCCTGGCTCCTGGCTTCAGATGGTCCCAGCTCTGGCCATTGTGGCCATTTGGGGAATGAATCAGCAGATGGAAGACCTTTCTCTCTGTCTCTCCTTCTGTCTGTCTGTAACTCTACCTCTCAAATTAAAAAGATATTTTTTTAAAAAAGTCAATTAAGGCAACTTTTGGTACAATGTGAATGAGGAACTAAGTAAAACTCCAAATGAGACTTCTACATGCTCATCAATACTCAGGAAAAGATCCCAAATCAGTTTAAATGAAGTTTAGCTCCTGAATTCTTTTTTAAATTAACCTAAGTCTGCTCTAAGATTTAAGATCATGAGACTGGTGTTGTGGCATAGTGGGTTAAGCCGCTGCCTGTGACGCAAGCACCCCATATTAGTCCTGGCTGGTCAGAACCCCATGCAGCTCCTGGCTGATGCACCTGGGAGAGCGGTGGAAGATGGCCCAGTGTAGCCATATGGGGGACCTGGATGGAGCTCCAGGCTCCTGGCTTTGGCCTGGAACAGCCCTGGCCTTTGCAGCTGAAGTAGCCCCCTGACAGTAGGGACTCCATTTTGGAGTCCTTGAGACTCCAACACCCCCCCCCCCCACCGTGAGACTCTGGTCTGAAACTATGGTTTCAAATAGTCAAACAATAGCAGTGCACTACATCACCCTTGGCAGAGCACAAAAACCCCCTAGCATGATTGCTCAAGCTTACAAGCACAAAACGTTGCCCCTGGGTTACCTGAGTTCATAATGAAGATGTGATTTGTCTGTGTCTTACATTAATGTTAGTCCTAATTGCTAATTGTAAGATTGTAACTAGTATTGTCAAGATTATGATAAATATTAATTTCACTTAGGTTTTAGGTTATGTTGACCCCAGTAACCATGTACTCTTTTGATTCTCCTTTGGTCTTTACAATTGTGTATAGCAACCGTGCATAGCAACCGTGTATTCCCCCCCTTCCCGGTTTTGCGGTTTTTGCCTTTATAAACCCTAACCTTTGGTTATTCGGGGCTGCTCTGTTCATGTATGATCAGACAGCCCCAGCATGCTGGATAATCAATAAAGCTTCCCCGTGCTGTTTGCATAAGAGACATGTCTCTTGGTGACGTTTTTCGGGTGGTCGACTCTAACACAGCCATTTAGGGAGTGAACCAGTGGATGGAAGACTTTTCTCTGTTGTCTCTCTCTCTCTCTCTCTCTCATACACAGCCTCTGCCTCTCCCTTTCTCTCTGTAACTCTAAATAAAATTTTTAAGAATCTTAAAAAAAATTTAAAACTGCCATAAAAGAAGAGTCCTTTGTAGGTCCTGCGAACTCCAAGCAAACATCGGCCATCATGTGGTCCTGATGTTTAGGGACCAGGCTGGGGTTTATGGATGCAGCCCAGGACCCCAGCAGCTGCCGCCTCTCCGTTGGGTCATACACGAGGCTGCACCAGCAGAGCTCAGGCTATGTCAGGACTCAGAACACACATGCAGTGCAGAAGACCCCAGGTGTCCCGTCCCGCGGGACAGCAACTGGGGCCGAGCACCTAGAAGGAGAAATGAAAGGGACAGGAGACACAAGGATGGCAGCAAGACAGGTGCTGATCAAGCTGCGATTTTTATTTTTCAAGCACACACTTATATATCATAAAGGCAGGATGTCAGGCGGGGGGGAGAAGGGCAATTTAGGAGGGCAGGATGTCACACAAGGGAAGGAGGGGAGTTTACCTTGCAGCTGCAATGCTTGTGCAGGTAGGGGAATGGTCATAAAGTCTTAAGGCACAGGGTGGTGTTATCAGTACTTCCCGGTCCGGACTGCTTAGCTCTACTTCAGTAGTTTTCCACTAAGAGGCCACATGTCGCACGGTCCCCGACACCCAGGTCCCAAAATGTGCTTAGAAATCTCCCTGCTCAGAGTGGGGTGAGCGCACTTGGATCCATCCGCTGTGTGGGGAATGGGCGAGAACACAGGCTTCACATCCAAGGAGACTGTCAGGAGAAGGGAACCTGCGTTTTTTTAATGTAAGGAAAATATGCTTTCTGTTTTGAATGGCGCAAGAGGTTTTCCATTCGCTGGTTCACTCCCCAGATGGCCACATGGCCGGAGCTGAGCCGATCCAAAGCCAGGAGCCAGGAGCTTCTTCTGGGTCTCCCACACGGGCGCAGGGGCCCAAGGACTCGAGCCATCCTCTACTGCCCCTCCAGGTGCACTGGCAGGGAGTGGAACTGGAAGTGGAGCCCGGGACTTGGAACCAGCACTTAATCGGCTTCACGGCTACGCCACGGCGCAGGCCCTGACCCATCGTTCACCATTGCGTCTTCACTGTGGGGTCATTGTCTGCTCTCTTAGTCTTCCCTGCCTCCGTGACTGGCGCTGTGGATAGGAAAAAAAAAAGAAATAAAGATGACTCTTGGCAGAGGTGAGACGCGGAGTCAGCTGCAGTTCAGAGACCACCTGGGTCGGGCCCAGGCCCCTCCTGCCGATACTGCCCTGAAATGAGGGCCCCTGCCTTTGGCACCAACCACGTGGTTGTTCTGGGGGCCACAGGCTGCAGGCCCTGAGCGACAGGCAAGTTCTAACTTGGTTTTCTAGTGCAGGACAGAGGCTGTGCTTGGGTTAAGAATGGCGGCCTCGGGGCCGGCACTGTGGTGTAGGTGTCAGGAGGAGCCCTGGACGGAAGTCCCCACGCTGCTCCCAAGGTCACTCAGGCTGCGTGTGGCCCCAGCAAGGGATGGAAACGCCCCAGGAGGCAGAGGTGTACCCCGCAAAGGGCTCCGCGGGAGCGCGCCCTTGGTTGTGCACCTGCGGCTCCCCGGGGTTGCACGCTCTGGCTCCTGGCTCCTGGCCCTGTCTGGCTCTCCCACGGGGCCTCTCCCGAGGCCAGGTTTTCTGCGTGGTTTCTGTTTGTTTATTTGGCTCAGGAAATCCAAGATCTATGCTTTTGTTAAACGCAGTTTATGAATGTTGCATCGGTGGATGAAGTAAATAAAGCCAACACGGCCGCGCCATCAGTGGTCTCCTGGATGATACAGGATGCTCACAAATATCAGATCCCGTCCCTCTGGGCCTCATTAGTGCCCTCGGTAATTAATTAGCTGTGGTTAGGTCTTGAACTTTCAAAAAAAAAACCTATGTAAGCAATGATGTTTATTCATAATAAACAGTTTTACAAAATTAGAGGACTTTTAAGGCATGTATGATTTTGAAATTGCAATGTAGGTTTGCAATTACTGGGAAAGAAATCTAATTGCAATTTCTGGACCAAAGGCAGCAACGTTTTCCTTGACCAATCATTTTTAACTGTCATTTAGGGTTTTAGTCCGTGTATTTTGATAATACTTATTAAATAAGAGTGACTGACTTTCTGAGAAGATTAAACACAGCGGAGACTTCCAATATTTGAGGGTTTAGTTCTGTAAAACTGTTTTGTGAGAGAATGGGGCAGCCTTGGTTTTCTATAAAAGTGATTTTCCAATTATTGAACAACACTAAGCAAGTGTAATACAGTGAGAGGAGGCAGGATGACACGAGGGGCTAGGCATTTCTGAAGGAAAAACAGTTGAATACTGGCGACTGCAAAGGACAAAAACTAAAGCTGCCTAAATTCAGGATGTCTGCCGGCCCCTCACGTGTGTTCTCACGGCAGGCTTGTCTCTGGCCTGGTACAAGCTATGACGAATATTGTGAATATAATCATTCTCGAGGTTCGGCTCTTCTTAACCCGTGTTCCCAGGTGGAATTGCTGACTTCGCTAGATTTTGTTTCTGCCGCAAACGTCTGTAAAATCTCCACGATTTCCCTGCCCCGAGCCAGCAGCAGAACCCTGCCTCCTGGCGCCCTCGATGGCTCACGGAGTGACGAGCAGACGGCCGCCGAGCGCTGCTTCTGTAGGTGCACACAGAGAGAGGAGAGGCAGAGAGAGAGAGAAAGAGAGGTCCTTCATCCGCTGGTTCACTCCCCAGATGGCTGCAATGGCTGAAGCTGCGCCGATCCGAAGCCAGGAGCCAGGAGCTTCTTCCGGGCCCAAGGACTTGGACCATCTTCCACCACTTTTCCAGGCCATAGCAGAGAGCTGGATCAGAAGTGAAGCAGCCAGGATTCGAACTGGCGCCCATATGGGAACGCAGAGAATCCAAGGGACAAGCAGGCCACCCGCAGGGCCTCTGGCTGTGTCTGGCTCCTGTTAGAGGCAGGAAGGGGGTGGAGGGAGCTTCTGTGAACCCTGTGCCCCCACGGAGGCCCAGGTGGTCCCAGAACTGGTTCTGGATGAGGGCCGCCGGGCGCTGGCCTCTGCCGCGGGCCGTGCGTGGCTCCCGGGGGCTTGCAGTGCGGCTGGGGTGATGGCGGCACAGAGTCTCTGTGTCCCGTGACTTCCATCAAGTTTAAACAGCGCCTCGGCCCAGCGGCCACCATCCTGGGCAGCTGGGTGATCCGGCTCAACAGAGTGAGGAAGACGAAATGTCTCCAGCAGCAGGAGGCAAGCTGGCTTGGAGCCGCGTCCTCTGCATGTTTGCCTGGGAATCACCTTGGTCCTCACCCCGCCTCCGGAGAGCCGGGCTGCCCCTGCCAGGCGTGAGCTGGGGGCTGTCTGTGCACCCGCCGAGCACCGAACCCCACCCAGCTCCAGACACGGCCCGAGGCTGGATTTGGGTCCGCAGAGGCAGCACAGGGAACTTCACTCCTGGATCCTGTCCCTGAGCGACCGCTGGCCTCGCGGTGGCCCTTTCTGGGCCCAGGACAGTGCAGACCGACGCGTGGCTGACCACTGAGACCCACTTCTGTGGTCCAGGCCGTACTGCACGTGCACAGAGCCCCCAGACTCTGTGGCCTCGTTCTCGCGCCCCCAGCACCTGCTGAGACCGATGCTACACTGGCCGTGCCACTCCGCGGGTCCAGCACCACCTCGCTGGCTGCAAGCAATGCTGCGCTGCAAGCCCTCCCCGCCAGGGGGCGCCTCTCCTGCCCGGGCCTCCCTGCAGGGGGCTCAGAATGAGAAGGGGCTTGGGAGTTGGGAGTCAGATAGGCGGTTCTGCTCTCTTTAGGGAAGCAAAGTTTTAAAAGTGCTTGTATTTTCTTAAATGATATTCCTTCGGACATCCTCAAAGGCAATGAAATCAGCGAATGAAAGAGTTATGTGCGCTGCCGCATTACAGCAGCTCAGTCGACGACAGCCGAGACAACCGGGATGTCCATCCATGGGCCTAGATAAAGAAAACGTGACACACGTGTGTGCGTGTGTGTGTGTGTGTGTGAGACAGACTGTTAGTCAGACAGTAAAAAATGAAATCCTGACATTGCAACAAGGTGCATGTAACTAGAGATGATCACGCTAAGTGAAACAAGCCAGAACCCGAAAGAAAAATATCACGTTTTCTCTGATTTATGGAAGTGAATACATAGACAGGATAAAAAGTGAGGGACTGTCGGATTGACGGTGTAGCATTATAAATAGCGCTTCCTGAGTCATGCCGTGTTCACGGACTTGGTTCACACACTCAACAAGCAGCCGGAGCAGGGAGAGCGCGCAGTCTGGGGCACTGGCGCTGCTGTGCCGTGAGTTGGGGGTCGGTATGAGAGTGGACGGCCGCCAGAGGACACTGCGCTGCACACTCATTTCTTGGAGCTGGTGCTGTGTCTCAGCAAAATATTTTCTACAAAAGAAAGAGCGCCCGACTTCCACTTCTTGGGTAACTTTCTTGAAAACACTCGTGGCAGTCTTCTGAGGCGTTTGCTGAGAACCGAGCGACCTGCAGGCTTTCCTGCGGGTGGAGACAGCCGGCGCTCCGCCATCAGCGCCACCAGCGCCACCAGCACCGCCAGCGCCATCAGTGCCACCAGCACCGCCAGCGCCGTCAGCACCGCCAGCACCGCCAGCGCCATCAGCACCGCCAGCGCCACCAGCACCGTCAGCGCCGTCAGCACCGCCAGCACCGCCAGCGCCACCAGCGCCATCAGCACCGTCAGCACCGTCAGCACCGTCAGCACCGCCAGCGCCATCAGCACCGCCAGCGCCGTCAGCACCGTCAGCACCGCCAGCGCCGCCAGCGCCATCAGCACCGCCAGCGCCGCCAGCACCGTCAGCACCGCCAGCGCCACCAGCACCGCCAGCGCCGCCAGCACCGTCAGCACCGCCAGCGCCGTCAGCACCGTCAGCACCACCAGCGCCGCCAGCACCGCCAGCACCGCCAGCGCTGTCAGCACCGCCAGCGCCATCAGCACCGTCAGCGCCGTCAGCACCGCCAGCGCCACCAGCACCGCCAGCGCCATCAGCACCGTCAGCGCCATCAGCACCGTCAGCGCCGTCAGCACCACCAGCACCGCCAGCGCCACCAGCGCCGTCAGCGCCGTCAGCGCCGTCAGCGCCGAGTGCTAACTTCTGGGCGCTTTAGCTGTGGACACCAAGCCCCACAAAGCCACCCGTCCTTTACGAGCTCCTAATTCCCCCGTGATGACCCGAGGAATCTCTGTGTCTGACCTACAATGATGAAAATCAGAAGGCAGCCTAAACGCTTAACACTAGGAAAAGTCTTACGCGAACTGTGAAGCGGGCTTACCACGGGAAGTACATATTCAGTAAACGGCATTGAAGTCACAGCGCTCTATACTCTGTGTGTCTGTGGGTGCAAACTGTTGAAATCTTTGCTTAGTACAGAGTATAGAGTCGGTTGTCTGCATCTAAAGATAATTAAAAATGAATCTTCATGAAGAATGGGATGGGAGAGGGACCAGGAGGTGGGACAGGAGTGGGGGTGGGAGGGCAAATATGGGGGAAGATCTGCTATAATCCGAAAGCCGTGTCTATGAAATTTATATTCATTAAATAAAAGGTTTCTTAAAAATGACATTGAAATGTATTTTAATGCCACAAAGAAATATGCATGAGGAGGTAAAATCATTATTAGAAGAATTTTTTAATCTGAAAAATCTTAGAAATAATAACCATGCTTCCCGAAGGCGATGAGACCGTGAGCCGCATTCTTCTCTGTTAACTCTGCTTCTCCCACATCAGAGAGTAAACGTGACACTTTCCAAGTCACGTAATACATTTGACGTGTGTCTGGGTGTGCATGTGATACAGCTGCAGTATCCCTTGAGCATGGACTGGCCTTCAATAATACAGAAACCGGACGCGTGTGAAAGAATCGGGGAACTGCTCATGAAATAATGTCTGGTGGAAGTCAGCAGACCACATGGTAAATAAGCTGCCTTCTCGACTTCACTGGACCCCGGCCAAGTGCTAAAGCCACAGGAGGACGCTTCCGAGAGCCGGCGGGAGTGGCCTGGCGCGCCAGCCTCGTTCCCAAGTTTTCATGAACTTGTGGCAGGTCTTCGGATGCCTAGATTTTGAAAATCTGCAGAAAGGTCACAGACACGGTTTATGAAAAGAGTCTGCCTGGATTTCAACAATTTCTTCACCAAGACCAAGCCATCATCGAGTCAGTCTTCGGGGGCTTCACGATGGCGGCGATTTCCACTGGACAGGTCTTTCCACGCTGCCGGTGTTGGCCCCAAGCTCTAAGGAGCCTCCACGTCTGGATGTGACACAATAGCATCAGTCCGGTGGCAGTCCTGCCCCAGAGGCGCTCACCTCTCCCTGCGGTGAAGGGTCAGTCGTGTGCACGCGCTGCAGCCATGTCAGGACGCTTGCAGACGTGCCGCCCCCTAGCTGGACGGAAATGAGAGCGAAATGTCCCGAAAATACTGATGTGCCAACTTTCTGATTGGCGTATCACTGTTATTAAATATTTCTCTTTTTTTTTTGACAGGCAGAGTGGACAGTGAGAGAGAGAGACAGAGAGAAAGGTCTTCCTTTGCCATTGGTTCACCCTCCAATGGCCACCACGGCTGGCGCTCTGTGGCCGGCGCACCCCGCTGATCCGATGGCAGGAGCCAGGTGCTTCTCCTGGTCTCCCATGCGGGTGCAGGGCCCAAGGACTTGGGCCATCCTCCACTGCACTCCTGGGCCACAGCAGATAGCTGGCCTGGAAGAGGGGCAACCAGGACAGAATCCAGCGCCCTGACCAGGACTAGAACCCAGTGTGCTGGCGCCGCAAGGCAGAGGATTAGTCTAGTGAGCCGCGGTGCCGGCCCTGTTCTTAAATATTTCTTAATGAAGTACCTTTTAAAGATATAGCAATCATTCTTTTTCTTTGGCCAACTTCATTTTCCAAGTCGTAAAGGAAGTGTGTTGGTGTGCCTTGGGAGTTAGGCTGCTTTCTGGCATCTGCTTGGAAAAGGTGGAGACCAGTGGTGGTCCCTGGGTCCCCGTGCACCTCAAGATGTCACAGTCCCGGGGGACCCTGCTGAGTCAGGCAGCCCCCACCCTTCCCGGGATGCTTGCTGTTCTGCTCATCAGAGGGAGGCGTCATCCCTCCCAGCCCTAGACAGAGCGCGGGTTTGAGCTCTGCACCATCAGAGTGGGCTCCAGCACCTGCCAGCTGTCTGCTTCTGCTCGTCTGCTGTCCCGCATGTTCCGAGCTGCCCAGACCCCGTGTCAGGTCTGCACTCGGGAGACACACGGGCAGCGCCCCCACCTCGGGTCTGCACTCAGGGAGACACACGGGCAGTGCCCCCACCTCGGGTCTGCACTCAGGGAGACACACGGGCAGTGCCCCCACCTCGGGTCTGCACTCAGGGAGACACACGGGCAGTGCCCCCACCTCAGGTCTGTGCTCAGTGAGACACACGGGCAGTGCCCCCACCTCAGGTCTGTGCTCAGGGAGACACATGGGCAGTGCCCCCCACCTCGGGTCTGCACTCAGGGAGACACACGGGCAGTGCCCCCACCTCAGGTCTGTGCTCAGGGAGACACACGGGCAGTGCCCCCACCTCAGGTCTACACTCGGGGAGACACACGGGCAGTGCCCCCACCTCAGGTCTGCACTCGGGGAGACACACGGGCAGTGCCCCCACCTCGGGTCTGCACTTGGGGAGACACACGGGCAGTGCCCCCACCTCGGGTCTGCACTCAGGGAGACACACGGGCAGTGCCCCCACCTCGGGTCTGTGCTCAGGGAGACACACGGGCAGTGCCCCCACCTCAGGTCTGCACTCAGGGAGACACACGGGCAGTGCCCCCACCTCAGTCTGCACTCAGGGAGACACACGGGCAGTGCCCCCACCTCGGGTCTGCACTCAGGGAGACACACGGGCAGTGCCCCCACCTCGGGTCTACACTCGGGGAGACACACGGGCAGTGCCCCCACCTCAGGTCTGCACTCAGGGAGACACACGGGCAGTGCCCCCACCTCGGACCCTGGAGGCCGTCAGCCCAGCTCTTCCCTTCCTGGGGGAAAGCAGCCGTCCTGCAGGGCCAAGGGACTCCACACACGTGGCCTTGAGTTGCCTGAGGTGGCCGGGGAAGGCCCAGGGTTGTCCTCTGTGGACTCCCGGGCTGGGCAGGTCCCGCAGCGGAGGCGTGGGGTCCCAGGGGTGGAGGGGTGCATCCAGGCCCTGCCCCTGGGAAAGACGACTTTGTCTGTTTTCAGTCTCCGAGGATACTACAGTGACATTGTGCTCAAGCAGACAGATGATCACTGTTCTCTCCTGATCATTCGTTTTCTGCAGTTGCTGTTACAGATAGCTGACTCCCCATTAAAGAGCAAAATCCCGATTGCACTGCAATGTCTCCCTTCGCAACCGCTCCTCAGGCTCTCCTTCCTCTCCATGCCAGTCAGCCTGTGTTGAAAGTGAGATGTTTTTTTAAGATTCAGTTTATTTATTTGAAAGACAGAGTTGCAGAGAGAGGTAGAGCCAGAGAGAGACAGAGAGAGGGAGAGGTCTTCCATCCATTGGTTCACTCCCCAGATGGCCTCAACGGCTAGAGCTGCGCCCATCTGAAGCCAGGTGCCAGGAGCCAGGAGCTTCTTCCCGGTCTCCCACATGGGTGCAGGGGCTCAAGGATTTGGGCCATCTTCTACTGCTTTCCCAGGCCACAGAAGAGAGCTGGATCAGAAGTGGAGCAGCTGGGACTCTAACCGGTGCCCACATGGGATGCCAGCACTGCAGGCGACAGCGTTAACCCACTGCACCACAGTGCCGGCCTCTAAGATGAGGTTTCAACAGCCTGGGGACTTGTCCATCCAGTCCCTAATCGCTAATTCTTTCCTCACTTTCTGAAAATCTCTACAGCAAGAGTCTAGGCAAAAAGAGAAATTGAGATTAAAAATGGGCACTGGCATAGTACGAAAGGGAGGAGAGTTTGCCCATTTTGAGGATCTAATAGAGCTCATAGAATCGGGAAAAGAACAAGACTCCACTTACACCGTGAGTTGTCTCAGTGAGCTGTCTGCAGAAGCAGCGTGGTGACTGCCGGGAGCCGTGTCTGCCGGGCGGTGGCAGCGGACGGCCTGCTCCGGAGGGGCAGGGGCCCAGGGAGGGCAGGGGGCAGGCCGTGGTGGACGTCCTTGTCACTCCCGCAAGACTAAGACGGTGTAAACACGGGCAGGGGAGGGTCCGCGGGTGAGGATGCTCTGGTTGCTGTCAGCTCGCAAGCCAGCGAGACCTCGCAGGTCTCCTAAGCCAGCTCTCCTTACACACGCACCTCTTCAGAGGCAGCGACGGGACTTTTAAAGTGAAAACAGACATTGCTTTCCACGGTGACCCCTCTCGCCTTCAGGCCCCTCCACCTGCTAGACAGACAAGGCACATCCTCCCACCCAGCTCATCAACAGGCTGCCCCTGCTGGGCTACCTGGACTCAAGGCTGTGTTCAGAGAAGATCGTCTAGGGAGCAAGCAGGGCTCAGCAGAGGACGGGCAGCGTCCAGCACGTGCCACCCTCCAGCCACGTGGGCCCTGGTGCCAGCCAGGCAGTGGCAGAGTGGAATCCCAAGGCAAATGTAAAGACACGGCGGGTAATCCATTGTATCCTCACTCATGAGTTATTTAGTGAGCACCTGATCCGTTCTACTCTCCTACTAATGACAAAAGGAAGAAAATCTACGTGTGTCTGTATCGATCTGCCCACCACGCGCAGAGTCAGGTTTCCGTGTGTGCAGACGGTCCCCGACTTACAACGGTTTAACTCACATGTTTGTTGACTTTAGGAGGGTGCCAAACTGCATGTAGTAGAAACCATACACCTTGAATTTTTTAAAAAAGATTTATTTTATTTATTTGAAAGATAGAGTTACAGAGAGAGGTAGAGAGAGATTGAAACATCTTCTATTCGCTGGTTCACTCCCCAATGACCACCACAGCCAGAGCTGAGACGACCCGAAGCCAGGAGTCAGGAGCTTCTTCTGGGTCTCCCACATGGGTGCAGGGGCCCAAGCACTTGGGCCATCTTCTGCTGCTTTCCCAGGCCGCAGCAGAGAGCTGGATCAGAAGTGGAGCAGCTGGGACTAGAACCGGCACCCATATGGGATGCCAGCACTGCAGGCGGATGCTTTAACTTGCTGCGTCACTCGCCGGCCCCCACATCTTGAATCTGACGTCCTCCAGGTTATGCTGTGTGGCTGATTCTCCTTGCTGGCACTGAGCAGGGGCCATCTCGGCTCCATGTCAGCCCCACGGTATGAGGGGGACCCCGGCCACTCCATCGTGTGCTGTTGCTGGGCCAGGAAGCGCTGAGGCCAGGGGGATTCAGTGCATTTTCCGCTTACAATATTCGACTGGTGCCGGGTTTAGTGGGCGATGGCGCCAGTGTAAGCCGAGGGGCACCCGTACTTTATATGCATGTGTGTATTTATTCACCTCTCCTCTGTCCCTCTATCACCTGTCGATATTGTTTGATGAATCTGTTTCTACCTTTATTTACCTCTCTCTGTCACACACCACTCATCCATCTATCTATGTAACTGTCTGCAATTGTCTATCATCTCTCCAAGGTCTATCAGTTTGGCATGCACTGACGGCCTCTTAGGTGCCAAGCACAGTGGAAGGGCTAGAAATACTGACCAAACAAGGGCCTGCTCCCAAGAGGAGCTGGGGCCCCGCCTGGAAACCTCCTGGGGAAGCCGTTTCTGTCCACCTGCTGCTTCCCACACCTTCTCAGCAGCATGACCCCTCCGCCCTCACCTGAGGAGGCGTTACCCCCTGGGAAGCCATGTCTAACCTCCCTTCCACTCCGGAGGATGGCTGGGTCCTCTCCCAGGATCCACGGCCAGCGGTCAGCCTATGGGAACGGTCGGCGGTGCCCTCTGCCCCTCGCGCAGGGCAGCAGGAATCACGGATCCTAAACTGGGCACCACCCTGGAGATGGTGTGTGCAGCAGGGTGGGAGAGGGTTCTCCCAGAACCTGTGCTTGGACCCAGCATGGAACAGGTCCATTGGTATCCACCCACACGCACCCTACATTTCCTCCCCAACGGCAGGTTACCTGGGAGGGGGCGTGAGATTTGAAATCTGCCCACTGGCTTTGTGGGACCTCCCGTCTTCAGGATCTGGGCTGACACAGACTCGCACCTCGTCAGCTGCTGTGAGGAGACCAAGTGCAGCAAAGCTGTTCCCGGTGCCTGTAAGGCCTGTGCTGTGCGTGGGCTCCGACATCTGGGGGCTATTTGAGGAATTCTGCCATCACTGGCTGCTGTGGGAGTTTGAGTTAGTGTCCAGTACATCTCAGGGTCGAGGACATCAGTGGCAAGGAGCTTGAGATGGTGGAGTTTGGTCACAGTTGCTATGCACACATTTGTCCAACAGTTGGTGGCCTGCTCCGCCCCGGTAAGGATCAGATTCACCAGGAACCAAGTGCTGCCGAGTGCACACCCAGCAATCCTGCCCAGTGGGTCAGAGGGTGCAGGCTTGCATTTGAGAACTCTTGGTCAGGAACCATGGTGGGGGGCGGGGGTCTGCCTGGGTGCGTCCTCGCCCAGCCTCCTCAGCACCAGTCACGCTAGTGTGCGTCGAGCACCCCTGCCCTGTTAGAATCCTTTCTCAAAGAGTTGCTGATCGAAGCTCAGAGGGCTATTCCTGCTGGCCCAGGGGATGAAAGACACTGGCGTTCGGGGTTTGCAGCCTGGTGATCAACAGACGTCAGGAGCTCCAGATGCGGTTGCCAGCATCACGGTCGGTGGCATCGTTAACGATCAAGGATGGCACCTCCAGGCTGGGACTCTGGCGAGCTGCAGGCGCCGTCCCCACCTCTGGACCGCTAAGCTGCAGTGGTTAGAGGTGATTTCTGATGGTGGAGGAGCAAGATCTCAGGTCATTGGCATTGATGGGAGCCTCAGATATGGCCATGACCACAACTCCAAAGTGCTCTCAGAGATAACAAGAACAAGGGAAAACCGTGGAGTGTCCTGTGAGATTCAGGAAGAACGGACCGGCCGGGTGCTTTCATGGGGTGGGTGGCTGGGAAAGGACAGTGGAGACTTGACATCTAGCCATCATGAGAAATGCGAGTCGGTTACGAATCACACGGTGAGTTTACACTGCAAGGAGACCTAGCACCAATGTTCACTTCATGATGATGAGCTCTGTCACAGAATAAAGGACGTCGGACACGGTCACTTAAAATGCACTATTCCTTCTGAATACTTTGGTTCCCAGTGAGACATCGGAAACACAGTAAAGGTCATTCGTTTATAGTAGAAATGGTGTTAAACATTGACGACAAAGTTAATTCATACCACGATGGTTGCAACACACCCAGTCTCCTTAGTTTTCTACTTTAGCTTAGAGAAGTGCGGGGTTTTGCTGCAGTTGGTGGGGAAAGAAGCGAGAAGGTTCCGTCATCTGAGACTTGCACTCAGCACATATTTACCGAGTCTGTGACACAGCCCAGCGCCCCACTGCTGGGATGAGAAGTGGAGAAGGGGGTGCAGCTGCCCGAGGGCGCGTCCCCGCAGAACTGGATTTCAAACCCCAGCGCGGCTTTGTCTGAGGCCATTCCGGAGGGTGTCAGTGAGACAAGTAAATGGAGCCTTCGAGTAGCAAGATGAATCTCTCTGTCGCCAGGAATCCTCTTGACGGCAGCACGCTCCGCGAGCTATTTACTCGAAGGATTAGTGAGGAGCTGGTTCCTCGGAGCCTGGCATTTGGTGGCACGCGACAGTGGTTCTGGGATGCACCTCTTCCGTCTGCGTGGCTCCTGCCAACGAGATGCCACTGGCTTGCTCTCCCAAAAGCCCCGAGTGAGAGCTGGAGTCGCCCAGCAAGCTTACCAATGCTGAGCCTTGTGGGACCGCCGGATGGCCCCCACGTGTTTTTGACTTCTGCTCCTTCCTTGTCTTCCTAGCCCCATGGGGACACTCCCATCGTCCCACCCACGGCTGTTTCTCTCTCTCCTCTCCACATCAGAACTCATCCCCACTCCAGCTGAGGACCAAAGATCCAACGACCAGCTCTTTTAAACCCCCACAATCGAAAACTGCCTGGTGGGTTACTTCCTGTCCTAGGTCAGGAGCTGCCCATCTGGTGTAGGTAAAGTCAGACACCTCTGGCTAAGGTAGACGTGAAACGTCACGTAACGTACGTTCCTCTTAGTAGAGCCCTCACCCTGGGTCCTTCTGGTGTCTGGGGAACAAGCACGGACAGGTCCTCGGTGCACAATGAGACAAAATGAGCAAAGGAGACAGAGGCGGCCACTGAGGTCTGTAAGACACATTCACTTCTAACGCTTGTGGAATTCTGCTGACTTGTTTGTGGTCCTGGTAGTGCTACAGATTTTTCTTTATGTTCTAAATGTGAAGCGGTGTTTCTAGTTTTTTGTTTGTTTCTTTTGTCATTTTCCTTTATGTCCCATATGGCTTGCTGGATTTCTTATTTAAAGAAACATTTTAAAAAGTTCCCCTAGTTAGTTAAATACTGATGGTTTCCTATGATAAAACACCACACACATGGGCGCCGGTGCTGTGGTGTAGTGGGCTAAGCCTCCCCCTGTGGTGCCAGCATCCCATTTGGGCACTGGTTTGTGTCCTGGCTGTTCCTCTTCCGATCCAGCTCTCTGCTGTGGTCTGGGAAAGCAGAAGAAGATGGCCCAGGTGCTTGGGCCCCTGCACCTATGTGGGAGATTTGAAAGAAGCTCCTGTCTCCTGGCTTCAGATCAGCCTGGCTCTGACTATTGTGGCCATCTGGGGAGTGAACCAGTGGATGGAAGACCTTTCTCTCTCTCTCTCCCTCTCTCTCTCTCTCTCTGTAGCACTACCTCTCAAATAAATAAATAAAATCTTGAAAAAAAAAAAATGAGCATGTGGAAATACTTGGGAACCACACTGGAAATCTTAATGAGCACGCAGGTCATGTTCTGTCATGTCGATGCACCATATGTTAGTTTGTTTCCAGTCTTTAATTATTAAAATAAACGTACAATGAAGAGCTGTATTTGGTGGAAATTCACATTTTTCTTGAGATGGAATCATGATACTAGATGGAGTTTAGTACCAAAATAATAAAGTCAGTGGGTAAACATTTTTGAGATGCTTTATACCAGTTTGCTCCTAGAATTCACACTCTCTCTCCTGTTTCTGTTGGAGGGGGCTGATCTTCCCACACCATCGCTAGCACTGAAAAATTAGGTGAATGTCATTTTCATTTGCTTTTAACTCAAAAGGGAAAAAAACTAAAGCAAGACAAAACAAAGAACAAAAACCTTCCATATGTTTATTAGCCTTTTGAATTTATGCTTTTGTGTCTAATCTCCAAGGCTTTTTGTCCATTTTGTTTCCAGAAGCAAGTGTGTTCTTACTGATATGGACACATTCTTTGTACTTTTGGAATAATCCTGTATTGCATGTATTTGTCCTCATCTTTCTGTGAATTTTGATTTTGTTTATGGCATTTTGTGTGTTTTAAATGTTAATTATTTCTTAATCCACCCATTTTCTTTTCCATTTCTTTTATTGCTTGTATTATTGTCACTTGTCATTCCTATTTGAAAAACAGGTAAATACTAGTCCCAGTTTTCTCTTGGTTTATGTGTGTGTGTATGTGTGTGTGTTACTTCCATTTTAAAAAGCTTTTTCAAATTTCTTTCTAGCAAATACGTATTTCACTGGCAAAAGAGCCAAATTTTCCTAATAAAGAATTTCCCAGATGCAACTTATTAAAGAGGTCACATTTTTAGCCTGGGTTTGAAATGCTCATTTATCAGTTATTAACTTTTATGTAGACTGAGTTCTTTTCCTGGGCTTCATATTCTGCGCTATTGATCTGTTTATCTCTTCTGGCAAAATACCCCCACTGTTATAATATGCTATGATTAAAACACTTTTTATTATGTTGTGAGAATTTCTCTCACCGCTTTTCTATAGCAAGGGTCTCTTAACTATTTTTGTTTTATACAAGCGAAGAGCAAAAATATACAGCGAGAGCAAGGAGAAGCCAGTCTTTGGAGAACAGGACGAGAAATTGTTTGAAAGTTAAAGAAGATGTTCTGTTCACAGCACCCTGGACTGCAGCCAGCATTTCTGACCCACTTCAGTCGCTGCCGAGCTGAGCCGAGCCGGATCAGTCACAGTTCCGAGGCTGTCAGGCATTACCCCTGCTCTGATTTGTAGCCGAAGCGCAAAGCTGTCTTTCATCTCTGCCACCTTACTCTGTGCATGCAAACGAGGCAAAGATTACCCCAGAGACTCCACCTCACCCAAGGGCGAAGAAATGCTTTGTGGAAGTTTCCAGCCTCAGAGCGAATCTTGCAATTACAGAGCTGAACTCAAGATAGAAGACGGATTTTTTTTCTTCCTTCCTAATCTTACTTAGAGATCTAGGTAACATCATGCAGATTGCTTAGCATAAAAGTCAGCTTGAAAGCCGTGGCTGGGAAGGGCGCAGCTATCAAGGGAGCTGGAACGAGGGGGATGAGTGATTGATTGGGGCCAAGTCCTCTGCAGTGTGCTAAGGCAATCAGACCCAGCCCTTTCCCTTTGATCGCTTTCAAATATCCAATCACTGGTCCCCGCTCTTCACGTACTCCTGAGTAGAAGCCTGTGTTCTATTCAGAAGGGCACCAAGACAAAATATTCGTGTGTGCTTGCAGCAAATTTCTATAACGCCCGCAAACAAAAATGATGCTTCCACATAAGAGCCACGATGTGGGAGAGTCAGGAAGGGCTGTGACAACGTGGAGTAACACCGACGGAGTCAGCTTGGGGCGTCAGGACCTGGCTGCCAGCGGGCACTGGAAGGAGTGCGGGCTCGATCGCGCACAGGACGAGGGGACGCACCCGTGAGCGGCTCTGAGCAGGGCAGCAGCGGAGCCCAGCACCCGGTCAGGAAGCTTCCTCTGCCTGCTTTGCCTCAACGGAGTTGGAGCAGGAGAGGGGAGTCCAGTGGAAGGGGCGCTGGGGTCCTTAGGGGCAGGCACCGTGCTTCCAACACTGGGCTCCTTACATCCTCCCCGAGCCCTGGCCGTTGGGTCGCCCACAGGTGCTTGTGTGAGGGCAGATTCCCAGGCTTTCTCTCGGGTCTTTAACTCAGAAAGTCCATGAAGAGCCCAAGTCTGGGCTGTGAGCTTCAGACTCTCCAACCACTCCTGAGGTCCAGCCACATTGAGAGGCACTGGTGGGCACCAAGCGTTCATTGCATATGCAGACGTTTGAAGGAGGTGCCCACGCTACACTGTAGCATTAGTGTTCTGTGATTTGTCATGAAGCGCAACACAGAATTAAAAAATGGTTTAGGCCGGCGCCGCAGCTCAATAGGCTAATCCTCTGCCTGCGGTGCCAGCACTCTGGGTTCTAGTCCCGGTCAGGGCACTGGATTCTGTCTCAGTTGCCTCTCTTCCAGGCCAGCTCTCTGCTGTGGCCAGGGAGTGCAGTGGAGGATGGCCCAAGTGCTTGGGCCCTGCACCCGCGTGGGAGACCAGGAGAAGCACCTGGCTCCTGCCATCAGATCAGCGCGGTGCGTCAGCCGTGGTGGCCCTTGGAGGGTGAACCAACTGCAAAGGAAGACCTTTCTCTCTGTGTCTCTCTCACTGTCCACTCTGCCTGTTAGAAAAAAAAAAGAAAAAAAAGTGGAGACATGGGCGCACGATGGAGCTGCTGTTTTGCATCCCCTCAAGGTAAGGCCCATGTGTATTTCAGACTCACACCGCGCTCACCCCACACCTGCAGCCTGCAGAGCCCAGGGCTGCCCCTGGGTGCTCCTGGGCTCCCGGCTGGTTTGCATCCTTTCTCTCCAGCAGGGCTCTGAGGGCTCCTGTCTTCCCGCTCCCAGCAGTCCACCGACGGGGTGCAGCTTGCAAACTCTCCGTCAGCGTTTTGCAGTCGAACATTTGGAACCTCATTTCCTCTCTGGCATGGTTCCTTAGGGTTCTTCCTCTCCCGAATCCTCAGTCCTCTTAAGTATGCTTGTTCCTGCTCATCCACGCTCTCTCCAGCTACCGCCCCCCACCCCCAGCCCCGGAATACCCTGAGACCAGAGTCCTTTCCCCACCATCCACCGAAATCCTTCAAAAACAGTTTCTGCTCAGCTTCCGTTTGGCCTTTGCTCTGCCTCAGGCGTCCTGCACGTCCCCAGCCTCCTCAGCGCCTTCCCTCCCCACGTCCCTGTACGGAGCTGGGCCCTGCCTGTGAGGCACCATCTTTCATTCTCTGAGCACACTGTGGGCTTTGCATATCAAAGACGCACTTGATGAACTACAGCACGGTTTTATTGCCAGGATGGGTTCTGATTGTGTTCTGTCCACACCTCATTAGTCCTGATATTAGCATGGCTAGTGCCATTCATTTCCAAGATGAATGGATGTCCCAACCTAAGGCATTGAACGATAAGGTATGCATATTCATGGATAAGGCATGCATATTCATGAGGAAACCGGACTGCTCCCCAATAGTTAACTGCCTCTTTTAGGCTCCTATAGTAAAAACAACCAGAAGTTCGCAGAATAAGATCAAGACCTAGATCACTGTCATCCTTGGCTATGAATAAATTTTTGGTATCTGCACGACCTGAGAATGTGGCTCAGTGAAAGCAATAAACCGCGAGTGCTAATGTCTAGGTGATCGTCTGCTCAGCTGGGGGGGGGGGGGCACACAGTAGGTGCTTAACGCACAGTCTTTCCACTAAGATGGTTCATCTCTGCTGAAGTTTGTATCCCACCGTTGGAGGAATGCATGGACGTTATCTTAGATTTCATGTCTGAAGGCTTCGCTCATTGTTCCAGATATGAGAACAGAGCGCCAAAGTGCCCCTGGGAAGGCTCAACTTTATTTTTTTTTAAATTTTATTTAATGAATATAAATTTCCAAAGTACAGCTTATGGATTACAATGGCTTCACCCCCCCAATGACTTCCCTTCCACCCACAACCCTCCCCTTTCCCGCTCTCTCTCCCCTTCCATTCATATCAGGATTCATTTTCAATTTTCTTTATATACAGAAGATCAGTTTAGTATACATTAAGTAAAGATTTCAACAGTTTGCACCCACATAGAAACACAAAGTGAAAAATACTGCTTGAGTACTTGTTATAGCATTAAATCACAATGTACAGCACACTAAGGACAAAGATCAACAACAGTGACTCCTGTTGTTGACTTTACAAATTGACACTCCTGTTTATGGCATCAGTAATCTCCCTATGCTCCAGTCATGAGTTGCCAAGGCTATGGAAGCCTTTTGAGTTCACGGACTCTTACCTTATTTAGACAAGGTCATAGTCAAAGTGGAAGTTCTCTCCTCCCTTCAGAGAAAGGTACCTCCTTCTTTGAAGACCTGTTCTTTCCACTGGGATCTCACTCACAGAGATCTTCCATTTAGGTCATTTTTTTTTTTTTGCCAGAGTGTCTTGGTTTTCCATGCCTGAAATACTCTCATGGGCTTTTCAGCCAGATCCAAATGCCTTTAGGGCTGATTCTGAGGCCAGAGTGCTGTTTAGGACATCTGCCATTCTATGAGTCTGCTGTGTATCTTGCTTCCCATGTTGGATCATTCTCCCCTTTATTTATTCTATCGGTTAGTGTCAGCAGGTACTAGTCTTGTTTATGTGCTCCCTTTGACTCTTAGTCCTTTCATTATGATCAATTGTGAACAGAAATTGATCACTTGGACTAGTGAGATGGCATTGGTACATGCCACCTTGATGGGATTGAATTGGAATCCCCTGGTATGTTTCTAACTCTACCATTTGGGGCAAGTCAGCTTGAGCATGTCCTGAATTGCACATCTCTTCCCTGTCTTATTCCCACTCTTATATTTAACCACGATCACTTTTCAGTTAAGTTTCAACACTTGAGAATAACTGTGTATTGATTACAGTATTCAACCAAAAGTATTAAGTAGAACAAACAAACAAAAAATACTAAGAGGGATAACGTATTAAGTTGTTTATCAACAGTCAGGGCAAGGGCTGATCAAGTCACTGTTTCTCATAGTGTTCATTTCACTTTAACAGGTGATCAAATATAAGTTGGCTGTAGATGTTTGGGTTGGTTTCTGGTGTTTCAATTCTGTTCCATTGGTCTATCTATCTGTTTCTGTACCAGTACCATGCTGTTTTGATTACAACTGTCCTGTAGTATGTCCTGAAATCTGGTGTTGTAATGCCTCCAGCTTTGTTTTTGTTGTACAAGATTGCTTTAGCTATTCGAGGTCTCTTGTGCCTCCATATGAATTTCAGCATCATTTTTTCTAGATCTGAGAAGAATGTCTTTGGTATCTTGATTGGGATTGCATTGAATCTATAAATTTCTTTTGGGAGAATGGACATTTTGATGATGTTGATTCTTCCAATCCATGAGCATGGAAGATTTTTCCATTTCTTGGTATCCTCTTCTATTTCTTTCTTTAAGATTTTGTAATTCTCATTGTAGAGATTTTTAACATCCTTAAGTTTATTCCAAGGTATTTGATTGTTTTTGTAGCTATTGTGAGTGAGATTGATCTTAGCAGTTCTTCCTCAGCCATGGCATTGCTTGTGTATACAAAGGCTGTTAATTTTTGTGCATTGATGTTATATCCTGCCACTTTGCCAAACTTCTCTATGAGTTACAGTAGTCTCTTAGTAGAGTTCTTTGGATCCCCTAAGTAAAGAATCATATCGTCTGCAAAGAGGGAGATAGTTTGACTTCTTCCTTCTCAATTTGTATTCCTTTAATTTCTTTTTCTTGCCTGATGGCTCTGGCTAGAACCTCCAGAACTATATTGAATAGCAGTGGTGAGAGTGGGCATCCCTGTCTGGTACCAGATCTCATTGGAAATGTTTCCAACTTTTCCCCATTCAATAGGATGCTGGCCGTGGGTTTTTCATAGATTGCTTTCATTGTATTGAGGAATGTTCCTTCCAAACCCAGTTTTCTTAGAGTTTTCATCATGAAAGGGTGTTGTATTTTGTATTTTATCAAATGCTTTCTCGGCATCTATTGAGATAATCATATGGTTTTTCTTCTGCAGTCTGTTAATGTGGTGTATCACATTGATTGATTTGCGAATGTTGAACAATCTCTGCATACCAGGGATAAATCCCACTTGGTCTGGGTGGATGATTTTTCTGATGTGTTGTTGCATTCTATTGGTGAGAATTTTATTGAGGATTTTTGCGTCTATGTTCATCAGGGATATTGGTCTGTAATTTTCTTTCAATGCTGCATCTTTCTCTGGCTTAGGGATTAAGGTGATGCTGGCTTCATAGAAAGAATTTGGGAGGATTCCCTCTTTTTCGATTGTTCTGAATAGTTTGAGAAGAAATGGAATTAGTTCTTCTATAAATATCTGGTAGAATTCAGCAGTTAACCCATCTGGTCCTGGGCTTTTCTTTTTTGGGAGGGCCTTTATTACTGTTTCAATTTCTGTCTCAGTTATGGGTTTATTTAGGTTTTCTATATCTTCCTGGTTCAATTTAGGTAGGTTGCATTGTCCAGGAATCTATCCATTTCTGATAGATTTTCCTGTTTGCTGGCATAAAACTCTTTGTAGTAATTTCTGATGATTCTTTTTATTTCTGTGGTGTCTGTTGTTACATTTCCTTTTTCATCTCTGATTTTATTGATTTGGGTCTTTTCTCTTTTTAGTTAGTTGGGCCAATGGGGTGTCAATTTTGTTTATTTTTTCAAAAAAAAAGGTCTTTGCTTGGCTGATTTTTTGTAATTTTCTTTGGATTCAATCCTGTTGATTTCTTCTCTGATTTTAATTATTTCTCTTCTCCTACTAGATTTGGGTCTGGTTTGCTGTAGTTTTTCTAGGTCCTTGAGATGCACTGAAAGCTCATTTATTTGGTACCTTTCCAATTTCTTGATATAGTTACCTATTGCTATAAACTTGCCTCTCAAATCTGCTTTTGCCGTATCCCGTAAGTTTTGATATGTTGTGTTGTTATCCTCATTTACTTCCAGAAAGTTTTTGATTTCTCTTTTGATTTCTTGAATGACTCAGTGTTCATTCAGGAGCATGTTGTTCAGTCTCCATGTGTTTGCATACTTTCTGGGGATTCCTGAGTTGCTAATTTCCAACTTCATTCCTTTATGGTCTGAGAAGCTGCATGGTATGATTCTAATTCTTTTAAATTTGCTGAGACTTGCTTTATGGCCTAGTATGTGATCAATCCTAGAGAAGGTTCCATGCACTGCTGAGAAGAATGTAAAGTCTTTAGATATAGGATTGAAAGTTCTGTAGATATCTGTTAGATCCATTTGGGCAATAGTGTCAATTAAATCTGCTGTTTCCTTGTTGATCTTCTGTCCGGATGATCTGTCTATTTCTGAGAGTGGAGTATTGAAGTCCCCCAGTACTATTGTATTGGAATCTAAGTCTCCCTTTAAGTCCCTTAACATATCTTTTAAATAGACCGGTGCCCTGTAATTAGGTGCATATACATTTATAATGTTACATCTTCCTGTTGAATTGAACCCTTAATCATTATATAGTGCCCCTCTTTGTCTCTCTTACCAGTGTTTGTATTAAAGTTTATTTTGTCTGATATTAATATGGCTACACCTGCGTTTTTTTTGGTTTCTGTTGGCATGGAATATCTTCTTCCAACCTTTCACTTTCAGTCTGCTTGCATCTTTGTTGGAAGGATGTGTTTCTTGTAGGCAACAAATAGTTGGGTTTTGTTCCTTAATCCATTCAGCCAGTCTGTACCTTTTAACTGAAGAGTTAAGTCCATTAACGTTTAATGTGACTATTGATACATAGTGACTTTGCCCTGCCATTTTCCCGGAGATATTTTCTAGTATATGCTTTGAGCTTCCCATGCTCTTTTACTGGTAGGTGTTCTTCCTTTACCTTCTTTCATATTGATGGCCATGTTTCTGTGTTTCTGAGTGTAGCACATCTTTAAGCATCTTTTGCAGGGCCGGACGAGTGGCAGCAAACTCTTTTAATTTCTGTTTGCTATGAAAGGTCTTTATTTCACCTTCATTCACAAATGAGAACTTTGCAGGATATAATATTCTGGGCTGGAAATTTTTCTCTCTTAGCACCTGGGCTATGTCTCTCCATTCCTTCCTAGCCTGTAGGGTTTCTGATGAGAAGTCTGCTGTGAGTCTAATTGGAGATCCTTTGAGAGTAATCTGACGTTTCTCTCTTGCACATTTTAGGATCTTGTCTTTATGTTTCACTGTGGTGAGTTTAATTACAATGTGTCGTGGTGAGGATCTCTTTTCCTCCTGTTTATTAGGGGTTCTATGAGCTTCCTGTACTAGGATGTCTCTGTCCTTCTCCAAGCCTGGAAAGTTCTCTGCTAGTATCTCCCTAAAAAGGCCTTCTAATCCTTTCTCTCTCTCCATGCCTTCAGGAACTCCTAGAACTCGAATGTTGGTTTTTTTTAATAGTATCCTGTAGATTCCCAACAATATTTTTTAGATTTCTAATTTCCTCTTCTTTTCTTTGGTTTGACTATATGTTTTCCTGTGCTCTATCTTCTAAGTCTGATATTCTCTCTTCTGCTTCACCCATTCTGTTTTTAAGGCTCTCTAATGTGTTTGTCATTTGATCTATTGAGTTCTTCATTTCATTTTGATTTCTCTTCACTATTACACTTTCCTGTTCTACTAATTTCTGCGTTTCATTTTGATTCTTCCTTAAAATTTCATTTTCACGAGAGAGATTTTCAATCCTGTCCAATAAGGATTTCTGTAGCTCAAGGATTTGCTTTTGAAAACTTCTAAATGTTCTTATCATAAATTTTTTGAAATCCATATCTTGCATTTCTTCTATCTCATCATCTTCATAATCTTGGTTTGGGGTGTTTTGTTTATTTGGAGGCGTCATAGTGTCTTCGTTGATCTTGTTCCCTCAATTTTTGTGTTTGTTGCTTGGCATTGTTAATTCTTCTTCCCTCACTGTGAGTTTTTTTTTTTTATACTATGTCTGTGTTAAGTGGACTGCCTGCTGTTGGAGGAGCCTTGGAGGCTTGAGATGGGTGTGGCCAGAGAGCTCTGCTTGGTTCTTCCCAGTTACGGGTGTGCAAAGGTGACACCCTCAGGTTATGTGTGGTAAATCTCTCTCTATTTATTTATTTATTTATTTATTTATTTATTTTTATTTTTTTTTATTCAGGAGGTAAGTAATACCACACGGCTGAGCAGAATTGATGGTATTTAGCTTCAGATCTCTGGCTTTTACCCAAAGAATCTGTGCGGGCCCAGTTTCTCCTGCGGACTCCCACTGGGTTGCCTAGGCTCCTGAATTGTAGCACCTCAGTTCCTTAGCTCTACCCTTTTGTTATGTATATCCAGAATGGAGCCTGCTCTTTGTCTCTTGCTTGCCTTTGCAAGGTTGGTGGAGAGAGAAACTTGCCTGTACCAGTACCCCCCCCACTTTTTTTTTCTTCCTTCTCTCCTGTAGTCAGTCTGGTGAACTTTGCCTCCTCAAGCCTGCTTCCCTCTAGACTCTGTCGCTGTTTCCCCACCAATGTCTCGGGTTACTGAGCTCACCTCCCCTTCCAGTGCCGATGTGTGGACTCAGAGCCGTGGGCATCCCTGCTCACCCCGCTGGTCGTCTGTGTCACATCCACTAGATCCAGAAAGGTTTCCTCTGCATTTTTCCCCCGAGCCTTTCCCTGTGATTACTGTAATTCCTCTTTTATCAACCTATCTTTTCCCAGACTATCAGTGCTCGTCCTCACTATTCCGCCATCTTGGCTCCGCCCTTCAAGGCTCGACTTTAAATAAACTCACACAGAGAGACGTCTCCACGGCAGATGATTGTTTCCAGCACGAGCCCACCTCGAGCGATAGAAGACCACAGAAATCTCCTCCTCCCCACTTGACCGCTGGCCTCACAGCCGGACGCTGGGACGACCACCTCTCCTCGGTCCAATTAAAATATTATCATCCAAATGAGGAATTGAGTACATTCAATTTCACAACCTGCTGATATTTTGCAATTATGTGCAAGAATTGTATTTTTATTGCATTTGTCAGTCAATTTCTATGTGCTTTGTTTATGAATTGAAAGGTGAGCTTGGAAAGAGGCCATCAAATGCAGCACCAAAGACATGCAATTATGGCTAATTCAGTTTGCTCACCTTACAAGTAAATGACTGCTAAGAAATTCAGACAAGCCAGTGGGAGCCTTTGCAAGGTGGACGTTCTGCCCTCACTCCACTCTGCTCCGGTGTGCAGCCGTCAGCCAGCTGCCTGCACATGTGGCTGGGCTTGGGGCGTGAAACAGCATAGATGTGGTTCTCCACATCAAAGTTTCAGACCAACAGTGTGAGCTTGGGAAAGGTGAGTGCTATTTTCCACACTTAACCCAAAAATATCCAGGCTAACAGGCTGCACTGTTATATTTTAATGTTAGCCATCGCAAAACACACCAGGCACCGGAGTAAGGGAAAGGGTTTATTGGGGAACACCCTACAGACCAGAGTGAAGAGGTGGCGAAGGAAAAAGAGAGAAAGAGAGTATAAGAGAGAGAGAGAAGAGGAGAGGAGCTAGAGCAGAGAGCAGGGGGGAAGAACCAAGAGCCAAGAGAGCCCGTGTGCAGGAACAGGCCCTTTTAAAACTTCACCCGAGGGCGGGCAGGGAAGCAGGAGCAGCCAATCCCATTAGGATGGGGGTGGAGCCTGGCTCAGGTAGCTGGGCCATGCGGCCACCTGGCTACAACTGCACCAGTTTCCTAACATGCACTGGAACAGGTCACCTTGCTGCGGAAGCCTCAGCCGGCGTGTCTGCTCATACCTCCCGGGACTGCGGCCCTAGAACCAAGGAGCAAAAGATCCAGCCAGTTTTTCTGAATTGTTGCTTACAACACGGACGTGGTGGGAAGGGTAGTTAAGCTGCACAGAGAATGACAGCCCTTCAGAGGATCACAAAACAATAGGTCACGTCCATAAATGATATTTCTCCTACCCTAAAACTTGCTGTGGACAGGCATTTGGGGTAGTACCTGAGTTGCCCGCTTCCCACATCAGAGTGCCTAGGTTCAGTTCCCGTCTTCAGCTCCTGATTCCACCTGCCTGCTAACGTTCACCCTGGGAGGAGCAGGTGATGGTTCAAGTATTAGGTCCCTGCCACCCATGTGGGGGTCCTGATAGGGTTCCCAGCTCCCAGCTTTGATCTGGCCCAGGTGCTGGCCGATGCAGGCTTCTGTGGGGTCAATCAGCAAATGACCTCTCTCCCTCCCTCCCTCTGTCTCTGCCTCTCTCCCTCTCTTCCTCTCTCTCTCTCTCCCTCCCTCTGTCACTCCCTCTCTCTTTCTCTCCCTCTCTCCTCTCTCTCTCCCTCCCAATCTTTCCATCTCTGCCTCTTGAATAAGTAAAATAAAATTTAAAAAAATCTTGCAATGCTGTATTAAGACATCATAATGGGAGCCGGCGCCGCGGCTCACTAGGCTAATCCTCCGCCTAGCGGCGCCGGCACACCAGGTTCTAGTCCCAGTCGGGGCGCCGGATTCTGTCCCAGTTGCCCCTCTTCCAGGCCAGCTCTCTGCTGTGGCCCGGGAGTGCAGTGGAGGATGGCCCAGGTGCTTGGGCCCTGCACCCCATGGGAGACCAGGAAAAGCACCTGGCTCCTGGCTCGTGCCATCGGATCAGCGCGGTGCGCCGGCCGCAGCGCGCCGGCCGCGGCGGCCATTGGAGGGTGAACCAACGGCAAAGGAAGACCTTTCTCTCTGTCTCTCTCTCTCACTGTCCACTCTGCCTGTCAAAAAAAAAAAAAAAGACATCATAATGGGGCCCTGTTTGCAGCTGTCTTGGAAGTATGGCATTAGAATCATTCACTAGGAGCAGGCATTTTAGCCTGGTGGTTAAGACCCCATTGAAGGGGCAGGCACTGGGGCACAGCAAGTGAAGCCACAGCTTAGGACGCCCCTGTCCCACGTCAAAGTGCATGGCATCCAGCCCACCTCTGCCTCCCATCCCAGCCCCGCTCCTGCATCTGCCTATGCCCAGGCATGGCCATTGAGGTTCATCTGGGGAATGAACCATTGGATGAGAACTCTGTCACTGTCTCTTTGCCTTTCAAATTAAAAAAAAGAGTCATTAATTATTTTTTTCAGTGCTCAAACATTATGTAATCCGTCCCCCAAGCGTGCTGAAGTAATTAAAATAAACGAGGCTGAGATACTGTAGGGTGACAGGTGCCGTTGCTAACTGTTGGGGGTGGAAGGGCCGAGGACCACGCTGAGTTAAGGATGATTCTGGGTTGCATTTCGGATGTGACACTGCTCGACCCTCATTTAAAACGACCGCTCCTCGCTGGGAGTCTCTGACCTCACTGCTTCTCGGCCTCCCCACGCACAGGCTTTTTGATTCCTCTTCCCCTTCGCTGTGACCTTCCAGTGTTTACAAGTTCAGTTCCCAGGCTAGACCCTGGGGTAGCTCATGCAAAGCTCTCAGTTCTCCCCCGGGCTTAGAAGAGGCATCCCCTGCAATGGCGGGGGCCAAACGAGGACATGCTGTCAGGTATGGGATGGCAGGGCCTCCCCATCTGCCAGCTTGTCACCCATGTTTGCCCACGTCCAAGGTGAACAGTTCCCACTCAGGCTGGATGCCCAGTGGACGCACGGCCCCGGCCTGGTGGCAGGTGGCCCGTGGCTCCCTCCTATGTGCTCGGATCTGATGTATTTATTGAACTTCTCTGCATCCACAGCCCCCTCCTCAGAGAATGGAACACGGGAAGTCTGAAAAGCATCCGAGGAGGGGAAGCATCGCTGCTAACCCTGCAGGCCTCGACAATGGCCACCGCGTGCCACCGCGTGCCACCGTGTGTGATACTCACTGTGCTATTGTTTTCTTTTTAAGTTCCCCGTGTGTTCATGAGAAGCACTTCAGTTAGGCCCTTGATAAAGCAGCAGTCACTAAATAGGCGTTGAAGAGGCTGCGCGTCGTTCCCCCGACACCAAGTGGTCTAGCAAGAGGCACAAGAAGCCCTGCCATTTGCAGACCTGGGCAGGTCCTGCAGATGATCTCGCAGCCCAGGCCTTGCCTGCAGGCAGCTGTGCACCTTGCTAACCAACTTGAGGGTGAGGATGGAAGACTGGGCCGGAGAACTCTTTCCTTTTTCTTTTTCTTTTCTTTCTTTTACTTTTCTTTTCTTTTTTCTTTTTTTCTTTTTTTTGACAGGCAGAGTGGACAGTGAGAGAGAGAGACAGAGAGAAAGGTCTTCCTTTGCCGTTGGTTCACCCTCCAATGGCCACCGTGGCCGGCGCATAACGCTGATCCGAAGCAAGGAGCCTGGTGCTTCTCCTGGTCTCTCACGGGGTGCAGGGCCCAAGCACTTGGGCCATCCTCCACTGCACTCCCGGGCCACAGCAGAGAGCTGGACTGGAAGAGGAGCAACCAGGACTAGAACCAGCGCCTATATGAGACGCCAGAGCCGCAGGCGGAGGATTAACCAAGTGAGCCACGGCTCCGGCCCCAGCTGAGTATCTTTTGTTCCTGCTGAGGTCATCAACTAACCCTTTGGAAGACCCAGATCCTCTGTGACTCGGCTCTGCCCTTTGGTGGGATGTGGGTTACATTCCTGGCCACAGACTGGACCGCAGTGGCTGACTGGCAGCTGAGGGAGGAGCCCTGGGCACGTGTTGGTCCAGGTGGCCCTGGCCCTAACCCCACATTCTCATCCGCTGGTGCATTCCCCAGATGGGCCAGGCTGAAGCCAGGAGCCACGAGCTTCTTCCAGGTCTCCCACGTGGGTTCAGGAGCCCAGGCACTTGGGGCATCTTCTGCTGTTTTCCCCAGGCCATTAGCAGGGAGCTGGATCAGAAGTGGGGCAGCCAGGACTGGGACTCTCTCCTTTCTGCTCCCTGTCCTTGGGATGGTCCCTGTGTTGGGTACACCTCACAGGACAGCCCTCCCCGTGCGGCCCCCACTGCTCCATTTGTCAGGGTTTCATGTGGGAGACTCCATCTTGAATCTGATGACTGTGACAAGCGGTGTCAGGAATAAGAAGCAGTCGTGTGTTTGCAGTAACACAGTGTAAGGATGCCCACACACCTTTGTACCTGGGGATGAGTGTTGTCTTTGCCTTACCAGAACTGTTCACTAGGGGTGGACCAACTGCAGAAGACACCTCATATAGAGAGCTTGTGATTTGATCTGTCAGCTGTGTCTTCTTTCCCAGCCCCTGCTGCTCTGATAAAAAGGAAGACAAGTGTGAAGGCTGGAACAGCTCTGACCATCGGCTCATATTAAATTGATAAACATCCCCTACGGCAGTGGTCACAGCCTCAGCCATCAGGAAAAAATGAAAACTGGGAGTGTTCATGTGTGTTGGATATAGTAACCTTGTGTCTTTTAAAGACAGAGCTTGCTAATTAGCTGAAAAATGTAGACTGTATCAGCAATGCAAATCCTTTTAGAATCCAAATTATGGCATTTTCCTCACAATTGAATTTCCTGGATGACGACAGACACATGTTTGGAAGAGGCGCCTGTCATGACTCTGACCTCCAGAGCCCAGACCGTGCACAAGCCCCGCGGACACCTGTGGCCGAGACAGAGCCAGGTTCACGGACGGCTGTGACCTTACTCGATTTTTCTAGCAGCTTCCACATCTTTTTTTAAATTTATTCAAACTCTAATTTTCACTACGAGACGATTTTGATTCACATTGCAGTCTCTGTCTCCTCAGTGCTGGCGACGGCTCTGCTCCTTATTTCTCGTTGCACAAAGGGCAAGCAGCTGAGCCCATCTGTCTAGAGGCCTTACCCAGCCCCCTTTTTATTCTTATTTGAAGGAAAAAATAAACCTGGTACTTGAAAATTTGCCTTAAAGACTCATTTAGGGCTGTGATTGGCTTTTAACTTGAACCTCCTGAATTGTTCAAATGAGCTAAAAACTCATTAAAAATTACAGGGGCCGATGCTCTGGCACAGAGCATTAGCTACCACCTGCAATGCCTGAATCCTGTGGAGTGCTGGTCTAGTCCCAGCTGCTCTGCTTCCCATCCAGCTCCCTGCTAATGCACCTGGGAAAGCAGTGGAGGATGGTCCAAGTGCTTGGCTCCTTGCACCTGTGTGGGAGACCTGGAAGAAGCTCCAGGCTCCTGGCTCCTGACTTAAGCCTGGCCCAGCCCCCACTACTGTGACCATCTGGGGAGTGAACCAGAAGATAGAAGACACCTCTCTGCCTCTCTCTCTCTCTCTCTCTCTCTCTCTCTCTCTCTCTCTCTCTTTGTGTGTGAGTGTCTCCAAGTCTCTCTGTAACTCTGCTTTTTAAATAAATATTTATAAAAAAATACATGAGTAAAATCCCTGCATTAAATTTTATTTTGTAACAAATATTGCTTGGGTTTATCTATTATGTACCAAATAATTTCCAAGATAAAAATTACTAGAAGCCATAAAATCATGCAGTGTTACGTTACTTGTAGTGGATCATCTCATAACTCTTGTATTTCCTAGTCAATATCCTTTCTTTGTTGTTTAAGTAATTACACTTGCAGCCACACGAGAGGCGTGTAGGACAGGCAGACGGGACGGTGCCTGGGCACTTCACAACCACACGAGAGGCGTGTAGGACAGGCAGACGGGACGGTGCCTGGGCTCGTTACTGCAGTCTCCCTGCAGAGCTGGAGAAGGCAGATGCTCCCGGCACTGAGCAACAGAGAAATGAAACGTCAGCGCTCTGGATGCCACGAAGGCAGCTGCACACCGAGGAGGAAGGGAAGGTGGGGTTCACGGAGGTGGAGGCCCCGGCTGAGCACAGCCCCAGGAGAGCAGAGCTCCAGAGGAAAGCAGGGGGGCGTGCTGGGGCGGCAGCTTCCCCGCCGATGCTGCCTCTCTGCCCCAGCTTTCAAAGGCAGCCGCAGGGGTGGGGAGCCAGCCTCACTGCACCTTCAGAGAACCGGGGCTAGACGTGTGCTTAGGGGAGCGTCACTGGGATGGACCAGAGACGAGGGGTTGAGGATGGAGGGAAAACCGAACAGAACAGGACTAAGGGAAGAACCAGAGATTTCTGGAAGGGAGTGGGACTGGAGGTGACCCACTGGGCGTGCGGGGGACATCCAGCAGACAGCGGAGACATCCAGCGAGGGCCTCCACTTTGAGATGATCCGAACATGTAAGCAGCTGCTCCTCACATGGCGCAGACTCTGCGAAGTTCGAAGGATACCGCAGATGACAAGTGCCACTGAGATGTCTTCTAGGGAGAGGGCCTTTAGCCTGGCCACTAAGATGCTCGAACCCCACAGCAGAGTGCAGCTCTGCCGGGAGCCAGCCATGACGGCCCGAGGCCTTGCATTCCTGCCACCCCCATGGGGGACGTGCATTGGATCCCTAAATCCATGCTTCGAAAATCTGTTTTTTGGGGCCAGGGCTGTGGTGCAGTGGGTTAACGCCCTGGCCTGAAACGCCGGCATCCCATATGGGCGCCGGTTCGAGACCTGGCTGCTCCAATTCCAATCCATCTCTCTGCTATGGCCTAGGAAAGCAGTAGGAAGATGGACCAAGTCCTTGGACCCCTGCACTCACATGGGAGACCTGGAGGATGCTCCTGGCTCCTGGCTTTGGATCAGCATAGCTCCGGCTGTTGCGGCCAATTGGGGAGTGAACCATTGGGTAGAAGACCTTTCTCTCTGCCTCTCCTCTCTCTCTGTGTAACTCTGACTTTCAAGTAAATAAATAAATCTTAAAAAAAATGTCCTTTCGGGCCCACATTGTGGCATAGCAGGTAAAGCTGCCTTCTGTAATGCCAGCATCGCATATGGGCACAAGTTGGTGTTCCAGCTGCTCCACTTCCGATCCAGCTTCCTGCTAATGGTCTGGGAAAAGCAGTGGAAGATGGCCCAAGTGCTTGGGATCCTGTACCCACATGGGAGACCCAGATGAAGCTCCTGGTTCCTGGTTTTGGCCTGGCACAGTCCTGACCATTGTGGCCATCTGGGGAGTGAACCAGTGGATAGAAATTCTTCCTTCCTCAATCCCTCCCTCTCTCTCTGTAACTCTGACTTTTAAATAAATAAATGAAACTTTAAAAAAGCACATTTAATTTAGTAATAAAGTCACACTCAACATGACCCCTGTGGCTTGGCTGAATTTGCAGAGCCTGGGGGAAGCCCGAGACCAAGCGGCCGCTGTGACGCGAGCATCTGGACGTGTTCACCTCGCTCTCAGGGGCTGTCAGCCGGACACAGACCTTCAGCACGTGGTGTGAAGAAGCAAAGGGAGTGGCAACAAAACAGACGCCAGAGAAGCCCTGGAAAATACACTTGTTGATACAAGCATGGCCGGGTTGGAACACACATCCATCACACTTAGTGCCTTGGACAGCCTCCCCGGAGACACCCGGAGACACAGCCAGCTTCTCCATGACAACGATGCTGCTCCTGAGGCTTCTTGCATTCCGACTTCTGCCGTGTGACACCAACGAGGGGAACAAAATGCATTCAGGTCCACGGGGTGCTGCACAGGAAATCCTCACAGGGGACCAACTGACAGTTGTCCCAGGCTGAGCCGTGCCGAGCGTGGCTGGGTGAGCAGCAGGTGCTCAATAAACATGTTAAGAAAAAATGAGTTAAAATTTAAACACCTAAGAATAATTGTGTGTTAATGACAGAGTTCAACCAATAGTACTAGAACAAAAAAAAAAATACTAAAATGGATAAGGTATTACATTTAAATTTTAACTGAAAAGTGATCCCTGTTAGGAATTTGCAAAACATTATGCTGAGTGAAATAAGCCAATCCCAAAGGGACAAATACCACATGTTCTCCCTCATAGGTGACAACTAACTGAGCACCAAAGAGGAAACCTGTTAAAGCGAAATGAACACTATGAGAAATGGTGACTTGATCAGCCCTCGCCCTGACTGTTGATGAACAATTTAATATGGTATCCCTCTTAGTATTTTTTTGTTTGTTCTACTTAATACTTTTGGTTGAATACTGTAATCAATACACAATTATTCTTAAGTGCTGAAACTTAACTGAAAAGTGATCGCTGTTAAATATAAGAGTGGGAATAAGAGAGGGAAGAGATGTGCAATTCGGGACATGCTCAAGCTGACTTACCTCAAACGGTAGAGTTAGAAACACACCAGGGGATTCCAATTCAATCCCATCAAGGTGGCATGTACCAATGCCATCTCACTAGTCCAAGTGATCAATTTCTGTTCACAATTGATCATAATGAAAGGACTAAGAATCAAAGGGAGCACATAAACAAGAATAGTGTCTGCAAATACTAACCGATAGAATAGAAAAGGGAGAGAATGATCCAACATGGGAAGTGAGATACACAGCAGACCCATAGAATGGCAGATGTCCTAAACAGCACTCTGGCCTCAGAATCAGCCCTAAAGGCATTTGGATCTGACTGAAAAGCCCATGAGAGTATTTCAGGCATGGAAAAAGCCAAGACACTCTGGCAAAAAAAAAAAAAAATGACCTAGATGGAAGATCTCCACGAGTAGATCCCAGTGGAAAGAACAGGTCTTCAAAGAAGGAGGTACCTTTCTCTGAAGGGAGGAGAGAACTTCCACTTTGACTATGACCTTGTCTAAATAAGGTAAGAGTCTGTGAACTCAAAAGGCTTCCATAGCCTTGGAAACTCATGACTGGAGCATGGGGAGATTACTGATGCCATAGACAGGAGTGTCAATTTGTGAATTCAACAACAGGAGTCACTGTGCACTTACTCCTCATGTAGGATCTCTGTCCTTAGAGTGCTGTACATTGAGATTTAATGCTATAACTAGTACTCAAACAGTATTTTTCACTTTATGTTTCTGTGTGGGAGCAAACTGTTGAAATCTTTACTTAATGTATGCTAAACTGATCTTCTGTATATAAAGAGAAATGAAAATGAATCTTGATGTGAATGGAAGGGGAGAGGGAGTGGGAAAGGGGAGGGTTGTGGGTGGGAGGGACGTTATGGGGGGGAAGCCATTGTAATCCATAAGCTGTACTTTGGAAATTTATATTCATTAAATAAAAGTTAAATTGAAAAAAAAATGAGCTAGTACCTCCGATTCTCTTTCTACTAAAGGATTTTTAAAGGTTTATTTTGTTTATTTGAAAGGCAGAGAGAGAGAGAGAGAGAGAGAGAGAAGGTGGTTCATCTGCTGGCTCGCTCGCCAGGTGGCCACAATGATCAGGTCTGGACCAGGCAGAAGCAGGAGCCTGGAGCTCCGTCAGGCCCTCCTTGTGAGTGGCAGGGGCCCAAGTACTTGGGCCATTTCCTCTGCTTTCCCAGATGTGTCCGCAAGGAGCTGGATAGGAAGCGGAGCAGCCGGACTCAAACTTGGTGCCGATTTGAGATGCTGGTGGTGCAGGGGGTGCCTTAGACTGCTGTGGCACTTCACGGGCACCTACGAAGAGATTCTGAACTGAGAATTCACAGCATTTAAGGAGAATCTTCAGGGAAACTGATGACAAGGGTTTCGATTTCCCAAACCCAGGGGAGGAATAAATGGCATGGGAATATAGGATGTGATATCAATTAGGAATTACAGCTAACAGAACACCCAATCAAAATGGCATCAGTGTTCTCCCGCGGCAAGAAGTCTGCGAGGAGGCAGCTGCCAACGTTCAGCCGTCTGGGTCTTCAGCTCCAGCTGGGCATTTGTGGTTTGGGGCTTTCATGCTTGCCAAGTGCTGCTGCAACTCTGGGCTGCGTGCCACAAACCCCTTCAAAGACAGAGGACCAGAATTAGCGCAGGACAGAAGATGGAGGACCAGAATTAGCGCGGGACAGAAGCATTCCTCCTTGGCCTCCTCCCATCTTCAAGAGAGCCCTCAATGCATTCCAAGAGAATTCACCTTTAATCGTTTTGCCACATGGCTCCTGCCTGGCGCCGGTGAGGTGGGCGCCCAGTTTCACTCACCCTGGTACAGGAAGACAGCCAGGGGAGACAGGGTGGGGATGGCCTGTGGGAAACACTGTGGCAGAAGCACCTGCCCACACTGATGGCTATGAACCGCAGAGACTAACATTTCAATTCATGCTGAGCTGTTTCTTGGACTCTCAAGGAACCGTGATTCTTGCAGAGAGGGCAAACTTCTCCGTCGCCGGTGTTCAGAGAGCTCTGTCTATATGGAAGGCCTGGATGATGCATGAAGACTGTAACATCAAGAAGACGAATGAGCGTCCTGGACTGACATCCAGGCTCGTGAAACACACAGGAGACCGATGGCTATAGCAGCGCGTGAGCCGGGAACTCTGTCGGGCACTCTCCCCACTCCACCCTGTTGGAAGTCTGCGTTCATTGCACCACTGCACTTGGTCTCATCCACAGGGTACCTCGCCCCTTCCCTCTCCATAATCTTTGTGAATCAGACCCAAGTGATAGTCCTGATTTAACCCTTCTCCTCCCACCTGTGCAACAAAAGCCCCCTAGACGCCTCTCCGCCTGCCCTACTCCACTCTCAGCCTCTCCTCTTTTTCCAGCTGCAGTGACATCTCTAAAGTGCAGAGCTACTGGCTGAAACCACCGGTGTGCTTTAACTTACCGCCCAGCCCTGACTTGGCCCTTGCTTGCAGAGAAGGACTTGAGGAAGTGTGTGCTTGGTTGAGATGGGAGTAGGGAGGAAGGACAGGACCTAGCTTTAGTTGATGGGAGAGGAGACCTGGAAGGGGAGACATATTACATTTGGTCAACACTATTTAGATTTCATAAATAATTTCTTAACTGTAAATAGTAAGTAAGAGGAATGCAATCACATAGGGTCGAGAAGTGATTGTATGAAAATACGCCCACGTACCCCAGTGTGGTACCCTGAAGAAGTGTGGTAACAGGCACGTAGATGCAGAATCAAGGGAAGAACCCAGCATGTGCGCTGGGCAGTTCCACCTGTCTGGCCGGGCTGAGGGCGCTGGAAAGCCTAACCTGTGGGCGTGTCTCCAGAAGAGAGGATCAGTGGACTCTGTATGCTTTTCAGAGATTGACCACGGACTCTCTCTGAGCAAGGCACACCCACCCTCACCATGGGGGCTGGCACCATCCAGTCTCTCAAGGGCCCCCACAGAAAACACGGGGGCCGGGAATTCTCTCTCTCCCTGCAGCTTGGACCCCCTCTTATCTTGCCTTTGGGTGTCAGGGCTCCAGGATCTCAGGGCTTCAGACTTGGGATTTCCACCCGTGGCCCTCTGGTCCTCAGGCTGAGTTCTTCTCCAGCATGACATCACAGACCACGGGACTTCCGGGCTCCACAAAAGCTCGAGCCAGCTCTGGAACAAATCCCCCTCTTTTTTTTTCTTTTTAAAGATTTATGTAATGATTTGAAATCCAGAGTTACAGAGAGAGAGAGGGAGAACAACAGAGAGAAAGATCTTCCGTTGGTGGGTTCACTCCCCAGATGGTCACAATGGCTAGGACTTGGCCAAACCAAAGCCAGGAAACAGGAGCTTCCTTCAGTCTCCTGTGTGGCTGCAGGATCCCAAGCACTTGGGCCATCCTCAGCTGACTTCCCAGGTGCATGAGCAGGGAGCTGGATCAGAAGCGGAGCAGCTGAGACGCGAACCGGTGCCCATATGGGATGTTGGCATTGCAGCTTTACCATCTATGCTACAACGCTGGCCCCAACAAATCCCCTCCTACACATCTCTATGTACCCATTGTTCTGTTTCTCCAGAGAACCTCAACTACCCCAGTAGATGAACTAAACGTATTTCCTGGACAAGGTGAAAAGCCAGGCGCACTGGGGAACCAAAGAATGCCAGCAGGCAAGTCAAGCATAAACTTCCCGTCCCTCTGGCCATGCTGGGAGGACTGACTCCCCAGAGACAAGGCTGGGCGCACAGGCCAGCTCTGCCTCTCAGTGTGCTCTGCTTTGTGGCCCGTGGTTGTTCTGTTACTTCCCGCTGTGCTGTATAGCACTCAGCCACGATTGCTCTGTCTCGCTTCCCACTGGCTTCATTTCTACAAGGACAGATTTGTGCACGAGTTTTGGGAAGATGTGTGATGCATGTGGCGTCCCCATATTTCCGCTGACCCTGACTGAGAAGAATTTGCCAACAAAGTCTCCAGTATTCACTTCCCCTGTACCCAAGTGCGGCTGAGCCGTTACGACCCCAGGCCACGGCAGAGACTTGCCAAAATGCTTTGTAGATGGTTTCGTGATCTGGAAAATAGTCTATTATTGATTAATGTTTGGGGAAAGATAGTAATGTCCAAGAGGCACACAGCCCACAGCTGAGACGGTGCCCTTGGTTTCCACCTGGCTGAACACGGGGAGTCCTCTCGTGTTGGTTTTCTTAAAGCTAGCGTGTGTTCTTTTGTATTAATTAAAAAGCCAGACGAAGCCTCTCTACAGCTCAACTCCCTTATTAAAAACAAGAATAATGTGCATTAAAAAGAAGGATTTCTCTACATGGATGCACCATAACTAATCAACCATTCCCCAAATTTTCTGGCCACTCTTAAGCTTTGCACTTCCTGTTTCTCAGGCTATCATTGAATCCCCACAGGAATCCCCAGCAGTGAAATTCACAATCAAAGAGAATGAATGTGTTTATTCTGCTTGATTTGTATTGGCCTTTGCCTCTAGAGAGTGTTCATGCGTTTAACCATATTTTGTCCAAAAGCAAGTGTTGTCATTTTTTACAAATGATCTTTAGGTAAAAATGCATAATTTTAAACATTCGAGTAGTCTGGATATAATCTGATTATTAATCAATTTAAGTTCTTTTTTTTTAAAGATTTATGTTTTTATTTGCAAGTCAGAGTTACACAGAGAGAGGAGAGGCAGAAAGAGAGAGAGAGGGGGGTCTTCCATTCATTGGTTCACTCCCCAGTTGGCTGCAACGGCCGGAGCTGCAACGATCCGAAGCCAGGAGCCAGGAGCTTCTTCCTGGTCTCCCACGTGAGTGCAGGGACCCAAGCACTTGAGCTATTTTCTACTGTTTTTCCAGCCATAGCAGAGAGCTGGATCGGAAGAGGAGCAGCTGGGTCTCCAACCAGCGCCCACATGGGATGCCGGCACTTCAGGCAAGGGCATTACCCGGCTGTGCCTGAAGTTCTTGTATGATTCCTTTTAGCTGAGAGGACTTTGCATGGGTTCTGCGTTCTCCTTAGTGGTGTGAACTTTGATGCACACGTCAGCCCTTGTCTTAGGAAGCGGAAGTGCTGAGTAGCCAGGAGCAGAGGCCTGAAGTCAGGCTGCACGGAGGATGCAAGGCTGCCGACCCCACTGCTGGAGACGCTGCTGCGCAGAGCCGTTTCTCCACGTCTGCAGATGCGCCCACTGACCAGGGAAGTCCAGCTGTGTCACCACCATGTCCTGGTGAGCCTTGGCCAGTGCAATGTCCAAACTGTGGAGTGAAGAACCTTAAAATCAAACCAAGATGGAGTGACTTAAGCTAACGCTATTAAAAACAAGAAGTCACCTTTGCCCCAAATAAAATTAAAGTTTAAAAATTATAGCCCTAAACTTTTTCCCCAGAGCTAAAATTAGGTGCAGCTATAAAAATAAGGGACCCTATGCTTAGCTAGCTGCGACACTTGTGCCTGGCTGTGCTAAGACCTAACCCAGTTTGTATGCCTCCTAATACTCAAATAACGGTGTGAGAAGCGGACGCCGCTCTCCCTCCAGGGGAACAAAGGGAGCGAGACGTCGTCCCCTCAGGGTGAACAAGATGACGCTGACAGGGAAAGGAACTACTAAAGAAGTAAACAACAAAATGGCGATGAGGGGCATGCCTCCCATGTGATCCCATAGCTGATTGGACAGAAGGCACATGCCTTTCACATGAGCAGCTCAATGATTGGTCGCTGCGGGTATATAAACCGTGTGGCTCTGTGCTGGGGGCTCTCTCTGGACTCCCGAGTTCAGGAGGCCCGTCTGCACAGACGCCGAATAAATCCTCTTGCTTTTGCATCAGCCGGTCTGGACTCTGAGTCTTTGGGGTGTGCCTCTCGACGTGTTAGCATCCTCACTCAGAGGGTCTAACATGGAGAAGCCACCACAGGGCCACATGCGTGGGGTTTCATAGACATTTTAGAATGGCGAGAGAGCGAGCGAGAGAGAACAAGAGAGAGAGCGAGCAAGAGAGAGAGCAAGCAATAGAGAGCGAGCCCTTCATGAGGGCCAGAAGGCACGGGGTGGTTGTTGGCTCCTCGTGACTGCCCCAGGGCTGGTCATGGTGCTTTGCTTCTCAGAGAAAGGCTAAGTATCCCTAGCACAAATCTGTGAAATCCGAGGGTCCCCAGATCCCAAACTTGGAGCACCAACGTGACGCCACAGTGGAAAGTTCCGTGCATGAAGTTCTGTTCCATGCACAGTCACTAAACGTATAGCACACAGGGGCCGGGCCTATGGCGCAGGTGGCCAAGCTGCTGCCTGCACCACCTGCATTTAAATCGACGCGGGTTTGAGTTCTGGCTGCTCCACTTCCAATCCAGGTCCCTGCTCTGTGCCTGGGAGAGCAGCAGCAGATGACCCAAGTGCTTGGGCCCCTGCACCCAGGTGGGAGGTCCAGAGGAAGCTCCTGGCTCCTGGCTTCAGACCAGCCCAGCTCTCGCTGCTATGGCCATTTAGGAGTGAACCAGTGAGTGGAAATCTCTCCCCGACCCCTTTCTCTCTCCCTCTGTAACTCTGCCTTTCAAATAAATAAACAAATATTTTTTAAAACAGTTGTGTCTGGTGGCAGCGCTGGTGCTGGAAGATGAGACTAGCGATGTGGACAGAGATCACATTGCGAAAATAAATTGTATACAATCGCCCTCAGACTATGTGCAACATTAGGAATCATAAAGGTTTGCCTTGGAGCCCGCCTCTAAGATACCAATATGTACAAATGTACTTTAAAAATGCATAGGAAATTCACACTAAGAAAAAATGCATGGATTAAAAAAAACTTTCAAAAGCTATCAAGTTAAATTTATCTTTTAATTTCATTTTGCCAAAAAACTTTTTGAAGTACCCTCATATATATGTATAAATACTTTAAAATATCCAAAAGTCTTTTTTTTAAATATTTATTTATTTGAAAGAGTTACACAGAGAGAGAAGGAGAGGTAGAGAGAGAGTGAGAGAGAGAGAGAGAGGTCTTCCATCCGATGGTTCACTCCCCAATTGGCCGCAACAGCCGGAGCTGCGCCAGTCCCAGGAGCCAGGAGCTTCCCCCAGGTACTCACGTGGGTGCAGGGGCCCAAGCACTTGCACCACCTGCCACTGCTTTCCCAGGCCAGAGCAGAGAGCCGGATCGGAAGAGGAGCAGCCGGGACTAGAACCAGTGTCCATATGGGATGATGGCACTGCAGGGGGCTGTTTTACCCTTTATGCCACAACACCAGCCCCCAAGAGTCTGGCCCCTGGCATTCTAGATGTGAGATCATCTGTGAAATGACCTTATTTTACTGACAACAGTAACATTAGCTCATCAGAAGTTAGGTGTGATTTAGGAAAGTTCAGACACGCCTGTTGGGGCCGTCGCAGCAGGGCTGCTGCCATGGGGCGCCCACGCCGAGTCCTCCAGGCAGGGTGTGGATGCCCCAGCTCTGGCCCCAGCCAGCAAGGCAAGGCAGGTGCACGTGCCCAGTCTGAGCGTCCAGGGCCAGTGTGTCTGGGGGTCCGGACCCTGGCGTGAAGGCAGGGAGGTGAGCACGGAGGAGTCTTCCAGGCCTGTGGCAAGCGCTTCCTGTGCTGATGAGGGTCCGTGTGTGTGCTCCGGGGCATCCTGACACCCGGAAGTCAGACTGCCTCCTTTATTTTGTGCTTTTAGTTGCTAGTGGACCCTGCCTGTAAATCCAGTGTCGAGCAACTGGGTGGGCACAGTGGTGGGCACTCCTTCGCTGCCCAGAGATTGGTCCCTTGCTCATTCTGGGCACCTTCTGCTTGCTTCCTTGTCACGGAGGACAGTAAAGCAGGCACTGAGGTCATGTGGCAGCGCCGAACTGCTGGCACTCAGCGCTTCCCTGTGATCTGTCCCTGCCAGGAGCCTGCGTGGTTGCAGAGCTGCCCCGAGGGGGGCGAGCTGGACTCACAGAGCCTCTCTGCGCCCTTGGCCTTATTCCGTGTTTGAATTAGAAAGCAGTTCCGCACACGTGTGTGTTACAAGTCAACTGGTTTCAACTGGTTTCCATGCTGGGTCCCCGCACCCTGGTGGCCCACGTGGCCCCTGGCAGAATAGGGGTCAAGGGCGACCTAGCTAGCCACACTGACCCACTGCTTTGGTCAGCTTTCCCTCCCTTCAACAGGCAGAGAGAAGCTACCTGAGATGGAAGAAGGTTCATTGTGGCTCATGGTTTTCAAGGGTAACAGGTCAAGATAGGGCAGCCCGTTGCTCTGGTCCAGTCGGGGTAACGATGGCAGAGCCAGGGAGTCAGTGCAGAGGGAACCAGGAAGCGGGGCGAGCAACCGGTCCTGCCCGTCTTGTGCTGAACCCTCTCTTGAGAACCACCCCCTGAGGTCACACCCGGTGACCCCAACACGTCCCGCTGGGCCACCTCCAGAGCGCCTTGATTGGATCCAGTCTCCATCATTAGTCCACCATCTAATAGCATTAACCCATTAGTTTTCATGTTTTATGTATATCAAGGGAACGGATTTCATGTATTTCATATATACAGTTTTAAGAGCAAAATGACAGCTCCCACTGTGCCCTTCCTCCCCTTCTCTTATTTTCTTTCAAGTTTTACAGTGACATACTTTCCCTTCTCTTGATAATCACAACGTTAGTCCTTGAACCATGACCGAGCCTTCAACACGTGGGCCTTTGGGGGACTCTGAAACTCTTATCTGACCACAACACACACAACACTCCGCGGTGGCCCCTGGACAAGGATTCCTGTATGCATTTTACAGATGAGGAAACCAGGTTTCAAATGTCCAAGAGACTGACCCAGAATTACGAAGTCAGTTTGTGCTCAAGCTGTGATTTGAATAGGCTTCGAGACATCACTACATCATGCTGAAAAAGTGAAGCATCTGGATTTTTGTTGGTTGGTCACTAGTCTCATTACAGTTAAAAAATAGATCAAAATCTACTTTCTTCAAAGTTTATGTCCCTGCAGTAACCCAAAAATACTTTAAGAAAAAATAGGTTACCTTTGAAGGTAAGACCATTTGTCATACTGCATTTTTCTTCTGAATCATGTAGTGAGCCTTAGCATTAGCCTCATTAATGCTTTCAGAGTCTCGATGGAGACCAAGCAAATCTGACCCTCTGTAGCTGAAAGTCCTGCCTGACCACGCGGCTTCACAGCGTCTCGGGACCAGGAATAGGTCCTTTCTCTTTAGAGCCTTGACCCTGACTTTCCAACCCCAAACCAAACGGATGCAAAGTGAGGGAGCTGCACGCACTGCACAGAGATGCCGTAGCCCCAGCAGCGGTGGGAGAGGGAGACCCAGCTGGGGCTCCGGAAGATGGAGGCCGGGGCCAGCCAGCACGGAGTTCCCCAGGGAAGCCTTGCTCAAAGGCCAGGAGCCACTGTCCTGTCACGTGTCAACAGATGGACGACTTTCCTAAACCCTTGAATTTATGGGAGAATGAAGCCTCATTTGCCTTATTCCTCAGCTGCCCCTCCCTAACAAGTTCCCCCACAAATTTGTTTCCGCTAACAACGCACGTGAGCATCTGAGGCTGTGTGTGGCTCAGGAGCCCAGAGGGCGCTGGCTGCTGCCTCGGTCTCCAGGTTGCCTACGAGGCAGAGCCAAGGAGTCCACAGGGGCTGTGACCCCACCGGAAGCCCTGAGAGGGGACGACCTGCTCCCGAGTTCATGTGGTGGATTTTCGGTAGGATTCAGCTCCTGGCCAGGGGTTGCCCCTGTTCCTTGCCACCGGGGCCTCCCTGCAGGGACCCACAGCTCAGTGCCTGTTCAAGACACAGGCCAACCCACCTGCTAACCTGATCATGGAGATCCTCCACTGCGTTCCACTGATGGACTTGAGAGACAGGCCTTTCACGAGGGCATGGATGCCAGGAGGGGCATCAGCAAGGCTTTCCGGGCTGCCCACAGCATGGACGACTGTGCCTGAAGTGGTCTTAGGTAGAATTTTCTCACCAAAACCACCTTTTATTTCTGTACACTCTTTTCCAGTTTTGCCACCAAGAGTTTTTGCTGTTGTAAAATCAAGCTCTCTTTCACTTTTCCCCTTCTCCTCTTCCATTCTCTATTTCAGTATTATCTCCATTTTTAACTTCTAGAATGTTCTTGCTATATAGAATAATTGATCTGTTGAAAGCTAAAGTGATTAGCTATGTTTTTCTTATGGTTCAGCCCTATCTGGCTCTGTTGTTTGAGATTTTCCCAGCCTTGATAAGTTTGTGGATGTGGGGAGTGGCGATTGCTGGCTCAGCACAGCCAAAGTGGGTCTGATGCTCATATCCTGGTGTGTCTAGCATCCAAAGACATCCTTCCTTTTTTCAAGTAGAAGGGTTTTTATTATAGCTCACAAAAGACTGAGACCGAGAAGGCATCTGCCCCAGGCTGCGGGAGACCAGGAAGCTGTGTAATGGGAAGAAACCCAGCAGGTGCCTCCTGGCTTCCAGGCCTCCCTCTTCCGCTCAGATCCCAATCAGAAACAAAGTATCTTCCCAGCAGAACTCAGACACAGAATGGCGCAGATAAAGCTGGAGGTCAGGGCATTCATTAGAAAACACGCAAGTGCAGATAAAAGGAAAAAGAAAATTAATATAAATTGCAAGCATTTGGTTGAGGCCATTTGGCACAACTCTCCAGGGTTGGTAAAAGTAACCAAAAGGAACGCTGGGCAAGGCCTTATGCAGCATCATTTTGAGGCCTTTTAGAATAGACAAACACACATTCACACTCACCCAGGTACACAGTCTCAGACACACACATAAACAGGCGTACACACAGCCACATGCCAAAACACAACCGTGTTTACACCCAGGGCCACAGAAAAACACAGGTAAGTGCGGATACACATTCACACACACACAGGCTCATACCTGGACACACGCATGTACACGCATGCAGACACACACACACAGGACCACGGAGCCACTCGGGGAGCCCCTGGAGAGCGGGGGCCATCCCCATGCAGCGAAGCCCCTGGCCGTGATGCAGCTCGGCTCCCACAATCCTGGAGCGAGCATTCCCGCCAGCCGAGCAGTGCTGGTGGCCAGGGACTGTGTTACAGGAACAGGGCTGCATGCTCTGCAGGTTGATGTAAATATTGCGCCCCAGGTAATGGTTTAACACAGGCAGTGCTGTCACCTGCTCAGTGTGTGGTCATCCACTCGCGGGAACCCCAGCTGCTCAGCCCTTCCCTGTGAAAGGGACCCGCCAGCTTTTGCTTCCTGTGGACAAATGAGGCAGGTAGACCCCCTCTGCCCCAGCGGTGGCTTCTGTTTTTAAACAGCAAGAAGAATTAGAACCGTGTTTCGCTTGAACACGCTCTCCCAGGCGCCATGCCTCTGCGTGGGCTGCTGGTGCTGCAGACATGCACACAGAGCCCACCACATGCTGGCTGTCTCCAGCACATCGCACGTGCAATTGTGTGCCTACCCCTTAGTTAAGATTACCATATTGTGTTCTTAGAATTAATAAGGTGCCAGAGGAGAACACTCGCATTTAAATAAATACTGTTAAGGTGATGTGGTTACAGATAATTTCATTTCAGTTGCATCTCTGATAGGCGACATGACACAGCAAGATACGAAAATGAAACAAAATTGCCTGGAAACCGGTGAGGTCTCCTGGTTCGAAAAATAAACTGACTGCAGGGGGGTGGTTTCATTTCAGTTCCCTAGTGAAATTCTGATTAAAATGCCATGGAAAGGAAATTCTTACTCTAATGGGAAAAAAAAGGGCTATGAGGGTGTTTCGAAGCATCTCTGCTCCATTCTTTGCTGAAGTCCCTCACATCTGCTATTCGCACACACTCATGTCCAGCTCCAGGACCCTCTGACGACCACCGACGGTTTTCCGACAGTGGAGGGTTGCGATGTCTTACTCGCCAAGGCACACTCTCTGGAATCAAGAATGCATAGGACTCCCGATTTGCTACCTGCTCATTTTTCAAATGGGGAGATAGAAGCCAAGAAGGGACATAAATCCTGAGCATATCCTAAAGTCACGTCAGCTTGCTTCAGAGTCCAGGACGAGGGACTGCAGGACGCAGGATAAGAGGGGAGGCTTTGGAACGCAACCTCCACCCTGACTTCCTCCTGGGCCAGCGGAAGAAGCAGCTGCCTCCCGCATGGTTCGTCTCTCCCTGTGCGTGAGATTCCTGATCAGTGTTCACAAAGACCTGCACCTTTTCTTGGTAAACAGAGCAAGGACTACAGCAGTGTTGTGTACACAGAACTACAGCCATGTTGTGTACACAGAGCTACAGCCGTGTTGTGTACACAGAGCTGCAGCAGTATTGTATACACAGAACTACATCAGGGTTGTGTACAGACTACAGCAGGGCTGTGCACAGAACTGCAGTAGTGTTGTGTGCACAGAAGTGCTGTTGTGTTGGGGCTGGCTGACTGTGTCCCCTGCCCCGACAACTAACACCCTAACTGCCAGTGCCTGGCAGCGGGAGGTGGAAGGACTTGGTGCCTGGAGCCTCAGGGAGCTTGCTTTGCTCCCTCTCCTCTGCGTGGGGACGCGGTAAGAAGGCAGTCAGCTGGCAGCTGGCGGGTGAGCCCTCCCCAGATGCTGAGCCTGCCCACGTGGGCTTGCACTTCCCAGCCACCAGAGCAGGGAGGTCAGTGTTGGCTCCAGAGAGGGGAGAGGTCAGTGTCAGCCTTAGAACAGGGAGAAGTCAGTGTCAGCCCCCAGAGGGTAGGGGAGGTCAGTGTCAGCCCCCAGAGGGGAGGAGGTCAGAGTCAGCCTCAGAGGGGTGAGGTCAGTGTCAGCCTCATGGGGGGAGGTCAGTGTCAGCCTCAGAGGGGGGGTCAGTGTCAGCCTCGGGGGGGGGGTCAGTGTCAGCCTCAGATGGGGGAGGTCAGTGTCAGCCTCGGGGGGGGGTCAGTGTCAGCCTCAGAGGGGGGGAGAGGTCAGTGTCAGCCCCCAGAGGGTGGGGGAGGTCAGTGTCAGCCCCCAGAGGGGAGGAGGTCAGAGTCAGCCTCAGAGGGGTGAGGTCAGTGTCAGCCTCATGGGGGGAGGTCAGTGTCAGCCTCAGAGGGGGGGAGAGGTCAGTGTCAGCCTCAGAGGGGGGAGGTCAGTGTCAGCCTCAGAGGGGAGGAGGTCAGTGTCAGCCTCAGAGGGGGGAGGTCAGTGTCAGCCTCAGAGGGGGGGAGAGGTCAGTGTCAGCCTCAGAGGGGGGAGGTCAGTGTCAGCCTCATGGGGGGAGGTCAGTGTCAGCCTCAGATGGGGGAGGTCAGTGTCAGCCTCAGATGGGGGAGGTCAGTGTCAGCCTCGGGGGGGGGTCAGTGTCAGCCTCAGATGGGGGAGGTCAGTGTCAGCCTCGGGGGGGGGTCAGTGTCAGCCTCGGCGGGGGGAGGTCAGTGTCAGCCCCCCGGGGGGGGTCAGTGTCAGCCTCAGAGGGGGGAGGTCAGTGTCAGCCTCAGAGGGGAGGAGGTCAGTGTCAGCCTCAGAGGGGAGAGGTCAGTGTCAGCCTCAGAGGGGGGGAGGTCAGTGTCAGCCTCAGAGGGGGAGAGGTCAGTGTCAGCCCCCGGGGGGGGTCAGTGTCAGCCTCAGAGGGGGGAGGTGAGTGTCAGCCTCAGTGGGGGGGAAGTCAGTGTCAACCTCAGAGGGGGGAGGTCAGTGTCAGCCTCAGAGGGGGAGGTCAGTGTCAGTCTCAGAGGGGGGAGGTCAGTGTCATCCCCCAGAGCCGGGGGAGAGGTCAGTGTCATTCCCCGGGGGGGGGGGGAGGTCAGTGTCAACCTCAGAGGGGGGAGGTCAGTGTCAGCCTCGGGGGGAGAGGTCAGTGTCAGTCTCAGAGTGGGAGAGGTCAGTGTCAGCCTCGGGGTTGGGGGGGGAGGTCAGTGTCTGTCCCTAGAGGGGAGAGGTCAGTGTCAGTGTGCAGGCCACCCCAGCTGACTGAGACCAGCTGGGTGACTGAGACCCCCGGGACAGTGGACGGGGACAGCACTGTGGGGAAATTGCTTGCACTCTGCCGTGAGCGGTGCTGTGTGCTGTGTGATGCTTAGAGGGCTTGATCGGAGCATTTCAGCACCCAGTGTGGGGGCTGGCATTGGGGCTCCATGGGCTAACTGCCGCGTGCATCTGGCATCTCGTGTTGGAGTCCAGTGCCAGGCCAGGCCTCTCAAGCCCTCTCCACCTTCTGCCTAGTACACATGGGCAGGCAGCAGCAGATGGATCAGGTGCCAGGGAGGGAGGGAGCGGGGAAGCTCCTTGCACTCAGCCCTCGCCGACGTCTCTCTCCCGTTTTCTTGCCTCCTTGGCAGCCTATGCCGGTCGGAGCCCAGGTCTTCTTCACTCCCATCCTGTTTGGCTGCTCTGATTCCCTGGGACACCCACAGCTGGACGCCCTGCAGTGCACACTGTCCGCCTCCTGCTCTTCCCCGGGGCTCCCCACGGCTCCTGGAGCCCTGCACTGCTGTCTTCTCAGGGTGCACTCCTGCCTCTGGGAGCATCTCTCTGCAGGGGCGGGCCCTGAGTCTTCTCTTTGCATCGCAGGTGTGCAGGCTGGCTCGCGAGAGATCAAGAAAACCAACTTCTGTCCCAGGGGACCCGTCCAGATTAAGGCTTCCCACCTCTCAGTTCCCAGGGCCATGGTCAGCCCTGACAGCCACCCCACAGGGCTGAGAAGGGACGACTGAAACAACACACATTCCCTTCTCACAACTGTAGAGGCTACCGGTCCAAGGGCAGGGTATCAGCATTGGCCAGTCCTTGGTGAAGGCTCTCTTCCTGGAAGAGTGTGTGTGTGTGTGTGTGTGTTTGTGTGTGTGTGTATGAGAGAGAGAGAGAGAGAGAGAGAGAGAGAGAGAGAATGTCCTTAAAGGACACCAACCCCATCTTGGGAGCCCAACCCCCACAACCTCATCAAGACATAACCAAAGACCACACCTTGGCGCCTTAACATGAGTCCTCATGAGCCAGTGTCGGGAAGGGGAGGGGACAAGCATTCCATCTTTGTGTATAAATGCACTGAGACTGTTGAGGTATCTAAAACGCTATCCTCCTTGCCCTGTAACACCGTCTCAGAGTTTCTAATCACAGCAGGATGGTGGATGTCCCACTTCTCCTTTGTTCTGCCTCTCCTCTTGGGTAGAGTTCCACGTGATACAATCAAGATACTTCTTAAAACGGATTCAGTCTTTCAAGTTATTTTTCTCCACTGGCAGATCTCAAAGCTGCTCCTTTCCAATCTACCCATGTATTTCACTCCCGGCGGCATAACTCGTTTTCTGCCTGGCAAGCAGTGGTTTGTGCATTATTCATAGATGGAAACTTGTTCAACAAGAAAAACATCAGGAACGTCTGTGTGCCTACATCAAAGCGGCTGATGTATCTTAACTCTGGGATTCACGTTCCTGACTCAGTAATCCCACTTCAAAGAATATGTCTAGAATTATCAGTGCACTCTGCTACTCGGCATAGATTATCTAAATCGGTAAAATCTGTGACGATATTAGTGCTGTAAGGTAGTGCTGAGAATCCTTCCACTTCCTTGCACGAATTGCTGTGAAGTCTTCGTGACGATAAGCAAATCTTCTGGGAACAGACTATTAAGTACCCATGCAGAACGCAAAACTCTGAACGATTAGAGAGCAGAATCACAAATAATAGACTGGAAACATGGGAATTACAGGGTAGAACGTGCTGGGAAGACAGTTCTTGTTTTTTTAAAAAAACAGTTACAGTGTTTCTTTCTTGGTTGGTGATGTATGTAAGTCACTTAAGCCTGAAGCTTTGAATCTTAGGGAGGAACAAGGTGAACTTGAAAAACAACTCACCATTTTTCCTAAAAATGTGTGAGAAATGAGCTAATGGGAAAATCTATTGATTAAAGCAGTGTGGTCTTAGACACGATCGGAACGACTTTCACAGGGGTATTAGTCTGACTCTGGATTCCCTCTTCTGTTCCGTTGTTCCAATTCACCATCCTGTTCTATTGCCAGACTGAGTGAACCCCACAGATCCATGACAGCTCCTGATAGTTGGTGGACGGCACCTTTCCACTTTGCTCCTTTGCTTAAAAACGTCTGGGCTATTCTTAATTTCCGTAATGCTGCATACATTGTACAACCAGCTTGTTGACTTGTGCATTCTCTCTCTCCCTCTCTCCCTCCCTCCCTCTCTCTCTCTCCCTCCCTCTCTCTCTCTTCCTCTCTACCTCCATATCTCTCTCTCCCTCCCTCTCTCTCTCCCTCTCTCTCGCACTCTCTCTCTCTCCCTCCCTCTCTCCCTCTTCCTCTCTACCTCTCTCTCTCTCTCTCGCTCTCTCTCACACACACACACAGACATGAATGGCTAGACAGCTATTGTGACTGTGTTGAGTTCATTGATTAATCTGAAGAACACTCACATCTCTGAGATGTTTCGTCTTCCCCACAATTCATACGGCTTCCCCCTCATTTGACATAAGCTTTCTTTAATTTACTATGCTCTTCGTCTTCTAGTAGAGTTAGTAACCATTGTTGTCACATTTTTCTTACTCATATGTGATGTTTTTGTCGCCCTTTTTGTACTTCATTTCATTGCAGTGGCTGCTTGTTGCTGATATAAGGAAATAAATTGGATGTGACGTATTGGTCTTGGATCCTGGAATTTATTCCTTAATTCCATGAATTATCTACAGTTGTAAAGGATTACCTTCACTGTTCAACGTGCGAATGAGATGAGTGTTTTTACCTGAGTTTTGCATAGCTGAGGTGGTACAAGTGCTAGCTACACTCTCAATCCTAGACACACTGGCTTTCCACATTTTGTCATTTTTGTGTAATGTTTGAAAGAAGTAACTTGGAGATACACATAATCAGAATAAGACTGTTATCTTCTTAGTTTGAAAATATTTTCTTTAAATTATAAATAGATGCTAAATTTCACAAAATGCCTTCCCTTGGTCTATCAGTAACGATCCTATGCTTTTCTTCATAATTCTATTATCTCATTGATTATTTTAATGTGAAACCGAGATTGAATTTGTGGGTCAGGATAGGAAGGTCTGAACTAGGTTGTAAAATTTATTTATTTATTTATTTTTTTGACAGGCAGAGTGGACAGTGAGAGAGAGAGACAGAGAGAAAGGTCTTCCTTTGCCGTTGGTTCACCCTCCAGTGGCCACCACGGCAGGTGTGCTGCGGCCAGCGCACCGCGCTGATCCGATGGCAGGAGCCAGGTGCTTCTCCTGGTCTCCCATGGGGTGCAGGGCCCAAGCACTTGGGCCATCCTCCACTGCACTCCCTGGCCACAGCAGAGAGCTGGCCTGGAAGAGGGGCAACCGGGACAGAATCCAGTACCCCAACCGGGACTAGAACCCGGTGTGCTGGCACTGCAAGGTGGAGGATTAGTCTAGTGAGCGGTGGCGCCGGCCGTAAAATTTATTTTTAAAATTTCTAATTAGTGTGGACTTAGTGGCACATCAGGTTAAGCCATGGCTTGTGTCCACATCCCATACTGGAGTGCCTGAGTGTAAGTCCCACATTCTCTTCCAGTCCAGCTTCCAACTAGCGCACACCCTGGGAGGCAGCAGAGGGTGGTTCCAATACTTGGTCCCTGTCATCCATGTGGGAGATGCAGGTTGAGTTTCTGGCTTCTGAATTTGGCCTAGTCCAGTCCTGGTTGTTGTGAAGATTTGCAGGAGTGAGCCAGCAGATATCGCCTCTCTGTCTTTCTGTCTCTCTCTCCTGCTGTCTGTCTCCATCAATCTCTGTCTCCGTCTCCGTCTCCGTCTCCATCATCTCTGCCCCTTCCCTCTCCCTCTCCTTCTCCCTCCCCTTCTGAATAAATAAACCTTTAAAAGTTTCTATTTAAATTTAAAATTAAAACTAAGCCTGGGGGCCAGCTGCTTTGGGGCAGTAGGCCAATCCTCCATCTGCAGCGCCAGCAACCCATATGTGGACACACACCACCGTCACCTCAGTGTTCATGTCCCCCTCAGAGTCAGCGGCCAGGATCCCAGCCTCTGGGTGCTGGTTTTGGGGCTGAGGCCTGTGGGGGGTCTGGGTCCCCAGGGCTGCAGGAGACCCACAGAGACCCCCACCCCTTGCCCACACGGGCTGCAGTGGAGACAGCACTCGCCAGACCCCCGCCCCGGTGAGGGGGGACTCCCCACCTCCACGCCCATGGGAAAGAAATCCCTGCCCTTGGTGAGCTCCCCGCTGCTGGAGTGAGCTCTGGTAGCATGGGCAAGCTGACAGGGGCGTGCTCAGCTCGGCACGACACAGACGCCTCTGGAAGATGCCCTCTTCAAGCCAGCACCACCTCGCTTAAGCTTGGCTTGTGTGACTCTTGTTTCTCTGGGTTGGAGTTACAGGCTAGACTCATCTCCACCTTTTGATACCCTGACATTTAGACGTGTGTCTTACAAGAAACACACGTCGTCTTCTGTTAGATGCAAGTCCGTTCATATCTAATGTAATACCTCACAGATTGGGGTTTTAGCCTATTACCTTAACACGTATTTATACTGTCCTGCCTTCTTATTAAAAAAATTATGCGAGGGTGCTAGCTTCGGCAGCGCATATACTAAAAAATTATTCGAGGGGCCGGTGCTGTGGTGCAGTGGGTTAACGCCCTGGCCTGAATTGCCAGCATCCCATAGGGACGCAGGTTCTAGTCCCGGCTGTTCCTCTTCCGATCCAGCTCTCTGCTGTGGCCTGGGAAAGCAGTGGAAGATGGCCCAAGTGTTTGGGCCTCTGTACCCATGTGGAGGACCCAGAAGAAGCTCCTGGCTCCTGGCTTCGGATCGGCCCAGCACTGGCCGTTGCGGCCATCTGGGGAGTGAACCAGAAGATGGAAGACCTCTCTCTCTGTCTCTACCTCTCTCTGTAACTCTGTCTTTCAAATAAATAAAATAAATCTTTTAAAAAAGTAATTGAGAGGCAGAGGGGGAGGGGGAGAGAGAGAGAGAGAGAGTGCTCTCAACTACTGATTCACTCCCCAAATGCCTGCAGGAGCCACGGCTAAGCCCACGTGTGAAGCTGGAGCCCAGTCGCTTGAACCATCATCATTGCTTCTCGGGTGTGCACGAATGGGAAGCCGCATTCTGGAGCCAGAGCTGAGACAAACACAGGCACCGTGCTATGGGGCATGCGTTCAGTGAGCGCCGTGACTGCCAGGCCAAACGCCCACACCTGTGTCTTACTCTTTAAGAAAATGCCAAACTGTTTGCAAAGTGTCTGCATTGTTTTATATTCCCATCAGAATGTACTGTTGCGAGTTTATTCCATCCCAGTATTCGAACATCCTAAACCAAAAGTGAAACTGATAAAACTGCCCACGATTCTGGTTTCACGTCTGAGCAGGAGCCGTGGCATCCGACAGCATCGGTTCTTCTAGGGAACCTGTGCCTCACCTCTGTTAAAGTCCTTCTCATGATTTCTTCGTTGTTGGTGAAGTACTGACAGCAATAGCAATTAACAAGGCGTGGAGTTAAAATTCCATTGACCTGGTGGACATTACGCTGATTGAAATACATGGAACAGATAAGGAAGAATATTGCATACTCTCCCTTGTATGTGACACAAGAGAGGAGGAGGCCAAACAGCAAAGACAAGGAGTCGCAGGCGGCTGGGGCGGGAGGAAGCAGATGTGTTAGCAAACAAGCGGAGAGAACTTGGATTCCGCTCCAGGACTGCTGTTAACAAAACCGTATTTTGGATTTCTGTTATAGAAAGAAAATTTTAGCTAAAAAACTAATGGATAAAAAGTTGTCTGTATAATTAAACAACAATTTTTATTCCTTGCACACACATACAAAAAAACCTAGGGATCAAAATACAGCTGACAAACATGTCAATAGTGTAAGAAGTGAAACAAAGTCACAAGTAACACATCTGAGGATTTCACATTTCTTCCTTGCAGGATGCATCTGATGCCTTGACAGCTCTCCCAGACAAGACAAAGGTGTGCTCACAGGACTGCTTTTGGGATAGTGTGGTGGTAATATTGTCAAAGTTAGGTGAGCCATTGACCACTTGCATTCGAAGGCCACAGTAATGAAGCCACACTCATCTACAGAGAGAAAGTGCGTGGCCAGGCGCCCACGGCAGGAGCCAGGAGCCCAAACCTGCCTCCCCAGCCAGGGCTCTGGGGACCAAGCAGGAGGGAGCCGGCATACAGAGCTCTGGCAAAGCCAGTTATGCCGGGAGGGTCTTGGAGCCGGCGCCTCCCGGAGAAGGCACAGTGTACCATGAGCCCTGATGCTAAAGTGTGAGGAGGAGCGAATGGGAAACAGAAGCCGCAGGTTCCGAGCTTGGGGCGTCCAAGGGAAACTGAGCAAGGGTTCAGCCTGTGAGCAGTGCGGTGTCCACAGCTTCCTGGTGGGAAAAGCATTGCGCTTCTTACATCGCTTCAAACGTGACGGAGGGTGAAGTTTATCCAATGAATTATGGAGGACAGGGCATTATTCATTTTAAGCATCTGCGATTTTTCACATGTCTCATCACCTCTCTTTATCAAGTGCACTTGTTTATGTATTTATCTTAGAGGCGCACACACACAGGGAGAGACAGAGCTCTGCTGATTCATCCCCCCCCAAAAGACTCAACCCAGGTCACCCACATGGGTGCCAGGCACCCAACTTGGGGTGTTGCCTGCTCCAACCAGGGTGTGCGTTAGCAGACGCTGAAACTGGGAGCAGAGCTGGAACTTGACCAAGACCCCCGATAGGGAGCCGGGTGTCCTGACAGGCGTCTTAGCCAGGGGGCCAGATGCCCAGGCTTCTTTACCAGAACATCAAGGACTCTGGCACCTGGCTTGGGACCCACCGTGGGTGCCGGACTGGCTCAGGGACCTTCTGCTGTGGTTACTACCTTCTGCACCGTGAAGGGGAGTGCTCAAGGGCTCAGGACGGCTGGGCGTGCTGTCCGAGCTCACACGGGAGAGTTGAAGCTGGCGCCCCTGCCACCCCGGGGCCAAGGTCACAGCCCTTTCGCTGTCAGTCTCAGGGCTCAGTTTTAGGACGTGAACGCGTCCTCAGCACGCCTGGGCCGTTCCAGCAGCCGCGGCGGCTCTGCCCGCCTGCGTGATTCCTGCGGTTCTGAAAACCGCCTCCAATGGGCCCTGTCATTGTGTGGCAGCACAGGCACATCCGCGTTCAGTCACCTGTGCACCCTCCTGGGATTAAGGTCCGCTTTAATCAGGCAATCATTCCTCCGAGAAAGGCGTCCTTCCGGTGTTCCCACAGGTAAACGTGTCCGCGTTGCTTTCCATTATCACTTACCAGCTCTCTCCTCGGAGGGCAGCTGCGGCGGCGTTGTCTTGCGAAGGCGTTTCCTGCTGGATTCGTCTCCAGGGCAGAGCCGACTTTTCCTGGCAGCTGAAGAGCCTCTGCGCCCTAGCTTCTCCTCCGTGCGGGGAGAGGACCGTGGGAAATGCGCTGCTTCAAACTCACGCCTCAAGTAGTTGTAGACGTTTTGCCAGTTGTTAACGACGCAGATTATGAAACCCCGAAAGCCCTCTAGAAAACAAAGTGAACAAATGCGCTACCTGAAGGCAATGGTTCCGAATTCAGAGAGGCTGTTCTCAGGCTCCCTCCTCGCCGGCGCTCCCTCGCAGCTCGGCTCCACCGTCCGTGGCACCAGCTCCAAAGCAGTGATTCCCGGGAGCCCAGCGTGCAGCTCACGCAGCTCTGCAGGGCCTGCAAAGGAAAGTCTGGCTTCGCCCCTCCCAGCTTTGTACCTCTCCAGCCTGCGCTGGGAACTCCCCCGGGCACCTGGAATAACGTGGTGCAGAGAGCAGAAGGAATTCATGACTTTGTGGAGGTCGAATTCCGTGGAGAAGAGGACAATGCCGCAAGGCGAGCAAGTGAAAGGGCCCCGTTTTGTCGGGAAGCCTTTGGAAGCCGAGAACCTGGCTTCCCGAGGGACCCAGAGACTGGGCTTGGGGTGCAGCCCCAGGACCTCTGTCTGTGCTGCTGTGGGACTCCAGTGCCCGCACTACAGAGAGGCATCCTCACAGCTGTAATGGATGCCAGTACTTCGAGGAGCATGCTGCTGACTGAGAAACAAGTTACAAGGTCGTCAGTCATTTCTCCTGGTGCATTTACCGCGTCCGCACGACATAGCCTGGCTCTCTGTCCTGTTCAATATGTCTTGGCTATTGATGGGAGAATGATTTAAATTGCAAAACTTTGCTGAGTAGTTAAGACTGTGTTTGGGTTTATGGCTATGAGAGCACAGGTTCCATTCTGCGGACTCCTGCAGTGAGACCGTGTCAGGATGGTGCTACTGCCACCCGCGTTCTAACCCATGCCATCGCCTCAGGTAAATCCACGCAACGCTAAGGAGTCGTGTTCATTGTCTGATAAATCAGCGCAGAGCCACGACTCCCTCCAGGATCACTCTGTCCTCAGGTCACCGTGGCACCAACACACAGAGGCGTCCTCTCCTCACACAGCGAGACCCCCGCCCACTCCCCAGGACTCACTAGGCTGAGGTTGGGAGTGAAGGCCCAGCGGTGGCCGGACCTAGGAGGACAGGGGAGGGCGCTTCCTGTCCCAGCCCCGTCTCTGTGATCTCCATGTGCAAGGCCACCTTGTTTCTAACTTTCAAAGCATTTTTTTAATTTAAATTTATGAAGAAGGTGAGCCTTCAGATGCAGTGCATGGTGTCTGGATACGAGGTCAAGAAATTTGAAATTTCGCCTGCGTCTGTCAGTTTCTGTATCTGTCTCTGTCTTGATAGGAAATCCTGACACTCATTGACTCATGCGCAGGTGTTGTTTAAGATATTAAAATACACACACTCACACACACACACTGACACCTGCACACACACTGTGTGACTCTTACAACCCTGGTATTTTGGGGTCTAATTTTTATCACTCCCATTTTACATATGAGAAAATACGGGAAAGGACAGTCAACTTATACGTAAAGCGCAGATTGTCAGTGGTATTAATCCATTTCCATGCACGCAAGGTAAGCCATGTACTAAAATCATGACAGAACTGTAACAGAAGAGGACTGTGTGACCTTGATCTGTGAGCACTAAATAATCATCTTCTGTGTCAGATGCACGCAGATAACAACTACAACCTTCCAACCAGGAAGTAGTGATAAAGGATATTTGTAACTATGTAAGTGAGCACTGACAGTGAGAGCTCTGGGCTGGGGAGGAGAGGCCCCAGTGGGACAGTGGGGGCAGAAGCCACAGTTCGTGTCTTACACAACACTTGCAGGACCCTTTGACAAGCTTTTGTCGTGTGAGTGCATAACTTGCATACAAATTAAACCATCAGAGTGTATCTCTCTTGCCCCCACCCTTCCCAGAGTGCATCTCTCTTGCCCCCACCCTTCCCAGAGTGCATCTCTCTTGCCCCCATCCTTCCCAGAATGCATTTCTCTTGCTCCCATCCTTCCCAGAATACATCTCTCTTGCCCCCATCCTTCCCAGCATGCATCTCTTGCTCCCATCCTTCCCAGAGTGCATCTCTCTTGCCCCCATCCTTCCCAGAGTGCATCTCTCTTGCCCCCACCCTTCCCAGCGTGCATCTCTCTTGCTCCCATCCTTCCCAGAGTGCATCTCTCTTGCCCCCATCCTTCCCAGAGTGCATCTCTCTTGCCCCATCTTTCCCAGAGTGCATCTCTCTTGCCCCATTCTTCCCAGAGTGCATCTCTCTTGCCCCCATCCTTCTGCAGTGCCTGGAGAGAAGGCTGTTTTCCTAAGCGTCCACCTGCTTTCTCGGACTGTGCTCAAGGAACCGCCTTCCTGCCCTGGACGTTTCCCCAGCGCCCTTGGACTGCGGCACGTGCACCTGCACACGGCCTTCCATGGGCAGGATTCTCCTCAACCCACCCTGTCTGGCCGGTGCCCCAGTTCTTTCTCTTCACAGCCAAGTCTGGGAAAGAGGAGGTGCGCTCCCCCTCCTTGCTCCCCCGTCGCCCCCTGCGCCTTGGCCTCCTCTGAGGTGGCTGATTTGTGTTCTTCTCCCTGCAGTGCACTGGGTCGGCAGGTCGGTGAACCTGGTGAGCGCCTGTACTCACAGAGGCCTGGGCTCCTGGCGTGGGCGAGGCAGCCAAGCCTTCCTGCAACCAGTGCAGAGAGCCGCTCCTTCCGCTCAACAAACGCTTGTGAGCCGCGTCCTTAGTCCTGGTCCTGGCAGAAATCATTTCCGCTGCCGTGTGAGTTTCCACTGAAGGTATTCCAGTCTCCGTGTTGGGGTAGCAGCTGAGACACGGGGAAGATGCCTGGATTCCGTATCCGAATGCCTGCGTTTGAATGCTAGCTCTGCTCCCCATTCCGGCTTCCTGCTAATGCAGACCTTTGTGGGAGGCAGCGGGTGACGGCTCAAGTGCTTGGGCACCTCCACCTGTGTGGGACACCAGGATTGATTTCCCTGCTCCTGGCTTTGACCCAGCCCAACCCTGGCCATTGCAAGCATTTGGGGAGTGAATAAGAGTGGATGCGATCTCTGTCTATCTGTTCCTCTCTTTGTGTCTATGTATCTAGGCTTTCTATCTTTCTCTAAAATAAAAAGTAAAAAAAAGGCTTCATATCATTTAGTAAGATAATGCTTCACAATTATTTATCTCAGATCATGGCAATACGTCTGTTATTTATTTACTTACCACTATTACAAACGCTGACACTAATAGCCCTCTTGTGCATTTATTCAAGTGGAAATATGCACACATTCTTGCAGGATAGAATGCTGTGCTTGGAAATCTTGCATCTTTGGCCATATATATTTTAAGCTCTAAGAGATAAAGCCAAAAACATGTCCAAAGTGATTGTAACAGATTTCTCTCCCACACTCACTCTGTTTAAGGGTTCAACTTGCTTCCCATCTTTTCCAACACCTAACACATAGGAACCATTACCTCCCCCACGTGAAATGCATGTGAACCAGTGTCTGGTGGTTTAATCTGTGTTTCCAACACTTTTGTAATACCCATTCAATTTGCAATTAGGAGTGAGGGAAAGATGGCTGCATACAATTTTATTGTGATAGCTTTTGCTACAAGAACAATCTTCCATGCTCGTGTGGTTTCTGTATAGCAGCAGCTGGGAAAGGACATTGGAAGTGGAAGAGGACCAGTGATGGGCACTGGCCAGGCACTTGTGCGCTCGATCGACACCTGGTGGGCAGAGAGAGTGGTGAGATGCTTTCAGAAGCATCATCAACATAGAAAACTGAGAGAGACAGGTGAACTGTCACTTTTCTTACCTGGATGAAAATTCTTGAAGAACAGGAAACACAGCTGGAGGCCAGAGGGAGAAGACAGTGCATGCCATGGATTAAGGAGGGACAACAGGGTATGTTTTAGAACAGGTGTGGCATCCAGACTGATTATTCTGCTACTCCAGTTGTGGCAATCCACTTAGCAACTCTGCCGAGGTAGGTGATAAACAGCGTGTTGGCACAAGCAGGAAGATTAGCCGAGTATTACAATGTTCACAGGTTTCATGATGCAAAGTGGGGGTCACACAGTATGTACAACGTGCCCCTCATTCTGGAAAAGACCACATACGAATAAAAATGCATTAATACACTTCGAGAGGTAAACGCCAAAACCTTCTGAGCGATAGACGTCACGGGGTGGAGGACTTACATCCCGTCTGTCTTTACTTATTGGTGCTTTTATTTCTTTCAAATCTGTTAGTGCACTTGTGCCAGGGTGTTCTGTGGTGGACGTCTGCACACTCACAGACACCGCTGACGCAGCCTGCGTCAAGCTTGCAAGCACTCTTCAGTATCGCCCATAGCAATGCATCCATCATGGGCAACACAGGCCACCAACCACTAAAACTGCCAGGTGACTCCGTCAGCGTTGGGTGAATCTGTTTGATTTACAGACTAGAAAGGGCATGGGCCTTTCTGATATTTAACAAAGTAGATTTCATAGCAAAACGTAATAAATTCAGTGTGCAGTAGGTTTACAGTGGACAGAAAAGATACATACACAAGAGAACTGAAAAAGTTCATGGAAAATGGAACTAAAAAATGAAAATGAAAAACAGGAATTTTACCTCACAGCATAAATGCCATCAATTTCCAGAGATGTCTGCAGGCGATGCCAGCCATTTGGTGCAACCTAAAGAGCTGAGGTCCTAGGGAGTTAGCTATGTCATTACAGCACTTACTGCATTACTGACTGAAGAAAACTGGATGTCCTTAAAAGATTTTTTAAATGACTGAACAAAAAGGAGCTAAATCAAGACCCTAGGGTGGCTATTCCCGAGTTCCCATAAAAACGCTCACCAGATTGCCTCTGTGTGATGAGAGGAATGAGCAGTAGCTTCGTCAGGGTAGAGAAGACTCTCTGCTGATGCCATGGCTCACTTCGTCAAAATACTTGCGAGAAGCAGGCATTGTCATGCTTAGGCCCTCAGGAAGTCCAAAGCAGAGGCCCGTGGGCATGCTGGAACACCAGTACCGTGGCCTTCGCTCTTGACCTGTGTGGTTTTGCTTCGTCTGGACCACTGCCCCCTTGTGGTAGCCATTGCTTTAATTTTGCTCTGTCTTCATGATTTTCCGGTTCTTCTGTTGCAGTTCTTGAAGAAATGCTTCAGGGTCCTGACCTCACGTGTTGAACCTTTCCGTTGAATGCTCTGCTGTTGTCTGCAGCGGCCCAGAATTGTGTACCCTGAACCAACTGAGAGTCTGCGGTGTTGGCTACGGTTTCTACAGTGACTCACTGGTTCCTTTCAGTTAAGGCATGAACAGTATCATTATTTCCTCACAAATTGTTGTGGATGGTTTTCTGCTATAGGCTTCATTTTCAACATCATTTTATCCCTTCTTTATTTTAAAACAAAATTATTTATTTAATTGATAGGTAGTTACAGACAGCGAGAGGGAGAGACAGACAGAAAAGTCCTCCATCCGCTGGTTCACTCCCCAGATGGCTGCAGTGGGCGGAGCTGGGCCTATATGAGGCCAGGAGCCAAGAGCTTACTCCAGGTCCCCCATGCAGGTGCAGGGGCCCCAGCACTTGGGCCGTCTTCAGCTGCTTTCCCAGGTCACAGCAGAGAGCTGGATCAGAAGAGGAGCAGCTGGGCCACAGACTGGTGCCCATGTGGGATGCCGGCACTGCGGACAGAGGCTTAGCCCACTACTCCACAATGCCAGCTCTAATCCTATCCCTTCTTAAAGTAGCATTTTTGTTTGTTGTCTTCAAAGCACCGACTTCTTTGGAGGCATCGCCCTCGTAAACTGGCCTAGCTGTCCTGGGTGCCACCATCCCTCCGCACGAGCTCAGCTGCGAGCCTGATGCTGGTTCCCAGCAGAGCTCAGGTCTCTCTCCCAGGACCACTTCTCAAACAGCTGCCCTTTCTTTCCCAGCGGCTCGCAACCTGCTCAGACGCGATAGAACAGGTGAGTACACGTTTGCTTTAGTGTGAACAAATTCAGACCCAAGGATGGCATTCTCACAACAGGCATTTCGCATGCACCTTGTGCAAATGTCCTCCTCTCTTAACTTATTCATTCATGTCCCAGACAAGCAACGGGCACCTCATGTGTGCCATGCACTGTTGTAGGCTTTGGGGGGACAACAAAAGAGCCAAAAAAGAAAAACAAAACTCCCTCCGAAAATTCAGATAAAGACAAACAAAACAAAATAAATAGGTACATCTGCGGAGCGTGATAGAAGTTGATAAAAGCTATGCAGAAATAGAAAACTTGGGGCTGGTGCCATAGCTCACTGGGCTAATCCTCTGCCTGCGGCGCCGGTACCCTGGGTTCTAGTCCCGGTTGGGGCGCTGGTTCTGTGCCGGTTGCTCCTCTTTCAGTCCAGCTCTCTGCTCTGACCCGGGGAAGGCAGTGGAGAATGGCCCAAGTGCTGGGGCCCCTGCACCCGCATGGGAGACCAGGAGGAAGCACCTGGCTCCTGGCTTCAGATCGGCTCAGCGCCGGCCGTAGCGGCCAATTGGGGGGTGAACCAACAGAAGACCTTTCTCTCTGTCTCTCTCTCGCTCACTGTCTAACTCTGCCTGTCAAAAAAAAAAAAAAGAAAAAAATAGAAAACTTGGGGAAAGGGTGGCAGGCCTTGTGCTGCTGTGTGCTAAGGCACTGCTGGGGGTGCCCACCTCCCATATTGGGCTGCCTGGGATGGAGCCCCACCTCTTCTGCTGATCCAGGTTCCTCTACTGCACCTGAGAGGCAGCAGGTGATGTCTCAAGAATTTGTCCCCCACCCCACCCCAGGGACAAAGAGTGGCAATCAGGAAGGGATTCAGAGGAACTGGATGGAAAGAAGAGAGCCAGACACTTGGCAAAGGGCGCTGGGGACAGAGGGCAGCGCAGGCGTCACTGTCGTGAGGCGGGAAGGAGCGTGTGCTGCACGCCTACAAGGCAGGAGGGGCCCCGGCCGGGGCTGGGGTGCATTCAGGAGGTCCCCCAGGCTCCTGTGTTTGCAAAGACCAGATCTTAAATAAGACCGGACGACCTCTGCGTAGATTTCCACACATTTCAGGAGAAAAACATAAAACTAGCTGTACCACCACATGTTCAGTGTTTTGCTAAAAGTAGATTATAAATCTAGACTTTTCCTTCTCTGTAGTGGAGTCAGGGCTATGAGGTCTTAGTTTTATGTCTTTCTGTCATATTGGCCGACTTCAGCGTCCACAGGAACACTTCAACAAATTCCAGTCCTCTAAAATGCATGGCAATCTCAAATGCAGTCGCGTGCACCTCCAATTATTGGCAAACCCCAGCCCTACATCCCAGCCTGTTCTCCACACACCAGCTCTACCACCTGATGTTTAACCACGGTTATGTGACCACAGGGGAGTGATCAGGACACCGGGGTCACTACAGTGCCCAGGCCTACAACAGGAAGGAGGAGGGAAGGACATGCAGGACTCAGGGGGATGGGGGACGCCAGCAGCGGAGGAGGGGGCCAGCATTGACTGCCTGAGCTGGCTTGCAGGGGCTGCTCTGGGAGGTTTCCCCCGCACCACGGGGCTCAGAGGGGGCCAGCCCACCACAAGCAGGGAGCAGCTGAAGCTGCAAACCAGCCTGAGTCGTGCTTTTGCTGACGAGACCATGAAGATGCATGCCTCCCGAGCAGCAAGGGTCCTCCTCGCCCCGTCCTCATCCTGGGCCGTCCCCTACCTGGCTGTAAGCGAGAGCCCCGGCAAAGTGGGGAGACCACACCTCCCCACGGCCTCAGTTGCTCGTCCCAAGGAAATACAGCCTCTCTCTGAGCAGAGCGGCCAGCTTGAGGCTGACTGCATGGCCACACCTCCACGGAGGACCCCACGGTGTGCGCTCACAAAGGCATCCAAGACTGAAGGAGCAGCTGGTACCGCAGTGACCAGAGGCGAGGGTATCGGCGAGCCACGCATCCTGGGGAGAAGCACTGAACGTGGACGTGGTGGGGCGGAGCGAAAGGGAGGGAACTGCAGGTCCTCAGTGCCAGCACACAGCCGCAGGTCCTCAGTGCCGGCACACAGCCGCAGGCCCGGGAGCGGCCTCAACCGTGAGTTTTAAAGGACTTGTTTAGGAAAAGTCAAGAGAAATTACCATGGGGAATTCAGGAAACCGGGCTAAGGCCGAATTTTTTCAAAGGTCCAGTGCAGAGAAGGAAGGAAGAATGGAGGGGGAGTCCACTTCAGAGGACTGGAAGCAATGAAGACAGTCGCCGTCGCACGGAGCACCCAGGACACTGCAGCAGTGATCCAAAAGCCTTGTCTACAGGACAACCTGCGGGCTCGTCTGGCTTTGCATCCATGAGATAAAATGGCAACAGGAGGCAGGGTGGAGCTCCGGGCTGGCGCTGGACAGCGGGTGACCCAGGAAAGCCCTGGGCTGGCGCTGGACAGCGGGAGATGCAGGAAAGCCCTGGGCTGGCGCTGGACAGCGGGTGACCCAGGAAAGCGTCCACCTTGGAATCTGTGGCTCCTGGTGTGCCGCCACCTGCTCCCAGTGTTTCAGCGTTAAGTGTGAAGCCAGCCAGAGGACCAGCACGGCTGCTGGCTATGCCGCTCAAGGCACTCCCCTCTCGCTGTTCCGCCGAGTTTTCCGGGAAAGCATGTTGGATTTTACCATACGGCTTTTCGGCTCCTGTGAAGATAATCATGTATTTTTCTGTTTGTGCTGATGCACTGCCTTCCCAAGTTCGCTTCTTACTGAGATGATGTTCCTATCACACGCAAGCAGCTGCCTCAGAGAGCACAGGTCACGCATGTGATTCTCGCTGGTGGGAATCACCACCTCTCTTTACTTTCCATCATCCCACACTCAAACTGCCTTTCATTCCTCCCTCCCCACGCCCCTGGGTGACGATGAATCTACCTCCTGTTTGTGCATTTGCCTATTATGGGTGCTTCAGATGAAAGGGGTCGTACAACACGTGACCTTTGTGCTGGGAGGTGCATCCAAGCCACAGTTTGGATCAGAACTCCATTCCCACTGCATCGCATGCCGCAGGCTGTCTGCCCACCCGGCCGTTGGTCTGAGCGGTCTCAGCTTTGGGTGGGTATGAGTACCGCTGCTGTACACCTGTGTGCACAAGCTTCCGTGTGGACATCCCATCAGTACAATGCAGCATCGCGTGGCGATTCAATACTTAACCTTTCAAGGAGCTGTCAAGATGTTTTCCACAATGGCTGAAACATTTTTTTTAAAGTTTTATTTATTTTACTTGAAAGAGTTACACACACACACACACACACACACACACACCGAGAGAGAGAGAGAGAGAGAGAGAGAGAGAGAGAGAGAAAGAGAGAGGTCTTTCATCCAGTGGTTCACTCCCCAATTGGCCGAAATGGCTGGAACTGCACCAATCCAAAGCCAGGAGCCAGGAGCTTCCTCTGGGTCTCCCACAGGGTGCAGGGGTCAAAGGACTTGGGCCATCTTCTACTGCTTTCCCAGGCCATAGCAGAGAGCTGGATAGGAAATGGAGCAGCCGGGACTTGAACCGGTGCCCATATTGGGTGACGGCATGGCAGGCGGTGGCTTTACCCACTACACCACAGCACCGGCCCCAATGGCTCCACATTTTACACCCCCAAGATCACTACACGAGTGTGCCGGCTTTCCTGCACCCTGGCCCCTTGTTTGTTAACTTCAGTGACTTTGTTGTTGTTTTATCTTTGCCATCCAGTGTGCGTGTGAAATGGAATCTCTGGGTATTGATTTTCACTTACTTAATAACCAATGAAGTTGAACATTTTTCACGTACATGTTGACCACTTGTGTATTTTATTATTTTTTTAAAAGATTATTTATGTATTTGAAAGCCAGAGTTACAGAAAGCGTGGGGCGGGGAGGGGGGGGGGTTGAGGGAGAGAAAAAGAATCTTCCATGCTCTGGTTCACTCTCCAACTGGCCACAGTGGCCAGGAGCCAGGAGCTTGATTTGGGTCTCCCAGATGGCTGGCAAGGGCCCAATAACTGGGACATCTTCCTCTGCTTTTTGCCAGGCCATTAGCGGGGAGCTGGCCCAGAAGTAGAACAGCTGGGCCACATCCGGCACCCATCTGGGATGCCAGTGTAATAGGCAGTGGTTTAACCACTAACCACGACATCACCCCGACCATCTGTGTTTCTCCTATGGAGACATTCCTGCTCCAGCCCACTGCCTCTTTAATACTGGATAGTTTGTCTCCTTGTTGAGTTGTGAGCTCTGTGTACTCTGGAAAGCAATCAGGTCAAAGGTTAAAGTCCCAACTAAAGTACTAAGAACCAAATCATTAAAAATTATTGTTTCCTGGGGCCGGTGCTGCGGCATAGCGGGTAAAGCCACCACCTGCACTGCCGGCATCCCATATGGGCGCTGGTTCTAGTCCCGGCTGCTCCACTTCCGATCCGGTGCTCTGCTCTGGCCTGGAAAAGCAGTAGAAGATGGCCCAAGTCCTTGGGCCCCTGAACCCATATGGGGGACCCGGAAGAAGCTCCTGGCTCCTGGCTTCAGATTAGTCCAGCTCTCTCTGGCCACTGCGGTCATCTGGGGAGTGAATCAGTGGAATGGAACCTGCATTGATGCACACACAAAGGCGATTACCGCAGCCATTTCAATAGACTTAACTTTTAGAATAATATCCGTTTTCTAGAGAAGCTGAGAAGACAGAAGATTGAGGTCCGATAGAGCTCAGACTCCCCTATCAGCTACTCGTCAGGATTCGGGCACCGACACCAACACGAGTCGCTGAACTCCGCAGTGTGCGCTACATCATGGACGTGGCCTGCCAGGGTTCGCTCCAGCCCAGACGCCTCTGACTTCTGCTTCTCTCGGCCCCTCCTGGCTGCGGCGGTCTCGCAGACTTTTCTTGTTCCCACGTTTGAGCCGGCCAGCGCTGAGGGCTCGGACGTGTGGCTGTCTTCCCCGGGGGTTGCGGGGGCTCTGGTCCTGGGCAGACGTCCACAGAGGCGAAGCGCAGGAGGCGAAGCGCACGGAGGCGAAGCCCGACCACCGCGCAGGGAGGGCTCAGGGTGTCCCGGTGAGCGGAGGCCGGGCTCAGGCGCTGGTCTTCGCTTCCTCCCCCGCGGGGTTATTCTGTCGCTCTCCCTCCCACCACGGACACTTGGGAAGGGCGCAGTGCTCAGGCCAAGTCGGAGGAGGGGATTTCTCCCTGCTCCTCGGGGTTGGGGCAGCGCCTACACCGCAGATTTGGAACCTCCGCAGGGGACGTTCGCTTGTGCCCTTCATTCATAATTTACCCGGAGTCTACTTGTATCAGTGCAGACTCGTGGATGCTTACTTCATCCTTTGAGTTTAATCCAACACGGTTCACGCATTTGCACGCTCAGGTTGTCCCAGACCCGCTTCCTGGGGCACTGTCAGCCGGCTTCTGTGATCCTTGCCTTCCTTCCTATGTACCCAGGCATACACACATGTGTGTGCATTCATGCATACGTGTGTAGTCATGTATGTGAGGAAGACTTTCACTTTCTAGTACCACAAGAGTTTCTAACCATTCCTGTACTTTTTCCTGCAATAATCAGCCAGTTCTCCAAGCCTCCGGGATGCTGACATTGGAGAATGTTACTGGAAACCAAGACATCGGGCTGGATGTACTTGCTGTTCCTGGGATGCTGTTTCTTTTCATCCCTGCCTGTGGATGGAAAGGTGTTTGCATTGGCATCGGAGCGTACACATTTCTAAAATGTTTGTGTTTGCAGCCTCTCTAACCACAGCAGGCTGCACTGGAACTGCATCTGAATATACGTCTCACCACGGCAGGGTACACGTCTAAAACGTACCTGTACCCACAGCTGGCTACACATCACACACATGAATCCCTTACACTCGATCACCGTGGCTTCTTTCCCTTGCTAATCTGGATCTCCCGCCATGGGCCAGCCTTCACTCAGACCTTCCATTTCACCACGTGCGAACAGCAGTGTAAGAACTGTTAACCCGCACGCCCCTGGGAAGGGTGCCCTCCGCGAGAGCACTGCTCTGTGTTCGCTCAGTGTAGATTTCAGTCTCACGGACTCGGTGCATTCAACGTCGCATCCACTCCCATCCCCTCCTCTGAGGTTGTATCATTAATCACAGGACTGGGGCTGGCGCTGCGGTGTAGTGGGTAAAGCTGCTGCCTTAAGTGCTGGCATCCCATATGGGCGCTGGTTCGAGTCCTGGCTGCTCCACTTCAGATCCGCTCTCTGTTATGGCCTGGGGAAACAGTAGAAGATGGCACAAGTCCTTGGGCCCCTGCACCCATGTAGGTGACCCAGAAGAAGCTCCGCCCATTGCAGCCAATTGGGGAGTGAACCAGTGGATGGAAGACCTCTCTCTCTCTCTCTCTCTCTCTCTGCCTCTCCTTCTCTCTCTGTGTAACTCTGACTTTCAAGTAAATAAATAAAGCTTCAAAAAAAAAAAAAAAGGACTGGATTCACTTCTTACAGCCAGAAACTTTCTGAGCCTTCTAATCTCCTGTATTTTTTTTTTCAGAATTTGTATAAAGTCCACTCTTCATTCCATCAGGGTATGTATGCGGGACTTGTCAATGTATAACGCTTATGCCATATCCACCTTAGTTTCATTTAGAATGATTGCACTGCCATTCAGTTCCCCCTTGATTCTCCCTCCTTCTCCCTGGGGTCCTGGAAATCCTTAATCATTTTACTGCCTTTACAGCTTTGCTCCTTCCAGAGTATCAAGCAATGTGTAGCCTTTTTATATGGACACCATTCACTAGCCAACATGCATTTAAGTCTCCTCTCTAGTTTGATAGCTCATTTCTTTTTATTCAGAATAATATTCCATTGTATGAGTGGGCCACAGTTTGTTTATCTGGTCATCTGTTGATGGGCATTTTGTGGGCTACAGCTTTTGGTAATTATGCCTAAAGCTGCATAATAAACATTTCCATAGGGTTTTGTGTGAACATAAATTTTCAGATCAGCTGGTTAAATCCTAGCAGTGAGAATGCTGGCGACGGTACTGAGACTGGTCTTGCTTTGCCTGAGATCACTGATATGTTGATCTACAAATAAATGTCTCTCCACTTTCTCCGTTAATTCAGATCTTGGCTTCTTTCAGCAGAGTTTTATAGATTTCTTCCTCTAAATGATGTACACATTTTCTTAGACGTAAGTCCAAGTATTTAATATTTTTGTGTCAATTCAAATGGTCGTGTTTTTAATTTCAAATTTCAGTCCTTTATTTGCCATTTATATATCAACCTTTGTAGCCTGTGATGTTGATATATTTGATCTTTTTTATTTTATTTTATTTAATGAACATAAATTTCCAAAGTACAGCTTATGGATTCCAATAGCTCCCCCCCCCCCATAACTTCCCTCCCACCCACAACACTCCCCTCTCCCACTGCCTCTCCCCTTCCATGATATATTTGATCCTTAGTTACAGGATTGGAGGGGGGCAGAAATTTATTGGAATTTCTTCTTTAAAAAAATTATTACTGATTCACTTATTTGATTGGCAGGAGAGAGAGAGAGTCAGAGAACGAGAGAGAGAGAGAGCGAGAGCGAGAGAGAGAGAGGTTGGCCTTCCTCATATTTCAGTATTCCCTCCTCTGCGTCAGTCACCAAACGGCCACAACAGCCAGGTCTGGCTGAAGCCAGGAGTCAGGAACCCCATTCCGGTCTCCTGCAGGGGCAGCAGGGGCCCAAATATTGGGGCCATCATCTACTGGCTTCCCAGGAACATTGGCAGGAAGCTGGATCAGAAAGGGAGCAGCCCAGATTCAAACCAGCACTACAACACAGGATGCCTGCTCCCCCAGGGGCGGCTTACCCAACGCGCCGCATGCCCCGGGGTTTTTTCCACAGGCGCTCACATCGTCCCCGAAGGAAGATGATTTCTTCTGCCCCAGTTGGCTTCTTTTCTTGTCCAGCTGCACTAGTTGGAATTCCCACTGTGATATTGAATATATCCTTGTGAGAAGGAACAACCTGACTTTGCTCCCCGTGTAAGGTGGATTGATTCAATTTCTCTTTGTCAATTATAATTCTAGTTTTGTTGTTGTTGTTGTTTTGTAATATAAGGGGCCTTCAAAAAGTTCTGTTCCCAAACAACCTCATATTTTAATTCCATTTTCTGCAAGAAACCTTGTATGTTCTTTACCAGGGTGAGGAACTTTCCCTTGAGCCCTAATTTGCTGAAATTTTTATCATGAATTTATGTTGGATTCTGTCAAATCTGTTTTCTGTATCGACTTTCTCATCGTGTGTGTGATTCACTTTCCTTTAGCTTGTGACGTGTGGACATTTTTTGAGTTCTAGCTGTCTTGCACCCATGGAATAAACCTCATTTGACGACAGTGTACAATCTGTTGCTACATTAGACTCAGTGATATTGTAATATTGGTTATTTTTGCACTGGTGTTTGTGAGAGACACTGGTCCGTACTTTCCATTTCTTGTGTGCCCTCCATCTGCTTGGGAGTTAGAGGAATGCTGGTGTCACAGGACGAGTGAGAAGCCTTCCTCTGCTTCTGTGTTCTGGACGTGACGACAGAATTGGTGTTGTTTCTGCATTAAATGTTGACGCATTCACAGACGAAGCCATCTGACTCAGGCGTCCTCTTCCTCATGACCGATTCCATTTTCTGGTCGTACACAACCCTACCTGGATCACCTCATTCTCCTGTGTTAGTTTTGGTGGATTATTAATTACAAAGAATTAATTCATATAAATTAAAAAATATATAGCTCTTGATTTGTTCACAATATTTCTTAATACTTTGTTGTGTTTCTAATATTGAAAATTTATATTTTTTTCTGGGTTAGTTTGTTTAGGGGCTTACTAATTATCTTTTTAAAGAACCATATTTTGGTTTTGTTGATTGTGGATTTCTTGTTTTCAACTTCATTGGTTTCCACTGTTTTAGAATTGCTTTCTTCTGCTTTTAACAAGTCTGGATATTTTTTATTAACTTGACAGCTTGAGAAGGTCAAGTTTGTTTATTTCTTTTAGATTTATTTTTTATTTGAAAGTCAGAGTTACAGAGAGAGAGAGGGAGAGAGAGGGAGAGGGAGAGAGAGATCTTTTATCTGCTGGGTCACTCTCCAGATGGCCGCAACAGCCCGTGCTGGGGCCAGGCCAAAGCCAGGAGCCAGGAGCTTCTTCCAGGTCTCCCACATGGGTGGCAGGGGCAAGCACTTGGACCATTTTCCACTGCTTTCCCAGGGCATTAGCAAGGAGCTGGATCGGAAGTGGAGCAGCCAGGACACTAACTGGCGCCCATGTGGGATGCCAACACTGCAGGCAGCAGCTTTAACCACTACGCCACAACACTGGCTCCAAGTTTGTATTTTTTCTTTCTGTAGTTTGTAAGAAGCAAAGCTTAGATTGCCAGTTTTACGTCTTCCTTGTTTTCATACGTTTAATGTTGCAAAGTTGCCCTGAGCGGTTCTTTTGTTGTACGGTGCAGTTCTGATAAGTTTGAGTTTTGTTTAGTCCAAATATTTTATGCAGTGTTTATACCTCTTTGACCCATAGGTTGGTCACTACATTGTTCCTTTTAGATCTGTTTTGGGATTTTCTCAGCATCATTCTGTTTTTTACTACTAGTTTGTTTTCATGTGTTCTGGTAGATCTCCTGTTTTATAACTGGCTAAGGTGCATGTCTGCCCAGCACATAGTCTATCCTGATAAACATTTGTGTGAGTTTCAGAAGAGTCTACATCCTTCCTATGCTGGGTGAAGCCCTTCATAAACGTCAGTGAGACCCTGTTGATTGATGGCTGCTCCTGTCCACTGCAGCCTCGCTGATGTCCCGCCTGCTGAAGCTGCCAATCACACACAGAGGGAGGGCGGGCCCAGTTATCATATTCCACTTTGCTCTTTCTCATTGCAAGTCTATCCGTTTTTATTTCATGTATGTTGATGATCTGCTGTCAGATGCATAGATCTTAAGAGCTGTTTGATCTTAGAAAATCGATCAGTTATCATTTTGTAATGTTCCACGTTTTCTCTGATAATTTTCCTCATTTGGAAGTGTGTTTATTTGAAGTTAGTATAGTTTATCCAGCCTCATTTTGAGCAGTGTCAGCATGGTGTGTCTTCCTTCACCTCTTCACTTCGTGACCAGCCTTGTTGAGATACACACTTCCCCAGTTCAGGGTGCAGCTCCAGGTACAACTGCATAACAAGAGCAACATCGCTATCGTTGAGTTTAGAACATCCCATCCCTCTTAAAAAAAAAACAAAAAAAAGCCCCCCACCCTTTAACATCACAATCCTCTCCATCATCACCTCAAATCCGAATCCGCCCTGAATCTATCCCATGTCTTTATAAGTCTGACAATTCTCGTCAGTTCAGATGCGTAAAATCATGTAATACAGGATCTCTCATCACTGGCTTCTTGCACTTAGAATTATGTTTTTAAGATTCTTTCATTAACATTTCGTTCTTGTTATGAATGAATAGTATCTCAATTTTTTAAAGATTTATTTATTTGAAAGGCAGAGTTACAGTGAGGGAGAGAGGAGAGAGAGAGAGAGACAGAGACAGAGAGAAAGAGAGAGAGAGAGAGAGAGAGAGAGATCTTCCATATGACGGTTCACTCCCCGGATGGCCGCAAAGGCCAGAGGTGCGCCAATCTGAAACCAGGAGCCAGGAGCCAGGAGCTTCCTCTGGGTTTCCCACGTTGGACCATCTTCTACTGCTTTCCCAGGCCATTGCAGAGAGATGGATAGGAAGAGGAGCAGCTGGGACTCTAACTGGTGCCCATATGGCCTGGGCGGCTTTACCCGCTGCGCCCCTCAATGTTATCAACTATATTTTTTAATTCATCAGTTTTTTGACATTTGTATTATTTCTATGTTTTGGCTGTTATAAATAACATTGCTATAAATTTCTGCATACAGACTGTTCTGTTGGACCTATGGTTTGGTTTTTCTTGAGTAGGTGCCCGTGAGAAGAATATCTGGGTTACTGCCATCTCTAAATTTGTGTGAGGACTTGCAACACTGTCTTGCAAGTTAATTGCACCATTTTGCATTCTCACCAACAACAAGCACGAATTCCAATTTTTGCATCTGCCCACCAATTCCTGTTATAATTAAATTTTATTCTATTTACATTAGTGAGTTTGAAGTGCAATCTCATTGTAGTATTGATTTTCATTTTCCTAATAGCTAACAGTTTTGGGGATTTCTTCATGTGCTTCTGGGTCACTTGTATTTCTCCTTGGGAGAAATGTCTATTCAAATATTTTTCTCATTTTTAGAGTCAGGTTGTTTGTGTATCTATAATTGTGTTTTATGTTCTCTTTATATATTAGAATATTCAAGATACAAGTCCTTTATTGGATATATTTTGCACTTACTTTCTGCTATTCTATGGGTTTTGTTTTTAAATTTCTGGGATGGTGTCTTTTGAGGTAGAAAAGATTATAATTTTGATGAAATTAATTTTTCCCTTTTTGAACGTATTTGTGTTTGGTGTTGCATCTAAGAATCTATTGTTAAATCCAATGTCACGAAAAGTTATCCCCTCAGTTTTTCTGAAAATCTTAAATTTTAAGTCTATTTTTAGGTACTTGATCCTCTTGGAGTTAATTTTTTACTTGCTATGAGGTAAGAGTGGAAGTGCGTTCTTTTGCATGTTTCTATCCATTTGTTCACAACAGCATGGAGGGCGGGAGTGTGGGCGAGAAGGAGGATTGGGTGTGAAGTATCACTGTGCTCTTAAATCTGTACATGTGAAATACATGAAATTTGTTTACTTTATATAAATTTTAAAAATTTGAAAAAGAAAATATGATACTTTTTCCCACTGAACGGTTTTGGCATCCTCCTTAAAAATTACCTGTTATGCTTCTAATTACAACAGATTTCCATAGACAACATAGAATTGTCTCAATTTGTTATCAGCCTGACAGTTTTTGTCATGTAACTGGTATATTTAGCCCATTCATATTTAAGTGACTTTTTTTTAATGTGAGAGACAGATAAAAGTGAGGGAGGAGAGGAAGTCCTCATCTTTCCTGGTGCCCACAGTGGCAGGGCTGGGGCAGGGATGAGCCCAGGTCTGGCAACACAATCCAGGTCTTCCACAGCGGGCGGAAACCAGCCGCTGGAAGCACCACCCCCTGCCTCCAGGGTATTCCTCGGCAGGAACCCGAGATCTGGAGCTGGAGCTGTCTACCAAAGCCTGGCGCTCCAAGGTGGGATGGAGTCCTCCCAAAAACACCTTAACCGCCAGGTCAAAGGCTCACCCCTGACCTTGGATGTATGCAGGTTAACATTGCTCTCTTTGTAGGTGCTGTCAATTCTCTTCACTGTTTGTAGCTTTTCTTTTCTTCTCCCTTTTTTGTTTTACCTTCTCTGATTTTAATTGAACCTCTTATGACTCAATTTTTTCCTTATAATTTTTACAAATCATAAATTATACTGTTTACCATAGTTTTATAATACTCATTAATAACCAACCTAAGCTTCCTTTTTTTAAAAAAGATCTATTTATTTGTTTGAAAGGCAGAGTTACACAGAGAGAGAAGGAGAGGTAGAGAAAGAGAGAGAGAGAGAGAGAGAGAGAGGTCTTCCATCTGCTGGTTCATTCCCCAGTTGGTTGCATGGCTGGAGCTGCACCGATCTGAAACCAGAAGCCAGGATCCAGGAGCTTCCTCTGGGTTTCCCACGTGGGTGCAGGGGCCCAAGGCCTGGGGCCATCTTCTACTGCTCTCCCAGGCCATAGCAGAGAGCTGGATTGGAAGTGGAGCAGCCAGGACTCGAACTGGTGCCCACATGGGATGTGGGGACTGCAGGCAGCAGGTTTCCCACTGTGCCTCAGTGCCAGCCCCAGCTTCCTTTTACCTAGCACTATGGAAGCACAGATACTTCATCACAGAGTATTCCAATTCCTCTATTCTGTTCCTTATAGCATTGCTATTACTAATTACACGCATCCATTTGTTATATCCTTACATACATCGCTATCACCACAAGCATTGTTTGAACAAAAAATTACCCACCAAATCAATTAAGAAAAATGTTATTTTATTTTACCTTAATTGTTCCTTTCTTACCTTTCGTATTGTGGTAATAATACCTAGCATGAGGTACGCCCTCTTAACAAGTTTTCAAGTGCATGACGGACTCAGTATTATTAATTATGGGCACATTTCTCTGGAAATCAGTCACCTTCTATAACTAAAACTTTATATCCACAGAACACCAGCTCCCCAACCCCCCACTCCCAAGCCCATGACAACTACTGTTATGCTCTCCGTTCAGATAAGTTTGACTGTCTTAGACATCTTATAAAAATTTAATGGATTATTTACCATCTTTAACTGGGTTATTTCACTTAGAATGACGATCCCCAGGTTTATCCAAGCTGACACATAGTGCAAGACTTCTTTTTTATGCTACTTTGCAGTTGTATTTAATAGTATTTGTATGTGTATGATACTCAGTTGTGTGCACATGAAACTGAGTTATATATATGACACTGAGTTTGTATATGATATTCAGATATATGTACATGATACACAGTTGTATGTAATGATACCCAGCTGTATGTATATGATACCCAGCTGTGTGTATACGATACCCAGCTGTATGTATATGATACCCAGCTGTGTGTGTATGATACCCAGCTGTGTGTATATGATACCCAGCTGTGTGTATATGATACCCAGCTGTGTATATATGATACCCAGCTGTATGTATATGATACCCAGCTGTGTGTATATGCCACATTTTCTTTATGCACTCACTAACCATGGACATTCAGGTTGCTTCCATGTCTTGGCTGAAATGAACATGGGAGTGCTGATATCTCCTCAAGATCTGATTTCAGTCCTTTTATAAACACACCCAGAAGTAGAATGCTTGAATCATATGGTAGCTTTTTGAGAAACTCACACCACTTTCCATAGCAGTTATGTAATTTTACACCCCCACTACGATGTACAAGGGTTCTGGTTTCCCCATATCTTTACAAGATATGTTATCCTTTGTGTCTCATTAATATAAAGATAACAGCATTCATGTATTTCATAGCTAGAAATCTAAGAACATGATGATATTTTCTTCCAGTGCCTCTCATCCTTTCTTCTTCTTTTAATTTTTGAGATAACGTACTTTCAATTTACTTTATAACCATAGACTTAATATTCCACTAAGTATGGTGTTCAACAAGCAAAATGTAGAAAGACCATGTTCCACAGGAATATAGACAAGGGTTATAAGCAATAATCAAATTATAAGGAGTCAATTTCACTCTTACACATTCAAGTTTTTGTTCACCTCTATATATTAGTTACAACAAATTAAAGAGAACACAGGATATTTGTCTTTCGGGATCTGGCTTATTTCACTAAGCATAATTGTCTCCAGCTGCATACATTTTGCTGCGACAGTCTTTCATTTCTTTTTATGGCTGAGTAATATTCCATTATGTGTATATACCACGTTTTCTTTGTCTAGTCATCAGTTGATAGACACGCAGGTTGACTCCATATCTTAGGTACTGTGAATTAAGCTGCTGTAAACATGAGGGTACAGATAACTCCTTCATGTGTTGATTTTATTTCCTTGGGTAAATTCCCAGGAGTGGCATGGCTGGGTCATACGGTACATTTTTCAGATTTCTGAGGAATCTCCATTCTGCCTTCCATAATGGTTGTACTGGTTTACATTCCCACCAACAGTTACTGGGGTCCTTTTTCTTCACATCCTTGTCAGCATTTATTGATTTATTTTGTTTTTTGGAGGACAGACATTCTAATGGGTGAGGGAAATCTCATTCTGTTCTCTCTGCATTTCCTTGATGGCAGTGATCCTGAGCATTTTTTCATGTGCCTGTTGGCTATTTGTATTCCATCTTTTGAAAAATGCCTGTTCATGTACTATTCTTTGTGCTTTTGATAGTAGTCCTCCTAACAGAGTGAGGTGATATCTCCCTGGGGGTTTGATTTTTACATTTTCCTGATGATTAGTGATTGTGAGCGTATTTTAGTGCTGTTGGTCATTAGTATAGCTTCTTCTTTTTTTTTTTTTTTTTTTGACAAGCAGAGTTAGACAGTGAGAGAGAGAGACAGAGGTCTTCCTTCCATTGGTTCACCCCTCAAACGGCTGGCGCTGCACCTATCCGAAGCCAGGAGCCAGGTGCTTCTCCTGGTCTCCCATGGGGTGCAGGGCCCAAGCACTTGGGCCATCCTCCACTGCACTCCTGGGCCACAGCAGAGAGCTGGCCTGGAAGAGGAGCAACCGGGACAGAACCGGCGCCCCGACCGGGACTAGAACCCGGTGTGCCGGCGCCACAGGTGGAGGATTAGCCTAGTGAGCTGCAGCACCGGCCTAAATATCACTTTTAGCACAAAGAAACTATAGTTGTAAATCTCTGTCTCTCCACCCCTGCCGTGTCTCCTCGTGGGACAGAGAATTACACCAGAAACGTATTTTTTAGGATCCCAAATAATTCCCCAACCACTCCATGCCAGAGACTCTGCAGGACCAAACCTCTGTCAGTCTCCACCAGGCCGTATTCTCTGCTGGGGCTGGACTTGTCCGGGCCCCATCTTGGGCCTGCCTGGTCCAGTGTCAGTAGGAATCTCCCAACAAGGACTCCCCGCGTATGGGCCTTGAGCAAGAGTCTCCCCACCTGGGTCTCATGTAGGAGAGTCTCAATCCGCCAGCCCGACTGCAGGGTTTATCGTCTACAGATTCCCATGTGCCCTTGTTGGGGTAAGAATCTCTCTTCCCTACTGTGATAGTCTTGAGTAAAATCTTACCATGTTAACAAGTGTCAGAACCGTTCTTTCCTAACAGAGTTCAAGAAATGTCCCCAACCTCTTCTCGCATGTGAGGAGTCTCCAGAATGTTCATGGAAAATGTGCATAATGAAAAAACTGTGCACAGATTTCAAGACGTTTAGCACCAAAATAAACCCAGTTAACAAATGGGCTTTTCTCATGGGCTTTTTAAGAAATATATATATATATATATATATATTGATTTGAAAAGGAGAGACAGAAAGAGGTATCTTGCATCTGCTGGTTCATTCTCCAAATGGCTACAAAGCCAGGAGCCACATCCGGGTCTCCCACGTGGGTGCAGGGACCCGAGTGCTTGGGCCATCCTCTGTACTTTCTCAGGAGCGTTCGCAGGGAACTGGATCGGAAGTGGAGCAGGCAGAACATGAACCAGCACCCAAAAGGGATGTGACGCCATGTATTGACACGAGAAAATACATCTTCACACACATGATTAAATGAGAACAAAGACATGCATGCATGTAGAAAAGGCACACATGAGAACATAGAAACAAAACAGAGGCAAAGGGCTTCTGCTGTGAATCTGAACTCTGAACTTGAGAACAGAAATGGCCATGTTAGAGGATGATGGAGTAATTTTCATCTTAACTGAAATCCTGTGAGTTGGCTTTAATTTTAATGTGATAAATACAAACGTAAGCCTCCATCTTTAAAGCTGTGTTTTCTTCTGTGTCACTTTGTGTGTACTATCTTTGGTGAATAATAACATCTGAATTTAGAAAGGTTACACAAAATCACAGAGTTTGCCTGTGGTACCACAAAAAACAGATTCTCCAAAGAAAGGATTTCTGTTTCTTGGGAAGACAGTGCCCTGTGTGGGGCCCTGTGTAATGGCAGCTTTCGGCGTTCACAGTCTCGGAGAGACACGGCCCTGGCTGTCGTCACGTACAGTCAGATTCAGAGCAGCGCAAACACACCCTGAAGGTGTCAGCCTTTGTCAAGCTTGCGCCAGGTCTTGGGTATCGTTTGCTCCAAGAGTCTAAATGAAGATTTGGAAGTGAGCGACTCTTTGAAAAGACTGACTACAGCAAGAGTTGAGTCACCAGGTCGTCCCGCCCCACTGGCTGGAAAGCAGGCGCCCAGGGGCCGAGCCCCAGGGGCAACGGAGCAGAAGTCCACGGGCAGCCATGGCACCTGCTTCCTGCCTTCTGTTGACTCCCGGACAGCACAGGGCTGCCGCAGCATTTTACCTGTGTTGTGCCCCCTTTACCCCTAAGGACAGACTCTCACTGAGTCGTTTCAATGCCAGGATTTCCTTTCTGAGCTGTGGCTAGGCCTCGAGCAGCTCCTAGGTCAGACGCAGAGATCTTCCAGAGACCCTTAGTGTTCCAGTAAGCTCTGAGCGATGACGTTGTTTATCCAGCGTTTTAGCTAAGGCAGCTGGGAAGCCAGGCAGGATGAACACAGATCCTATTAGGGCAATGTCATTGGGCAAAACAGTCCCACAGGAGTGCCGGGAACCCTTGGGCTGGATGGAATTAGGGTTCAGAGTGGCCTGCCTGCACAGCGGGGCGATTTCCTTGCCGCCCCACAGGCACCAGGCTCGTCCGCCGAAGTCCTCTGTCCAGGGAGAGTTGCACGGTTCAGCTTTGACCCTCATTTGCTCTCTCAGCCATGAGTGTGTCCTCTATCAGGGCCGCGCTCGGCCAGGGCCCCCCAGCAGGAATGGCGTGGGCAGGCTGCAGCTCAGCCCTGGACGACCGGACACGGACAGCAGCGTGTCCAACGTGGCGTGGTCCTAGCCCTGCAGAAAGTCTGAGCGAATTATGAAATGCTGACTAGTAAGATTATTTTCAAAAAGTATTTAGTTGAGAGGCAGCATGTGAGAGAGAATGAGAACGAGAGAAAGAGAACTCACACCTGATTCCACCCCAAAGGCCCAGGAGTGTCAGGGAGAGACGGGGCCTGGGGGAAGCCAGGAGCTGGGAATTCAGTCCCAGGTCTCCCGCGTGGGGAGGGGCCCAGTTACTGCCCGCATCCCGCTGTCTTCCAGGGTCTGCACTGACAGAATCTGAGCCAGGAACCAAGCATGTGGGCATCTTAACCACTAGGCTAAATATCCACTCCCACTGAAATAGTTTGACAAACACACATAAAACCTACTTATGGAGTATTACGGAACACAAATGAAATATGAAATCAAATAATCTAAAACTGGAATTGTGTGAAATAGATAAATGTGGATACGGTTTGAAAAGACTAAACATAGAGGAACTACAGGGCATATTTTGCTTTTTTTCAAAATGAATAAAGGGCCTGTGCTGTGGCGTAGTAGGTGAAGCCGCCGCCTGCAGTGCTGGCATCCCATCTGGGCACCGGTTCAAGTCCTGGCTGCTCCACTTCCAATCCAGCTCTCTGCTATGGCCTGGCACCGGCATGGGAGACCTGGAAGAAGCTCCTGGCTCCTGGCTTCGGATAGGCACAGCTCCAGCCATTGTGGTCAACTGGGGAGTGAACCAGCAGGTGGAAGACCTCTCTCTCTCTCTCTCTGCCCTGCCTTCTCTCTCTGTGTAACTCTTTCAAATAAATAACTCTTTAAAAAAAATAAATAAAGAAAACATCTTAAAGATACAAGCATAAGCAATACAACATCTTCTCATGATGCAGTTGATTCTAGTTATGAATACATAGAGAAATAGATGTATATTTCATAATATATTAGAAATATCCTATTTTAACAGAGCTGTGCTATTTTTCTAGAGATTTGGCTAGGAATAATTTTCATTGTCTGTCTACTTACTGTGTTACAAAGAGATAGAAACTGTATTAAAACTGGGCAGAGGTGCAGGACTGCAGCGGTGAGCAAAACCCGCAGGCAGGACTGTCAATCAAACCAAGGCTTGGTCTCGGCTTCACACCCAGACGCATGGGAAGAACGCGATCGCGCCACGTGTCAGAACCAGAAGAACCCCCGGTCCTTCTCACACCAGGGGCAGCTGCGGAAAATGCTGCTGCTGGCTTTTTAAGCACCGTCCACATCCCTGTCCCACCAGCTCCACAGTCAGGCCCTCAAAGGTTTTGAGAAGATCTTTGTCATGAAATCATAATATTTTATTTATGTGAAAGAGATTCTGCTATAACCACTTGGAATGAAGCCAGAGTTAGAGGCTGGCTGAATGATTTGCATTTTTAAACACTATGCATGCATTTTAATGCACTTAAATAAGAGAATAATTTCTGTACTACTTTCTTAGTGTGACATAATGTGTGACAAAAAGCTTCCACATTTGAAGCAGTCCGTGATGAAGTACGTGGCCAGAGGACGTTTTTAGGTAGAGATAGAGCCACTTGGAAACAGCTTTGTGTTTCACATCTAGATGAACAGAAAGTCAACCATCACTACATCACACCGTACTCTCTTCAGGAGTCCACATGCAATCAATTCTCGTGTCTCCATTTCAGAAAAACAGTGCTTCCAGACAACGGGTCAGTTGGCTCCTGTAGGCAAACTGCCTACCGACGCTTTCCCACTGATCTTGTCTGTTAAACGGGCTTAGAAATAAATTCATAGCCAATTTCCAGAAATGTGAAGTGACTCCAAGCTAGGCATTTTCTGTGCTGCCATGACCTTGCTACTAGTTTTTATTGTTTCTTTATCTCTAGAATTTTCCACTTTGCCTTGATCCTTGATTCCATTTTGCCTCTATTTCTAATTGCTTCAAGTTGAAATCAAGGAGAAAAATCATACTCCAATCTTTTCATCTTTGATGTTAAAAAAAAAGAGCAACCTGGATCTGACACTGTGCTTGGTAACTAGGTCCCCATCAGACCCAAACCCTTGTGAGGACAAGCTCTGGACAGAGCAGCCTGGGAGGCGGGACCTCCAGGACTTGTGGGAGGCGAGGGGAAAGGGGCTCCCCATTGGCTTTTGGCCCAGCGTGTCAAGGACAAAATTAACCTTCCCTGGTCCCACTCCCAGTTCTGTTACCTGCTTTTCTTTCCAAATCTATTACTGTTCTGAGGGCTCAATTAACCTTTTCCTTTTGCAGCCAGTAAGTCCTCTTTCAGAGAAAGTGCCAGTATTGGTTGGTATTTCGCCAGGGTGATGTTTGTAATTAAGATGTAATTAGTCAACAACAGATTCCCTGGAACCAGCCAAGTCAGCCATGGAAGCAAGAGCGTGCCTGGGCCCCTAACCCACTTCCCTCGCCCTTGGAGTCCTTGTGCCCTGGCTGCGCTCCCAGGCCCGGCTGCGGCAGGACTGTGAGCCTGTCCTTATGCTTGCTTGGGCCTGGAACCTGTCGCAATAGCACCACGCTGGGCACCCCCTGTGTAGGCTGAATTGCCGTTTATCAAGTGCTTCAAGATGGACCAGGCTTGGGAGGGCCGGCCAAGTTCCACTTTCATCTCCAAAAGCTACAGACTGGCCAGTGAGCAGCCTCATTCTTTGGGCTCCTTCCATTCTTGGCTGGACTCCCAGGCAAAACCAAGTCACCAGCTCCATGGTAGGAGCCTGGTGAAGCTGCACTGCACCTGCCGACTCCTACTCTGCTCCTACCTCCTTGGACAGGCCTTGAGACCCAGCCAAGAAGGCCTGACTTTCCCAGACCTCGTGCCCCCGGCCAAAAAACAGACTTGCGTTCCTTTAACACCCACGGTGCAACTCTGAGCCCTTGTTGCACAAACGACTGTAAATTCTACTTGCTCCCTGCTAAGTCCACTTAAATATTTTGGTGAATTATTTCCTAAGCGATGCTGCTCAAATTATCTGTGACTCTTGTTAAGGGTGCACATACACACAAGTTCAAAAACTGAGATAAATCATTTAGTGTTCTTGACAGCAATTAGATAGACGTTTTTGAGTGCTGACTCTAATCACAACAAAATGGGATTTGTCTATGTATTTTTTGTTTCGGAAGCTACATTTCTAATGGTTTTGTTTTATTCTAGATCTGCCCACATTAAGGGGGAAGAACATCAAGCCCAGGGTGCTTCACTGCAGATGGTTGGAGAAGCGCGACGGGCACCCTGCTGCTGCCGCTCCCCTGCAGCCCGAGTCTCCTCACCTGTTCTCTGCGGGCATCAAAGGGTGTGCTCCCAGCAGTCGGGAGCCCTGCCCCAGGGGCCTGCACAGCTGCCCAAGAGCTCTGGGAAGCCCTGGCAGCGGCTCTCCCGGAGGTCCCGCCTCCCTCCCCGGGAAGGGGTCAGTCCCCGCACTTCCTCTCGAGAGGCTGCTCCTCACCCAGGCAGGTGTTTAGGTGTATCCGTCTGGAAAGGCCCAAGTTTAGCCTTCGGCACTTAGTGAACAGCAAGGAAGGCACCAATAACATAGTCGAAGCTCCTACCTTCATCGAACCAAACATCGATGGGGATATTTAAAGGCTGTGTTCAAATGTAAATGTTTGCACTGTGTCACTTCAGACACCTCTGTGACGCAGAGGTCTTTTGTATCTCAGAATAAAAGGTAGCAGAATCACAAGGTCTGGATAATCGGGACTCTCAGTCCAAGGTCTGGATCCGTGTCAGTGGATGTAGAATTCCATGCTCTTGCCAAAACCCTGGAGGCTTTCGTATTCAGTTTGTGCACACAGCTGCTGGCCCGACACACACTCCCACGGGGATGCCTGCGCTTCCCAGGTCGCCATGGCCATGGCCGTGATGGATTCTCTGTCTCCCCCAACCCCCGCCCCGCTCCTGCCCCTCTCCCCTCTCAGCAGTTGCATCCTGGACGTCTCGCTTGCTCAGGCTGGAAGCTTTGGAGCCGGATTTGCTTCCTCTCCTTCCCTGATCCCCACAATCAGTAGCTCAGCAAACACGTGTGGCTCTTTCCTCCTGCAGGCCTCTTGAACAGGCCTCTTTCTCTGCATTCTCTGTAGCCCTTAGCATTAGTAGTGTTCTGCAGAGAACGAGAACTGATGAGGTAGAGAGCGAGCAGCAAGCGAGCGAGCCACGTCCAGGAAGGGGCTCACGGCACTGTGGGGCCTGGCGGGTGCAGGGCCACAGCTGGGTTTGCTGGTGTCCCCTCTCCCTGGGGACAGTTCAGTCTTTTTCACTACATTCTTCAACCGATTGGATGAGGCTGGCCAATGTTGGAGGGGGAAGTATCTCATGTAAATGTTAATCGCATCTTAAAAAAAAAAAACAAAATACAAAAACTCGCACAGCAACATCCCAACTGCTGTTGGGCCAAGTGCCTGGGTGTGCTGGCCCGGTCCAGTGGGCCCTGGGATGAGCCACCAACCACTCTGCCCACAACGCGCGACCACTCCTGAGGCCACTCCTGTGCCCCTGCCTCGGATCCTCCTGCAAAGCCTCTCCTCACAGCAAAGGCACCTTTCAGAACAGGAAGTAAAGCCCCAGACTATACCTGCTTCCCACAGCTTGTAGCATCAGACCTACCCTGTCTTCCATGCCGACCAGGCTGCGTGGCCAGACCCTGCAGCCCGGCCTCCCGTCTCTTCCTCTCTGGGTCCTGAGCTGGGCCCCTGCTCATCACCCGGCCACCTCTAATCCACCTTTTAGGCCCGCGTTCAGTTGTCCCCGTGGTCCCGGTCGTGGCAGGGCCTCTCCACGTGCCGACTTCTACGGGCTCTTTGCTGTGCTATGTTGTGGCCTCAGGGTCCCTGTATTAGATGACATTTTCCATGAGGCCGCGGTTCTGTTCGCCTTTTTCATGACCACAGAGGGAATGTTCGGGACGCACTTGGTGAACAACTGGAGCAGCGTGGGCTGCAGTGATCAATCGCCGAGTTCCCAGCATGAGACTGGTTCTCACCAGTCACAGTCAGGGCAGGAAACAGTTAAGTGTGCCCCTCCCCGCCTGTGGTCCAAGGCAGCAGTTTTTCATGAGCACCTGACAGAGTTATGGGAGGAGAGCTGATGAGCAGGAGTGAGTTAGGCACCACCTGGGCACTCGCGATGAAGAAATCCATCCGTCAGGGCACGCTGCGGGCGCCTCTGGGTTCCGGAAAATGAAAAGTTTATGACTTCGCGTCTTAGAATCTTTAAAGACCGTAGGGTGATTTTTGAATTATGGTTTGGAAAGAGCAGGGCCATTTTCACCCGCTGATTAAGTCAGATGCCACAAGCACAGCCCTCCCACCTGTAGCCGCCGGAATTCCAGCCTTACTTCGGCCACTAGAACCAGGCTTTTCACGGCTGTCCCTTCCGCAGGAGGCTGGCGCCTGCCACTGCCACGGGGGTTGACACACACTCATGGGCTCTGAAGAAGACGTGACCCCCGAACAGAAGAGGCGACCCCAGAGAGCTTATTACCATAGAGCTTGAACAGCCCCTGAACAAACAGCGGGGAAACCGCGCAATTTTAATTGAAAAAATAGTCAGATGGTGTTTCCCTTTCACCTCCGCGGTGAACTGCGTTGAAGAACTTCCGTTTCATTCTCACTGCTGACTCACAGGGCGAGATCACTTTGTCAATGATGTTGACACTCCTCGCTCTATTCTTAAGGCTTATAGCAATATTATTAACATCTCCCAAGCACAGAATTACTTGAAAATGAAAGATGTTTTCAGGATTCAGACATCTGATCTTGTTTTTACAGAACTAATTATAGATCTGAAATGAAGCTCAAACGCCAGGCCCTCAGTGACAGCTACGTAAGCTGTGGAGACAGAGGGGCTTCAGCAGGTGGACATAGCACAGTGACAGGGCTGGGGACCTCCTGCGGGGGCTGCACAGGCCCAGAACGCCCCGGAGTCACGTGCCTTCGGGTTGTTGTGGGAATGGCGCTTGCCTGGGAGCCTCCCAGAAGCCTGAGAATGCTGGTCCCACTTCCCCTCTGCTCGCATTTCCCATCACTCATTCTGTCCACAGTGACTCAGGGGGCCTGGTGTCCACGTCACAGACAATGCACCCAGCACAGCAAGTGGACTGGTGGACACACTGTGTAGTTTACATGTTCATTTGAAAGGCAAAGCAAGAGGGAGGGTGAGAGGGAGAGCCCATATACTGGTTCACTCCCCAAATGCCCACAACAGCCACGGGACTGAACCAGGCTGAAGTCAGGAAACTAGAACTCCATTGACTTCTACATGTGGGTGACAGGAACCCACGTAACCATCTGAGCCATCACCAACTGCTTGCCAGGAAATGGATTCAAAGTGGAGGCAGAACCCGCTCCCAGGCACTCAGATGTGGGAGGAGGGAACTCACGTGGCAGCTTAACAGCCTATGCTGCACACCTGCCAACCTGTGATTTAACCTCCCCTGAGCGCCAGGTAACGGTAGACCAGATGTTCTGAATCGAGTGCCCAGAGAATTTACAAAGCTGCTTACAGAAATAATGTCAGAAACATTGCAGAAGGCTTCAGGGTGCTGGTCAGTTATCTGAGAAACAGCGCACCCAGACCTGGAGGAGGGAGAGACTCCAGCCCTAACCCAGCCCTTGGAGTGTCTGAGAAAACTCAGGGCTGAACGGCGAACTCACAGCCCACAGACCCTGGGGGAGCTTGAGGTCCAGGCGGGAAGGCTCCTGACGCACCAGAAGTCACAGGGTCCTGGCCAGGCAGCCCCTGACTCTCAGCTGTCTGTGTCGCCTCCGGCAAACAGACTGCAGTGACACAAGATCGCGCTTTTGCCCACGATCTGGTAAAAGCAAAACAAAGCCTACCAGAAAAAATGAGGCTTCGCTCTCGCCTTGAAGTTACGTTGCTTTTACAGGCAGTGTTTCAGGTTCACAGCGTATGGCTCACGCTCAGCCACAGCTGGACTACAACATCTGGCTGAACAACATCTGGTCCCTCTCGGCCTTACCTGGTCCTTACAGAGTAGCAGCAGGGCGGGGCCGGGGCCACAGGAGGAGCCAGCTAGAAATCTCAGAGGATTCTATTCTGAAGGAAGTACACTGGAGCCTGCTGCTCGGGGAGAAAGGGGAGGCCCGACTGCAGCCTGCCCGGGCCGCCCTGCTCGCCAGAGCCTGGAGGAAGAGCAGCACCGGCGAAGTCCAGCTACAGACCAAGGCCGCCCTCGGGACGGTGGGCGCGTGTCCTCCACCGCCAGGCACAGTCACCTACCCAGTACCTTAAGTCTGACTTTCCAAGAAAAACTACCAAGCAGCCTAACCAGACAGACAGGGCTTTGAGGAATGGAGGCAGCGCGGGTTCTGGATTGGGTATGACTCTCCGAGTCGGGCCCGGCTGGGCCCGGCAGTTGCCTGGGGATTTCCTGCGGGAAGGCTGATCCTGACCTGTGGTTCGATGTCTGGCATTCGCTCCGCAGACGTTCTTGTTCATCGCTGCTTCCAACAATGCTTCTTTTCCTTCTTTTCCTTTTGATCTCCCGTTAGGTGTCTTCTACCTTTTGTAGACATCAAACAGTTCTTGGATGCTCTGTTCTTTTTGTCCTCTTTTTCTTTTCACTTTCCAGTTCAGGGAGTTTCTGTGGTCATATCCTCAACCTCAGAAATCCTTTCTCTGCTGTGTGCAGTCTGTCCGTGAGCCCGCCCCATGAATTCTTCACTTCTGTCACTGCTCTTCACCTATCGCCGTTTTTCGTCCTTTTCTAGAATTTCTGCTTCTTTTCTCACAGCACCCATCTGTTCTTGCATATTGTCTACTTTTTCCATGAAATTCTTTAACATTGTTTGGTTTTGCTTTTACTCCCCAGTTAGACAAATCCAAGCTCTGGCCACATCTGAGCTGATCCCTAGACCACAGCAGAAATGTCACCCACATTTCTGAAGTCACACCTGGTATAAAGAATTTGAAGCCAGGACTCAAACTGAAGCTCCTGTTTCTCTTAGGAAATCTTTCAGTTTTGCCCTTGACTCATTCTCTTATAGCTCAATTTCCCTGTTAACTTTTGGCCTTGTTTTGAGCGTGGTTTTATTCCACTGCCTTCTGTTTATCCCCAGTTATTGCAAACAGTCTACAAGTCCCAATCCCCAACAGTCTGATGAGGCTCAGGTCAGTCTCTCAAAACTCAAGAACTTAATAAACTTGGAAACATTTTAGTACCTTCTTATGTAGAGGTGTAATGTGGACTCTGCGAAGCCCTCCCTTGCTCTCCCCTGGGGAAAACACACCCACTGAGAAAGGACAGGGACCGTTCTCGATCTGGAAATCCACAGAACATTAACCCTGGCTCTAAGCAGTTGGTTACTCTCCAAGGCTCCAGAAAACCTTGCTTGGAGCACTGTGTCACCTAACACAAAGCCTATCACATGATAAAGCACTGAGCATGCCAGATAATTTATTGAATACTGCATGGAGAGTGAAAAATAATGATTATATGGGTGTATTTTCACACCACCGTAAAATCAAAATATCGTAAATGGAACCATGTTACATTGGAGACGCTCTGTAGTCATTTTCTCATTGGGCTTTGTGATGGTGAATTTTATAGCAACTTGACTGGGCCTTCGGGTGACCAACAATTTGGCCAAATGTTCATCTGGGAGTTTCTCAGACAGTTCTTCTAAGCAGGGAGTCCTTGCTAATGTGGATGGCCCTCATCCATGCCACCAATGAGGGCCCAAACAGAGCACAGAGGCTCAGAAAGATGGGACTGTCTGGTTAAGTTGGACATCAGTTTTTTTTAAGATTTTTTATTTATTTATTTGACAGGTAGAGTTACAGAGAGAGAGAGAGAGAAAGGTCTTCCTTCCATTGGTTCACCCCCCAAATGGCTGCTATGGCCAGCATGCTATGCTGATCTGAAGCCAGGAGCCAGGTACTTTTCCTGGTCTCCCATGCTGGTGCAGGTGCCCAAGCAACTGGGCCATCCTCCTCTGCACTCCCGGGCCACAGCAGAGAGCTGGACTGGAAGAGGAGCAACTGGGATAGAACCGGCGCCCCGACCGGGACCAGAACCCGGTGCCCATATGGGATGCCGGCACTGCAGGCGGAGGATTAGCCAAATGTGCCACAGCTCCGGGCCCAACATCGAGTTTTTAGTGCTGTTGAACTTGAACTGAAACGTGGGCCTACTGCTTTCAGGCTAGAGTCTCCCCCAACCCTCTCGAGTTTCCAGATTGCTGACACAGTCTTTCTGTGCTCTTTTATTGAGACGTCCTGTGATTTTCCACGCCACGTGCTTTTGACCAAACTCATGCCATTGGCCGCCTTGGATTTCGAGCTTTGAGCTACAAACCCAGCTCGCTCAGCCACAGGTGTTCGTGGTGGTCAGTGGGTAGGGGGGCATGGCACACATAGGGCAGACCTCCTCTTCCTCACCAACGTGGTTCTGCTTTCTGCAGCTCTGTTCAAAAACAGAGAGGGGATGAGAAATCTCACTCTCGACAGCAGGAAGCTACATCTCCAATGTGGACATTTAATTGCCTTTTGTCATGTCCTTAAGGAGAGACCAAAGCTGGGGCCCTGCCAAGTCTACTGTCACCTCAGAAACTAAACAGATTTTGCCTGTGGGTTGTCTACCCTTTGCTTCCCTCCCATTCTTGGCCAGACTCCCAGGAACAAAACAGCCAACTCACATGGCGGCGAGAATGAAATGTGGCCACGCAACATCTGCTGCCTCCCGGTCCACCCCCCCGCCCTCCGGGCAAAGCCCTGCTCATCTGCCAAGGATACGACGACCTGATTTCCCCAGGTCTCAGGTCCCCAGGTCTCAGGCCAACACAGGTGTGCAGCCGCATCCTCTTAACGCCCAAATCACAAGAACCGCGATCCCCCAACAGACGAACGAGCATGCACTCCAACGTCCCCCGCTGGCTCCCACTCAGGACTGTCTGGGCATTCCCCCAGAGATGCTGCACACCGTGGAAACAATGGCGCCGGGCTCACAGCGTGGGCATCAGTCGCCACAGGCCCATCGAAGGCAACTGCAAAGGATGAGTCACCCCAGCATTCCCGGGGCAGGCACGTGGCCCGGCCGTTAAAATGCCCAGGCCCCTGTCAGTGCCCGGGGCTCCCTCTGGTCCTGGCTCTTGACTCCAGCTTTCTCCCAAAGCAGACCTGAGGAGGCGGCAGCAATGTCGCAGGTCCCTGGGTTCCTGCTACTCCCGTGGAAGACACAGATCGAGTTCCTGGTTCCTAGCTTCCGCCTGGGTACAGCTCTGGCCACTGCAGGCCCTGGGGAGTGAACCAGGTGAGCGCACTGCGCTCTCTTCTCAGAGTGCACAATTAATTACCTGTGAAAAGTGTTCTTTAGAAACAATCGCCTCTTCACTAGGCCACCATGTTTGGTAACAGGATCCTCTTCCAAAACAAGCTTAGGTGGCTTACGCTTTGTCCTTGAAACACAACCCAGATTTCCCAACACACATCTCGGGGGATCGGCCTGTAACCCAAGACGTGAGGATAACTCACTCCCACTTTGATGCCAGCAATGATGGCAGTGCCGCTGGTTCTGGAAAGCTCTGGATTTCCCTGCCTTGTTAGAAGTGCGACTTTCAGATCAGTGTAGAATACTAGAGCTGGGCCCAGAGACTGTCCCGTACTTAGTGGGAGAATGAGATTCAGACAGCAGAATGACTCCACCTGACCAAGACCAGTTGTCTGGGGCAGTGGTGTTCCCCGTGTGGTCCGGGGGCTGCAGCATCAGCACCACCTGGGAACTTGTGGGAATGCACGTCCAGGCCTCACCCCAGCGCTACTGAATCAGACTGGAGTTCCCGAACCCTCGGAGCCTGAGAGATGGCTTGTGCTCAGCAAAGGAAACAGAACCCACTTTCCCGAATGCTGAGCACCTGTGCACGATCCGTTCTCAATTTATTAAATAAATTCTCATTCAGGCCGGCGCCGCGGCTCACTAGGCTAATCCTCCGCCTTGCGGCGCCGGCACCCCGGGTTCTAGTCCCGGTTGGGTCGCCGGATTCTGTCCCAGTAGCCCCTCTTCCAGGCCAGCTCTCTGCTGTGGCCCGGGAGTGCAGTGGAGGATGGCCCAAGTGCTTGGGCCCTGCACCCCATGGGAGACCAGGAGAAGCACCTGGCTCCTGCCATCGGATCAGCGCGGTGCACCAGCCGTGGCGGCCATTGGAGGGTGAACCAACGGCAAAAAGGAAGACCTTTCTCTCTGTCTGTCTCTCTCTCACTGTCCACTCTGCCTGTAAAAAAAAAATTCTCATTTATTAAATAAATTAATGAATTCCACATTCATAGCGTAAATGTGATATGTTGGATTTTGTTTTGTGACTTCTAGGGAGTCAGTAACTCAGTGAAATAGGCAGCAGTTGCAATCCAAGTCACCGAGGAATGTTAAAGCGCCAAGAGGGGTGTCTGACTGTAAAGAACGAGAAGCAAGGGTGCGCCTGCCCTGAGACACAGGACGACGCTGCGAACCCACGGCAAAGCCTGGGAGCCCGCGGGGAGGTGCACTCAGTTCTTTCAGGACAGTTTCTTGGAGCAAAGATTTCTCCAGGATCTGATGGCGTCTGAGGATAGAGGTTGGATAGGCAGGAGGAAGAGCCATTCAGAAAGGGACGTGAGCATGGGGTTTGCATAGCACAGGAGAGGAGAGGGCCAGAGGCTCTGGGTGTGGCACGCATCGGCTGTGTTCAGAGTTCAGGGATGGCGGCAGTGAGAATGTTTTTAAATTAAAATCAGGGACGTCCAGTGTGTACCTGGATATTGGAGCCTGGCTGTCACGGGGAGCCTGGGGGAGGTGTTCCAGTTATTGCACTGAGGAGCAATCTACAGGAGGCAGCACCAGCAAAGGTAATCCAGGGGAGATGGGGGGAGGGGCTGGGGCTGGAGGCAGGGAGAGATGGGCGGGGGACGGAGAAGCTGAGGTGGAAAAGCAGGGTGCGTCCGGGAGGGACAGAGGAAGCCGCAGAGGCGGTGCAGGCAGGCAGAGGCCCCGGGACCCGGGGTGGGGGCAGGGCGGGGGGGGCCGGGGGGCGGGGGGGTGGGGGCAGCTGCCGTGGCCGTGGGCTCACGGAAGCTCAGAGCACAGAGCAGTTTGCAGAGCGAGTGGCGAGGGAGGGTCCGCTCTGGGGGAACCGATGCCCCTGGGGCTCTTGGTGCCTGGGCGACGTCCAGCAGGGCAGGACTCTGAGTCTCAGGATGGACCTGGACTTGGACGTCACACTGCTGGGTGCATCCACACTGGCAAAGCAGAGAAGGGGAAAAGTGAGTTGAGGAAGTCGCCTTTGTGGAACCTCTACTTGAAGCCTCGGGAGGAAGAGGGTGAAGGAAAGATGTGAAGAGGGAAAGACCCTGGAGGTGCAGTGTAGGGACGAGACGAGGAGCTGGCCGGGCAGACCCCCGAGCTCTCAGCGTCCTTCAGCAGCAGGAATCGGCCATCCCTGAGGGCAGGGGTTTTCCAAGCCACCAGCCCCTGCCTCGGCACTCAAAGCCTACGGGGAGGGACACCTTTGCCGCCAGAGCACAGGGACAGGGCGGCAGAGGCAGCTGCTCAGTGGTGCCAGGAAGACGCCAGCTATGACGTGAGTGGTGCATGGGCCGTGTGGATGAGAAACCAGGTACACCTGTGGCTTTTAAAACCATCTCGGCAGTCTTCGAGGAAGGAAAACAGTAAGCAGGCAGAGGGTTCCCAGCACCTGCCGGTGTTACAGGCTCATGGGAAGAACTTAGGAGGCCAGACTAATCCTGCAGGGGCTTCTGATAGTGGGCGTGGCTTACCGGAGCTTGAAAGGCCTTGCTTTTAAAGGGGGTGGGCATCACGGGCTCTGGGAGCTTCGTCCCCCGTGCCACATCAGTGTGTGTCAGTGAAGATGCGTGTGAACAGATGTGAGTGTAGACAGCTGCTGACACAGCGTGCATCGGCTGGACTCGTCAGCTCATCCACTGGAGAAAGCCCGGGACCCAGGAGCCACAAGCCTCAAGCCCAAGTCCCGGCTCTCAGCTGAGCAGAGGCAGGCAACAGGCAGGGCGGGGCTGGGGTCGTCACAGCGAGGGCTTGTCTGTCTCAGAGCATCTCTGGACCCGCTTCAGCCCGGGTCAGGTTATGGTGCCGGATTGATGAGCGGTGGATGGTTTTGGGTTGGTAAGGAATAAAAGTGGGAAAGGTGAAGCCACAGGACCTGGACTTCTCTCCCCGGTAGGGGCGGGGAGGGCAGGATCCCGTTTCAGGTTAAGAAGAGTCGCACCGAGGCACGTGCTGGGAGCCCTCCTCCTTGCTTCCTCATAGCTAGCGTCTGGCAAGTTTCCAGTTTTGGAGAACTTCAGTGGAATTTGACAAGCACCCTGTGACATTTGCTGAAACCACCAAGCAGTGTTTCCGATGTAACCTTTGAGAAAATTCAATCCAACCAGAAACACACGGGCTCCTGCTTCCTGACAACCTGTTCGGTATCTCTGGAGGGTGGATGGGGACATCGGTCAGGAGGCTGCATAGGGGAGGGAGCAGGTGCCGACGAGCAGCTGGCTGGAGGCGACCAGGCGGGGCTTCCTCAGTCAGCATCCTGCAGAAGCAGGAATCGGCCATCCCCGAGGGCGGGGGTTTACCAAGCCACCAGCCCCTGCCCCTGGTTGGAGGAGACACCCTCCCAGCAACTCTGTCACCATCCCCACAGCTGCTGTCCTCACTCTCCACCATCCTCACTGTCACTCCAATGTCTCCCGCCACCAGGCCCCCTCCAGGGACACGAGGAACCAGTGCGAGCTTCCGCCCCGAGCTGCACTGGGAAACTTCATTCCTCCCTCCTCGGGTATTCGCTCCTGGTTTTTAGAATGCCCGTCAGCTTCACACTGTTTTATGTCATTTTTAAATCTTATAAATTAGCACCATTCTGTTCAGGGAAAGTCAACAGATTTATTGCAGAAAGTGTAGTCTATGTTGTTGTATTTATAATAAAATACTCATGAATATCTTTATCCCTAATGATTGTGAAGTTGGGCAACATAGTTAAGTTCCTTGACCCCAATTACCTAGTCAGGCAATCAATCAAGTAGTGGAACAATATCTACTCATGCAAATGAGGAAGGATTTATGTGATAACACACAAATCAGTGCCTGCCACATAAACGCAGAGCAGACATTGAATGTCATCTCTCTCCACTTCTTGTTTGTGTTTTTCTTTCCACAGTGACCTTCCAACACAGAGCAGAATGGTTTTCTTCCGTGCTTTCCCATCATGTGCCGAGACTCGAGAGAAGATGGGAAGAAGCGGCGATGCTGGCTGCAAATCCTTCGGCCTCCTTAGCATAAAACACACTTTGGGCCATGTGTGCCTTCATTCTGAATTGTGTCTTTCTATCTGCCATGAAATTCCTGAAATAACTATGCTCATTCAATGTTTATTGAATGAGTGAACAATTGAATGGATATCTAGATAAATCAAAAGGCGGATGAATTCTATCACCAGTGCACTTTGGAGTTTCTTCATTGAGAAATCCATTCCGATTTAGTAGGGCCGACCTCAGTGCCACCTCCTGCTCTCCAAAGAGTCTTCCTTCCAGCGGAAGTCCTTGTGGTCATGCAGTTCTAGGGTTTTCATCTGCAACTTCAGACTCTGAGTAAATGACAGCACTCTTAGCAGGGGCTGGACCCTGGGTAGCTTGTTATGCAGGAAAAATCTGCACACGCCCATAAGCTCAGTCTCCTTGTAGATAAAATGTGTATCTCCAGTAGGATTGGGAAGAGCAAAGGAGATACTGGTCACGAAGGAACATTCCTGAACTTCAGAATAATTCTGTTCATGCCTACAACTGCCACTTAGCTTTCTTCATCAGGACGCCTCAAAATTGGTGTGTTTTGACTTAAACATCTTCACCTTAGCATGCCCCCAACTGAGAGAAACTCAGAGTGATAGACTGCTCATTCTCTCTGGATTCTGCACCCAGCCAATAAGAAAAGTGTACTGATGCTACTCCCTGGAGGTCAAATCTCATGCCTCTCTTGTTTTGCAGTAAACATCTACAGCTTCCTTGTGAATCACAGGGCTTATCACACGCATGCATGGATGTATTTCAGTACCCACTGTTTGTCTGATTACGTCTTCAGTGTCTACTGCTTGTCTTCACTGTGTTTAGGAAAAAGCATTAAGAAGATTTGCATATGATGGACTAGAATGAATGGATAAGAGCATTGCATCAGAGAGAGAAGGGTAGGGAGAACAGTTCAAGAGTTCAAACCACTGGTGCGGCATGAAGGGAATTCATTCGTCCTCATCAGCAGGTACCCCTCCCGCAGCTCCCCTCAGTCATGTGTGCGGAGAGCAGACCCGTAGTTCCGGGAGGATGGACCACTGCTGGTAATCCCATGGCTCCTTGCTGGTTCATGGGTTAAGAGAAGGTGTGTGATACAATTTGCCCAGAGACATGATGAGAAATCTGCAGGCAGGTGCCTCTCCCTCCGTATGATGGAAATGTCGCACAGTGTGAGGTCCTGAAACCTTCCACAGCCATGAGAAGTCTGACAAACACCAAGGTACGGAGGTGGAGACAAGCAGACGGAAGGAACCTGTGGTTGCTGGACCACTGGCTCAGTAACACTAGAGCCACTTCGCTCTCTGCACCGCCTGTGTACTGTGACATCAGCCCCTCATTTCCCTTCAAACAGTCGTTTCCTAGGGCACACATATCCTGAAATACCGCTCTACTGCTTTATGGGAACGAGAAACCACATTAAGGCAAAGATGGAAACAGAACTGGAATTTAATGACCACAAAACCACAAGCCACGTGGACAGAAAAAGAGCTTCCCTGTGCACAGAAAAAAGAGGCTCTCCCACGGGCTTTCATAAGGGAGTAGGAGGTTCTTCTATGCTTCTGTTTCTTCAAGTCCCTAAATGTGAGTCAGGACGGCCTTCAGAACACCATGAAGGACCACACAGGGTTACGAGTGTTGCCTTAGCTATCCGATGCTTTTGGATGGCTCTACGGGCAATATTTAGCTGCTTAGATTCCAGCAGATGGTGTGAATCTCACATGCATCCCAGGAATAAGATTTCGCAATGTTTGATGACAAATGGATTGCTTCAAGTTGGAAATGAAATCTTCTGGCCAGAATATATTTCTCACTCAGTTACTCTGTGCTGTCTTTGGGGACCAGCCCATAGTAGGCGTTCAACGTGTAAGGTCAAGTTTTGCTGACAAAGAGTCTATCAATATATCAGATACTTGGGTGGATAATTCAGTCTTTCTCATCCTTTAGATCTAGAAACAAATAGCCCTTTGATTACTCTAATCCTCCAACAGGGCACCTTCCTAGTGAACGGCTTGAGGGGACATTTCTAGAACATATTTCTGTTGAACTATCTCAGTTTGCCTTTCTCAATTGATTGACCTCTGTCTGTCTTGCCAGCCTGGCCACCTCCCAAAGGCAGCACCTGCCAACCAGGGGCTTCCCAGTGCCTCTAGAGCACAGCCCACTTCCTGGCACCCATTTGTCGAGAGGATGAATAATAAATTGCATGAGAAAATCTGTGGGCTTTACTTTAAAAATGACAGCTGGCATGGACTGAACTGTGTCCCCTCGGAAGTCCTATGTTTCAGACGACACGAGGGTCCATGAAGGTCAGGCCTTGGGGAAGGGGGGTGGCAGCTCTAGGTGGAATCGGTACCTTTATAAGCAGACACACCGGGGAGCCTGCTTCCTCCTCTCTCCACCCACACACTGAGCAGGGGCCATGTGAGGCCTCAGCTAGAACTCTGCCAGCCACCGGGAAAATCCTGCCAGAGACTGACCTTGACCTTGCACGTCCAGTCTCCTGAACTGAGAGAAGTGACTTCCCGCGGTGTGAGCCACGCAGTCTACGAGTGGTGCGCCGTTACGTCAGCCTGAGCTGGGACAGCGAGCAGATAGTAAGAATACTAATGAAGAAGAGTGCAGGCCAGGAGAGAGGGGGAGAGCCTGGACAGCGCTCAGCACTGTCCCTCCCCGGCGCCCCGGTCGGCTTTGAGCATAGAGGGGGAGGGCCTGGACAGCGCTCAGTTCAGCAGTGTCCCTCCCCGGCGCCCCGGTCGGCTTTGAGGAGAGAGGGGGAGAGCCTGGACAGTGCTCAGTAGGAGTTCAGCAGTGTCCCTCCCCGGCGCCCCGGTCGGCTTTGAGGAGAGAGGGGAGGGCCTGGACAGTGCTCAGCACGAGTTCAGCAGTGTCCCTCCCTGGCGCCCCGGTTGGCTTGGCTCACAGATCCACAGAGGTTTGAGTCGGTGGCTGCGGGCCGAGCAGATCCACTCCCCTCCACAGAGCAGAGAGCAATCTCGGACATGCCGACGTCAATACTCAGGATGAGAGTTTCCTCTGCGGTCTGAAGATCTGATTGGAGACAATGGCTCACTGTCACTCCTGCTTTCACCGCTGCTGTTTCGTGCTGAGATCAGGGAGAGCCTAAGAGCTACTGCTTTTCTCACAGCGCCAGGCACCCGCACCGCATGGCCCTGTGTGCCGTCTCCGCATGCCGAGGCAAAGCCTGGTCTTCATTTCTGAGATCAAGCGCCTGCAGGGACCGGGTGCCCACAGGACTGCAAAGCTGGTGCTCCTCTACCATGATTTCCTCTTGAAGACATTTCTATCCAGTTCCAGTTTTCAAGTAAAGCATTTTACATGCACGTCTTTCAAAATAATTTCCTCCAGTGCAGTGGCACCGCTGGTTAAGCCTCTGTCTACAGCACCAGCGTCCCATACGGGCACCAGCTCGAGTCCCAGCTGCTCCACTTCTGATCCAGCCCCTGCTAGTGCACCTGAGAAAGCAGCAGCTGATGACCCAAGTGCTTGGGCCCCTGTACCCATGTGGGAGACCTGGGGGAAGCTCCTGGCTCCTGCCTTTGACCTGGCCCAGCCCTGGCTCTTGGGGCCATTTGGGGAGTGAACCACCAGATGGAAGTGCGCTCTCTCTCTCTCTCTCTCTCTTCCTCTCTGTAACTCTGTCTTTTCCTCTAACTCTGACTTGCAAATAGATAAACCTTTAAACATAAGCAAATCATATTTATTTTCCTGCTGTCCCTCCTACTCCCTGCAACAATGCTAGGATTGCTACATGGGCAGAATCATTTTTGGCTTTACCAATTTCAGCTGCTTCTCTGGTGTTCCTGCCTCTCCGCTTGTCCAGTCCCACACCTGCACATCCTCACACAGGACGGCCTGGCCTGGGAGCCATCCGCCTGCTCAGCCACTTGCTCATCCAGGCTGCAGCATTCGCTCACCAGGAGCCCAAACCTTTCAGCTCCTCCTGGACGCAGACTGCCAGGTGCGTAAGGACTTCGGTCACCAGGTCAAAATGCCCACAGTTCTTATTGTAAAAAGAAAGGGAGGAGACAGAGAAGACAAATCGCGCTGACATCCACAATCGACAGCCAACACCGCGGTTTATCAGGGGATCATGGCCACGCGGTGTCTGCCGTCGGAAGCTGAGAAAGGATAACAGTTGCAATTAGGTGAACTCTGCAGAGAGCGATGCTTGGGAAGCCTCTTGGAGACAGCACCAACTCCTCTGCTTACAGTCGCAGCGATTCCGGGGGAAGCCCCTGTGCCCCTTGGGGAACGATTCAGCACACAGTCAACGCCCAGAGAGGCATCTAATACTCATCTTTGTTGAGCAATCCAGTTGTCATTAATTCCAAAGTAGTGCTAATTCTCCATTATGGGCAATTAGGATACACAAACGCCGCCCTCTTTATCACTGTTACGTAACATTCTGAACCTGAGGTGCTTAGAATTCTGCGAAAATGCTAATAATACCTGGAATTATAACAACAGTGGAATAAGGACATAAGGTGTTTACAAAATTGGACATTTCTACGTACTCTTTCTCAGTTAAACATGATAGGATCCCTTTTGGGATGGTGCAGGGCTGATTCTGTAACGAGAAACAGAGCTGGAATCCCAGGCTTAAAAGAAGTCCTGTGAACCACACTCACTGCAGGTTCCTTGTTTTGTGCTTTTTCCAGCACATAAAGTCCTCTTTCCTAAGACGATAAAATGGCCGGGTTCTGCCTTTGCAACGTAGCAGTGCACCTCTGGACACCTGACACGAGGCCAGCCGCTCTCTCGGGCTCTCTCTGGTGCCTGGGTCCTAACTCACAGGCAGAGAGCGGGCAGCCAGGCACGCGGGAGAGAGTGTGTCCAAGTGCCCTTCCAGTTCCAGGACCCTGGGCAAGTCCCGGATGCTCTCCAAACCATGGGATTCTCTAACTTAAGCCTGGGAGAACTGTTCCAGCTGAGCCACGGTTGACAGTAGGTTGCAGAGAACTGATGCATAATAAGGTCCCCAGAGGCGGCTTTGCCAGCAGCAGCAAACTGGCCACATTCAAAACAGAATGAAGCTAAAGTATTAGTTTCCTATTGCTGTTGTAACAAATTATCACAAATCCAGTGGCTTCAAACACCACAGATGATTTCCTTAAAATCGGCAGGTGGGAAGTCCCAGGTGGATTCCACCGCATTCAAGTCAAAGTGTCCCGAGCCTTGTTCCCCCCAGGGTGCCTGCACAGCACCCGTGTCCTTGTCTTTGCCAGCAGCAAGAGGTCACCTGCATTGCTGGGCTCCTAGCACCTGCTCCCATCCCCGACGAACACAACACAGAGTCCTCAGCACCCTCCCCGGCCTCTGCCACTCTCTCCCACTCAGAAGCATCCCTTACCCTCTTGGATCTCCGCATCCCAAGACCCTTCACATAACCAAATCTGCCAAGCTGCTCCTGCACAGACGCAGGGCTGAGACGGGGCGTCTGTGACGCGTCACTATTCTGTAAGGCATCAAAAGCTGGTCCTGAGTTCCCGGGTGCACTGTGTCTTTAGGAAGAGGCGTCTCGCGTGGAGGAGGTACTGTTTGGATTCGGTTTGCTTCTGTGTAGGCCATTACTTTGGACTTGCCAACAGAAGCTTGGAGCCTGGGCAAAGCCCTGCTCATCTGTGGATCTGAAAAGTCCTTCAGCGACTTCTTCCAGTGGGGCAGAGTTCCCTGTGCACCCCTGTACAATCTCTTGCCTGTATCCCAAAGCAAGCGGACAACCAAGGACTGAGGGAGACGCATTTCTGGGACAGTGATGTCCAAACACTGCATTGAGACAAACAGGCCCCCTCAGATCTCTGTTTTGAGAAGAAGCTTAACGTGATTGCTCCAGGAAACACTGTTCCTGATACCCGGCATGTAACTATTTAATTCTCACGGTAATTCCACGTGTGAAGCTTTGTTCTCTCCACTCACAGAGCAAGCGTGGGACTCAGGAAAAGGAAGTGAACTGCCATCATGCACCTACCAATTACCAAACTTAACTTGAAACCAGATCTTTCTGAAGTCTTTGATCTTCCAAATAGATTTGCTCTGGGCATGACTGCTAAAATATTTATTTAAAATGCATACAATGGGAATAGAAGCACTCAAGTTAGAAATCAGACAGCGTTCCACTCTAGGCAAGAAAGCTGCCCCCCGTAGTCCCATGAAACAGGTTCTAACATGGCAGTCCAGTAGCTCTCCACAAGGACAGAAATGTCCACTTTTTTAGGGGAGCGGGAGAGACACAGATAGAGAGAGCTTCCATCTGCTGGTTCACTCCCCAGATGTCCACAACGGCCAGAGCTGGGCCAGGCCAAAGCCAGGAGCCAGGAGCTTCATCTGGGTCTCCCACATGAGGAGTCGGGGCCTGAGTACTAGGCCCGTCCTCTGCTGCTTTCCCAGACCGTTAGCAGGGAGCTGGATCGGAAGTGGGGCAGTGAACCGGAGCCCATACGGGACGCCGGCCTCCCAGGCAAGGCTTCACCCGCTACCACAACGCCAACACCAGGATGTAAATGCTCCGTGTGGCTGCTGTTCATTACACCCGCCGGCCCACGCAGCTGTCAGGCAGCCAGCTGCCCTGCTGTTGGAGAGAGGAGCTCTGGAGCGAGCGGAAGGGGGAGTGAGTGAAGACCTCACCAGCTGCAGTGTCCTGTGGCTCGGAAAGTCCCGGAAGGCTGGGGGTGGAGCTGAAAGCAGAGGCGCTTGCCCAGGGTCCCTGTCACCGGAGAGAGCGCAAACAGAAGCCAGGGGGACGGAAGGGTGGCGTTCTTTCACGTGCAACCACAGCCGTGTCCTTCCCCTCCGCATGGAGAGATGACGGGTCTCGGAACACGGGTCACGGGTGACCAGACTTTTCTCAAGTGTGTTCAGGTTAACTTTTCATACTCATCACTCCAGAAGGGGAATTCACCCACAGGTTAGTTTTGGAAATAAATTGATTCCAGACCAAGTCTCGTGCAACTGGAACTGTGTCTCCTGAGAGCTTGGATGGACACAGTGTACCCAACGCATACTGATTTTATTACTGACGTCAAACTGAGTAGTCCCGATTTGGCTGAGTACATGCACGCTACCTCTCCCACTGATTACGAGTAGAAACCCCAAACAAAACGTATGACGCACAGTGAGAAGGCCACAGAAGGCGGGGAAGAGGAGGGGGGACCGTGGGGACCTCAGGAGTCAAGGACCAACCACAGGAGGCTCTCCGCAGTTCTTGTCTGTCCGTGCCTTTTGTTTCTCTGTTCCCCGTTTGCATGATTGGGGTGTGTGTGTGTGTGTGTGTGTGTGTCCTATGTGATGACGTTTCCGCCAACGGCCGATTGCGTGTATGACGGCGGGATCACAAGACCCTGATGGAGGTGGACGGGGGTTGTGTAGCTGCAGAGGAGGCATGAGCAAGTGCAGGGGAGGAAATCAGCACCCGGAAACCCAGGGAGGGCGGCGTGGCAGACGTGTGCAGAGCTCCAGGAACTGCCCAAACGGGACGAAAGCAGGGCCCTGCCCTGCGAAGCTTGCGTCGATGAGAGGAAGGCGCAGGGCACACTGTCCACTCACGAGCAAACCCAGGACCCAAAAGGCCACGAACCAAGCAACCCACCACGGACATTTCTGAGCGGAGCCTCTGCAGGCCCTGCAGGTGCGCGGAGGGGACAGCTCTGGTGTTACTGCCCCGAAGCCCTCCAGTGGGACAAAGCCTGGAAGTGGAAGACGGGGTTGTCCAGGATCCTGACCCTGTGTGGGCCCAGGCTAATCTGTGTTTGTGTGCTTAGTTGTCAGTGAAAAAATATATTAAAAATAGAAGAGTCTTAGGGATCCAGATCTAAGGAAAGAATGTTCTTGTACAGCCACACGATGGGTAAGATAAGCAGGAACTTGGAAGAGGCAAACGTTATTGACAAGTTACAGTAAGAAAAGGGAAGTTGACTGCAGGAAGAAGGTGCCTTCAGACACGTGGCGCAGCATTCATGAAGCCGGCTTGGTACACAGGGACTTCACATTCCCCCAGCACTCTCAGACCCGCCCAGAGCCACACCCGGCCCTGCAAGCCCCGTTCCCGGGAGGCGCCCTGCACAGAGGCACCACTGCCTAACTTCCGTGTCCTGTCCCTGCCGTGTCTTGTCCACGCCCTTCCCAGCTGCTGGAGCACTCAGCACAGCAGTGGGCTGTGCACCCTGCAGTCCAGGAGCGGCCACGGCACCGCCCCGCAGCCGTGTGGTGGGCGACACCATCCCGGTCGGTGCGAGTTGAGTTCTCTGACGCTTACACAATGATGGAACAGCCTAACAGGACAGCTTGCCGAACGTGGATACATTCATGATGCACACACTGAGTGATGCATCTGTGATAGAGCAGTAGACAACCCAGAACTGCCTGCACACACACAGAGTCCCCAGGAAAATTCCCTTCCTGCCGGAGGGCCTGGAAGAAGGGCCAGGAGGATGGAGCCGCCTGACAGCGCCCACCGCGTCCCAGGCAACTGCCATGCAGGAGGCACCGCCGCCCCCGCTCACCCAGCAGCTGCAGGCAAGCGGAGCCCCTCAACCCCTCCTGTCCACTTTGCAAAGATAAGCGGGGTCTTCTCTCTCCCACCCACACCACAGCCAGAGAGACTTGTGGGGCAGGTGCTTGCTACGTCCCGGAGGCCACGCTCCCTTCTTACTCCAGGACAGGAGGAGCGAATGCCACAGTGCTCTGCAGTACATCGGTCCCCGCCCCGAGCCCTCCGCTGACAGCTCAGGGCGCTGGGCAGCCGGGGGGGAGCGTCCAGGTTTGAGATCTGGTGCTAGCAGCTCACCAACAAGAACAGCAGAGGCTTGAAACCAACAAGAATGCTGCAAGGCTGGAAAAACAACTGATGTGTGAGCCACAGCCCTCAAACATGGGCACAGATGTGAGACAGGACACGCGCGGGCAGACACCGTCACGAGGAGGGCTGCGATCGCAGGAGTGAACGTGCCAGGAGCCCGGGGGCTGCACTGCCGCCCCCTCGCACAGCTCGCACCCGGAGGCAATCCCCTCAGCTCGCCTCGCCATCCGCTTCGTTGGAAGTGGTGACACCACTATAATCAGTTAGGCTGTTCATTCCCAGGGAAAGTCGTGTGTGTGATACAGGTGGAAAAGGACCTCCAAAACACGCTGAATTTAAAAATTAACTTGCAGGATAGTGCACACGACATGACCGTTCAGACACGGCCAAAAGCCGCCGAATGCAAGCGGTAAATTGCTTAGCGAGGCATCCATTGCTGGAGGGGAAGGACAGCAGGGAGGACGAGGGTCACTCAGAGAATGTGCGTGACGGCGACTCTCTCCAGGGGACGGAGGGGCAGCGGCAGGAGGCTTCAGCAGCCAGAGAATTTCCTGCTGCTTCCTGAGTTCATTTTGTTATAATTCCTATAAAATGTGTGTGTGTGTGTGTGTGTCTCCACGCGAGTCCTGTGCATGCAAACAGAAAGAAGAAAGAATGTGTGATAAGAAATATACTCTGATTTTGTGGTCTGAAACAATTCAAAGTCTGATACTGGAGTCTAGAAAGAAGCACAAATAAATGGGCGTTCTTCCCACAAGTCATTCCAACAGGCCTGCTTGCAAGTGTTAGTACAGTGTCGAATTTGTTAAAAGCGATATCCGGCACTAGTCTGAAAATCCAAATTACTGAAATTCAGGCCTTTGCCAACACATCATGAATAAAAAGTGAGCAAAATAAAGGATGAGTAGAAAGCGGATGAAACAGAAGGCGTATTTTAAAACCCAGCCCCTTCTCAAGCAATGCATCTGAAAAGAGTCTTTGACAGCAAATCTGAAATTATTAAATTTGAGATGGTCCTTTACCATCAGAAACCTCTCAGGACTTGCGAGCGAGAAGACAGGCAGTGCTGTATTGTTAGGAACCCACTGTGCCCAGCTCTGCTCACTGCCGAAAGCAAAGGCTCTGTTCCATAGGGACCAGGCTGGAGCCGGGAGAGGAGGCAGCCACCAAGAACTCCCGTCCCGAGCTCGGAGCTGCTCCAACCTGATCAGCCACACTCTCGCTCCGGCCCTCTCTGGGCATGAGCTTGGATATTTGGAGATTGAGTGTCACCCAAAGGCCCACGTGTTAGAAGCTTTGTCCCCAAAGCTACATATCACCTGTGCTAAGATGACAACTTAACCCAGGTGTGATGACCAGGAGGCGGACACAGCGGGAGTCCTCGGGCACGCCCTGAGAACGGGGTACCCACTAGAGGGTTGGGTGTGGACACCTGACCTGGGCGGCCTCCCGCGCTGCTCCTGCCTCTCTGAGGGACCCCTCCTCTGTGTCTGCTCAGACTCACGGGGCTCCCCAGTCTTGGACTGAAATCTCCAGAACAGTGCGCTGAATGGACTTTTCCCTTTATCAGATAGTTGTGGTGACCAACAGCTGATCAAGGCACACGTCTATTAGTCTGAGCTCTCCAGGGAAACGGGAAATGGTTTATACATAAATACAGGTTTCAAGAAGTTTGTAGGAAATGCACACAAATGAAATGAAAAAACCACATGAGTTTTAAAAATGTCTTTCACCTACATAAATGAATCTTTTCACTCTGTTTTTTCACAAATGTTTTGACATAAACACATCCGTGTGCGTGTGTGTGTGTGTGTGTCTGGGTGGGTGGGTGTGGCCAGGCGAGGGGGAGGACAGAGATGGATGTAGCATAGGAATCACTTATAATAATTGTCAGGGCTGACAAATCCAAGACTGGGGCAACGCTGGAGATGCGTTCTGAGTCCAGGGAACCTTGAGTCCCACTCGGAGCCCAGCTGTGATGGCAGGAGAAGTCTCTCCACTCGCGCACTCTATCCTGGATGTGTGGGGCTCACACACACCGGGCACGGCAGTCTGCTTTCCTGCTGCGCCCACTCTCGAATGCTGCTCTCCTCTGGAAATAGCATCAAGACAACCAGAACTGACATGCAGCCAGACGTCTCAGCAGCCAGAGTGGACACAAGCTCAGTCGTCAATAGCCCAGTGCCCTGGGACACGCAGACCGGGTGGGTGCTTGGAGCCGGCTCCTGGCGCTTTCGGCAAAGCTTTGTCCATCTTTGGCCTTCAGTGGCGGCGCTGGGTGTCTCTCTTCTTCAGTCCTCCTCGCTTCCCTGCCCCGCTGTACATGGATAATACTGAACCCTTTCACACGTGCAGGTTCTGGCATGGGCTCTGCCACGCGACAGCCACGGCACCTCACACAACTCTCCAAACCTAAACTCTCTCCTCTGACATGATTTCTACTCAAAGAGTCATTTTGAGGGACCGGCATTGTGGTGCAGTGTGTTGTCACTGTTTAACAATGTCAGCATCTTATATCAGAACTACAGTTTGAGTCCTGGCTGCTCCACTTCTGACCCAGCTCCCTGCTCATGTGCCTGGGAGAGCAGCAGAAGATGGCCCAGTGCTCTGGCCCCTGCACCCACATGAAAGGCACTGAGAGAGCTCCAGGCTCCTGGCTTCTGCCTGCCCAGGCCCAGCCATTATGGATATCTGGAGAGTGAGCCAGTGGGTGGAGAGTCTCTCTCCTCTCCTCTCCTCTCCTCTCCTCTCCTCTCCTCTCCTCTCCTCTCCTCTCCTCTCCTCCCCTCCCCTCCCCTCCCCTCGCCTCTCTTCTCCTCTCTCTCTCCTCTTTCTTCTCTCTCTCTCCTCTCCTCTTCTTTTTTCTCTCTCTTCTCTCTCTCTCTCTCTCTCTCTCTCTGTCCCTCTCTGTGATTCTGCCTTTCAAATTTTAAAAAAAGCCAAGTTGAGAACCAACGGATACTTGCATTATAGAAACTATTTTTGAAAACCATAAAACACAAAAAGAAACTGATAATGATATGGTGGATGATAAAAATAGCCAATAACCATATCATGTTATACAAATTAAAGCTCCACTAGAAATATATCATGGTATACGATGATATGATATATGATATGATATTGTAATATTAATTCATACCTTAGGCTTCAGCAATTGTCATCTCATGATGGTGACCCCAGGGGCAAACACCTGGCTCACCACAGTCAGGAAGCTACAACCAGAGAGCAAGCACGCAGCAAACACGCAGTGGAATACGTGGCACTGAATCTCCTACCGAGGCCTGAATCATCTGTAGTGCCCACAGTAAATAGAGACTTTGCGTCCAGAACCTTGTTAGGTCTACTTCAGCCTCCGGAGCAAGTCTGTCTCCTGACAGATTAACTCCTACAGCAGGTGAGGCAGAGGCCACAGTAACCCCACTGCACCGCCCAGCGCCCGGGGGGACAGTCCCGAGGGCGCGCGGGGATGCTCTCCTCCTCCAAGCTTTCCCGACGTCTCTTCTTCCTTTGGTCAGCAGCTGCGCCGACTCCAGCTGAGCTGTCAGAGCTACTGCTCCCTCCTCGCTTCCCCACTCAGCTCCCCAGTGTCCCGTGTGCCACCTGCAAGATGTGTGCGGCTCCAGAACCTCAGGGTGAAGCCTGGCCTGAGGCCACTGCAGAGAATGACAGGGTATGGAAACTGGAGGGGAGGATGGAGGGGTGGGGGGGGAAGGAGGAGGAGGAGTGGAAGGGGAGGACGGAGGGGTGGGAGGAGGGCCAGAGGGCCAGGTGGAGGGCTGGGTGCCTGAACAGATATGCGGGTGGAGGACGGACACCGGTTGGCAGCCACAAGGGGTCCCCGTGGGTCACAGAGCTTAAGGTTTTCTGTTTAGGGGCAGAATGCTTGCCCCGCCCTCGAAGTGGTCGTGCCTGCGATCCTGCCTCCCAGGGCGAGCGCTGCTTCCCTCCTCACGTTTGTCCTGCACATGCTTTCTGTGCCCAAGGTCTCCCAGATGGAAGTTCCTGCGGGGGCCGCTTCCCGGGGCTCTGCTGCACGAAGCCTGGTGGCTCTCCACGGCTGCTCACTGTCCCGAGCCCGGCACTGGCTGCACTGGTTCACTCCTGATCTGGACACGGCCCTACCTGCTTCAGCGGTATTCGTGCCTTGGCTTCCAGGTGAGTACACTGAGGCCCACATCCACGGCTTGTTAGGGGCACACTGGGATTCCAGCCCGGAGCTTGTCTTTCCCAGGGCTCCTGCACTAACCCCTGCACCTGGGGAGGTGACACAGTGGGAGGCGAGGAGTCGCTGGCATGGGCACTGGTAAAGGCTCTCTCCTCCAGGATCCTGCCAGATTGTCTCCAGCCTGGCCCCGTGGACCTAGGGTAGGTTGAAAAGAGTATCAATGGGGGCTGTTGGCATTATCTTCGTCCCTAGCCCAGAACCATGAGGCCATCTGTTTCCAGTTAGATAGCCCATGACCAAAGGATCTGTGTCCCAGAGAGCAGAGACCAGGAGATGCTACCTCTCACGACTGAGTCTCTCTCTCTCTCTCTCTCTCTCTCTCTCTCTCTCTCACACACACACACACACACACACACACTTCAAAGCTCCTGCCCCCAGTGGTTCGCTTACTAAGTATCATCTCCAAGCTCGAGGTGGCCTGGCACAACCCGGACTCCGGACCACGGGCCCTCCTGAAAGGCCTCTCCTCTGCCGTGTGCTGCCCTTCCACATCTAACACGGGCAGCACGTGGGGTCACCACACGTGAGACACTTCCTGTGCTTTGTGTTCGGAATCAGGACCACAGCCCGTAGTCAGACAGGAGTTAGAACCGCCACAGCGTCGCTGATGAAGACAACCTAGAAAGTGACACTTAGGACGAGGACAAATAGATGCTTCCTCCTCCCTCCCAAAGCTGGAGGTGGACTGGGGGTTAAGAGTGCCCACAGCAGACACCAGGCAGCCGGCTTCCTTGGGGGCATGGCTGCTGAGGTTTTCATCCAGCAGTCCCAGTAAAACCAGAGAAGTCTTTTCTAAACCACCTTGTTTGCACCAGGCAGGTTGGAGTAAGCAGGGGAGGAGGCCAGCTCCAGGAAGGGCCTTGTACCCCAGCCTCCCCAACACGTGTCACCCCTGTGCAGTGCGGAGGAAGAAGCGAGGGGCTGGGGGAGGAACCTTCCTTCTGAGAGCTGTCCCGGGGCAAACGCCCAGCAGAGTGCCCCAAGAGGACTGAGAACCCGCACAGAAACACGAACACAGGGAAGCACCCACTGCCCCCATGGCCCCGGTGTCCACTGGTGCGTCCTGTACAGTGTCTCCCAGCCACAGATGTGGGCTTCACTCTGTCTAGTGGGCAGCCGGCCCTGTGGTGGAAGCGCCCACTTTATTTTGTCCTTGCTGGCTTTGTGCAGCTACTGCTCCCAACAGGCACCTTCCGTGAGTTCTCTGTGTGGAGTGCACGCTGAGCGAAGTTTATAAAACCCCACGCCCTGCCGGCCCTCCCTGCGGTTCCTGTGGCTTCCCGTCCGAGGGCTGCAATGACATTGGGTGACGCAGGCAGAGGAAGGTTAAAGTAAATATGCCTTCCATTTGCATTTTTGGAAGAACATCTACAGCACACCTGCAGTCTGTGCAGCACCGAGTCATCACCGGCAGTCGGGATGTGCCGGCAATTTATCACCTGCACAGCTCCACGGCGAGATCTATCTGGGAAATAGAAAATGCGTTTCCCTGCTCTGGTAGCAAGAAATCAATCTGTGGCTGCTTTGACACATCCTGATCTTGTGATTTAAGATCCTTAATCAGAGAAGTCTCGGGGAGGCAGAGCATTGGAATAGAAATAGAGAGCAGGTAAAAGAGAAATGTGCAAGCGAACGGCCGCTCCCCAGCCCCCGACCACGTGGGGCACAGGAGCAGGAGTGTGTGACTTCTGACCCTGGTGTCCTGCCCTCAAAGCCTCACTCAGCCACGCCCGAGGGCTCCACCTGGGTGCATTAGCCTCCCTGAGCTTCCCTAAACTTCGATACTGGTTCCTACCTCCCCCAGGCTTCCTAATGGTGACAGGAGGGTTCATCCTCGGGCTGACTCAACAGGATCACCAAGAGGAGACTGTGAATGCCCGGGAGGTGGTACGAAGTAGCCATACGATCCCTTCCTCCTGTCTAGGCCTCTTCAGAAATGCGGCCTCCCAAAGCAAGGCCCCTCGCGTTGCTTGACGACTCATTACGGCCACCTGTACACCTTGGAGCCAGTCACCTGTTTAGGGAGGTTTTCTCCCCCTCTACCCACCGATCTGCTCTGAACCCACCAACGCCCATTCTCCCTAAGCTGCAGAATGGTTCAGCCACCACCGCCTCCGTTCCAGCCCCAGCCAAGTGCCTTACGTACGTGAGAGAAATGTGGAATCACGGGGTTGTGCCGTAAGCCAGGAATCACAAACAGCAGGCGGCCTGGCGGCAGCCCAGCCCTCTATGCCTCCTACACCCTCGCCTGTGTGTCCCTGCGACTCAGCTCAACAGCGTGGGCCACACTTTGTAAGCTAGTGTTTATTTTGGTCATAAAGTTGTGCCACAGAAGGGGAAATCGAACAGGTGCAGGCAAAGCCTGCCCACCAGCATCTCCCAGTGTGGCCGAGCAGGAGTGAGTCTTTGGACCTCCAGAAAAACATGAAAATAGGAAATTCCACAAACACTTTAAATTCCTGCATTTTAAGTGTAAAATGCTGAAAAGCTGCAGAAAATCTGTATATTTTAAAATTGGATAAATAATTCTCTAAGAACCTATCATACAACAAATATATCTGTCCCTTCACCAGATCCCTGTTCCTTCATAAATCAACAGAGTATCATGTTTCTGTGATCGCCATATGCTTGCACGGTTGATGACTGAATTAATCACACAGGCGGGGCACACGCCACTGGTCACAGGGAAAGATTCATCCAAACCCTATGGATGCGCTAAAGAAAGAAAGAAAGAATAATTAAAGTGTGGTGACTGCTTTCTACCGATATATTGAAACAGTGCAATGGAGTAAGACTGAACATTGCTACTTTGTATCCCAAACACCAAAGTTGCCTCAAAATAGGAATGCAGCAAGTTCACACGACTCAAAGTCAGCCAGAGACTGCAACACAATTATATGTTCAATATTACTTCCCAAACACAAAACAATATGAAAAAAAATTTCCCACTTAAATATTAGAGTTTGGTTCAATAAAAATCATGTTTTTTTTTTCAAGTGAACTGAAAACATTTCATTAAACATAACAATTATTTTCAGCATGAACTGGAGTGATCATAGAAGCTAATAAAATCTACAGTAATTTCCAATAAGCAAGCAAGCTAAATTGGATTTAAAAGCAGATACGGGGAGTCGATGTTCAGCCTAGCGGTTGAAAGTCCCACATCACACACCGGCAGACAACCTGGATTCAGGCTCCAGCTCCTGGCTCCAGCTTCCTGCTGAGCAGCCCCGGGAGGCAGCAGTGCGGGCTCAGTGACTGGGCCCTGCCACCCACGAGGGAGAGCTCAGTGAAGTTCCCCACTCCTAGCCTTAGCCCACCCCCCCCCCCCGTCAAACCACGCAAGTGTGAACGTCTGAGCAGTGAACTCTCCCTCTCACTTCCTCTCTCTCCTTCCCTCTCTCACCCTCCCTCTCAAATAAACAGGTAAAATTTTTAGAAGGATGCCAATACTCATAATTCTTGCAAATTTGACCTCCTAAATGACTTCCAAGTGCATGTAAACATGTCCACCCTGCAATAACTACTCGACTCTAGGGTATTTTCTCTTTCATGGAAACAAGGCTCTTGGAAGTTATGACGACCGCTACAGGACGTATGGCTGGAAGAATCCTAGGCGTGTGGTACCTCTTCGTCCACGTTTGTTGGGTAAAGTAAGAATGGACTTTTGAGACACTCTATTAAGTGGTCTTACTCATGTGAACCATTTTTACACTCTTGAAAAAGAAGTTTTTCTGGAAAACAGCAGCCAAATCGCATGAGAATGACGGCGAGTGTGGGGAGAGTGACCAGAGGCCAGGTGAGTGTGGGGAGAGTGACCAGAGCAGGTGAGAGTGGGGAGAGTGACCAGAGGCCAGGCGAGTGTGGGGACAGTGACCAGAGGCCAGGCGAGTGTGGGGACAGCGACCAGAGGCCAGGCGAGTGTGGGGAGAGTGACCAGAGGCCAGGTGAGTGTGGGGACAGCGACCAGAGGCCGGGCGAGTGCCGCTCTTCATGGACTCAGCAGGTTATTCTCAGGTGCGCAATGACTTGGAAGCTGTGCACTCCCTTGTGAGGAACCGTCTCAAGGAACCACCCCATGTCCTTGCTATGAAAAGCGGTGAACACACCTGCCCGCCTGCACCCCCGGGCACTCCTGGGAGTGTGCACTTGTGGGCCCACCTGGCCCTGTGGATCTGCACCTGCTTCTCTACAAGCTCCCAGGTGATTTATGTGCACATGCCAGCTTCAGAGTGGTCACTCCACTCTGAGTGACCACCACACAGATCAAGGATGGGCAAAGCATGTTACTTGTTACTTCTAAGGTAATAAGCAATAAACTGTAAAGTCAATTAAAATAATTTCATTCACGTAGAACATAAAAAGTAGTAGACAACTGGTGTAGAGATCTTATCAACAAAGTATCTTATCAAATAACAGCATACCTCTAGGGAAGGGGGAGATAGGAAGAAGAGGAAACACACTAAATTCTCACATCACTTTGTGACATACAGATGTGTGTAACACTGTTCAAGATACAAAGTATCAAGCATGCTTTGAAACTATCACGGGATAAATACTGCAATCACAATTTTCAAACCAACAGCAGTCATGAAATCTTGAGCAAGACGGTATAAAACAAGCCATGAAAACAGAGGGAACACCCAGAATAGCGTGAGAATCTAAGAGAGTGCATTGCCACCTGTGCTGTTTGCAAGAAAAAAACTAAAGCCAAGTGATGCACAATGGTTAAAGACGGAAGGATGGTCCGTGCATTAGGACAAGAAGTGAGAGTGAAATGCAGGCCACTCTCAGTGGGAAATAGGAAATCAGAGACACAAGCGTTAGAGTCAGGAAGCACGAGTGGTCTTTCTGGGTAATTATTGCAATCGAGCAAACTCCGGGTTGCTCATCCTTACATGACTAAATCTCACCTCCACCCACTCCACACCTAGAAAAACACCCAGTCGGGCGGTTTTCATTTTGATTTCAAGAACACGGATATCTAACAGCTGCTTCCAGCCACCTGGGCCTGGCAGGCACACAGCCTCTCCCTGGTCCCCTGGTCCTCCCATCCGCCCAACCCTGCGACACCTCCTCCATGACTTGAGGCCGCTCTGCAAATCCTCCACCCACCCAGGCCCCACGCTCATTCCCAGGCGATGCCCTTGATTTCACCCGCTGACAAGTCAGAACCAATCAAAGGAAAATCCCCACCGCTGCCCCGTCACAGGCTTTGTCCCCACAGCCTTCCTTCCCTTCGCTACGAGTGAGCGGGACGCACAAGTGACTACCAGCAACTTCACCCAGGCCCAAACCTAAACACTATTTCTCTTCTTCACACCATTCGAGGACATCCTGTGGAGAATCCCCCTGCATTCCTGTTAATATTGATGATTCCCAACTCTCCTGGATTGATCGTTCTCATCAGGATCAATGCAGTTCTGTCTATGTGTGGTTCTTAGAGTACAGGATTTAAAACTGCTCATCTTCACACTTCAACTACTACTCACTGCTGTTTCTCTGTGTGTGGAAAGTTGTTGAGTTTTCTGTTCTTTCATTTAATTTTGAAATTTATTTTTAAATTTTTATTTATTTATTTAGAGAGAGAAGTCTCATCCGCCGATTCACTCCCCAAATGCCTGCAAACAGCCAGGGCCAGGCCAGGCCACAGTCAGGAGCTGGGAGCTCAACCCAGGTCTGCCAGGCGAATGGCAGAGACACAATTACTTGCACCATCACTGCCTCCGGTCACGGTGTCCGTCATCGGGAGGTTGAAATGGAGAGAACCGGGACTCCAACCCAAGCACTTGGGTATGGGAGACGGATGTCTCCACTGGCGGCCTAACCGCTAGGTCAAAGGCTCATCCCTCAGGCAGGTGCCATGGCGCAGTAGGTTAATCCTTGCCTCCAGTGCTGGCATTCCATATGGGTGCCGGTTCTAGTCCTGGCTGCTCCTCTTCCAATCCAGCTCTCTGCTATGACCTGGGAAAGCAGTAGAAGATGGCCCAAGTCCTCGGGCCCCTGCACCCACATGGGAGACCCAGAAGAAGCTCCTGGCTCCTGGCTTCAGATTGGCATAGCTCTGGCTGTTGCAGCCATTTGGGGAGTGAACCTGCGGATAGAAGACCTCTCTCTCTGTCTCTCCCTCTCACTGTAATTCTACCTCTCAAATAAATAAATAAAATCTTAGAAAAAAAGGCCCATCCCTAGTGTTTACTTTTGATAAACACATAATAATATTTCTATACACGAGTGCAAGGGTAAAGATCAAACCAAATCAGGGGATTAGCGTCTCCATTGCCTCAAGAACTGATCACTTCTTTGTGCTGAGAACATGCGCCGTGCTCCCGGCTAGGTTTCTCGGAACCCACCATGCACGGTCACCCACATTCACGCTGCTGTGCAACGGGAGACAGGGTCCATGCCCCTGTTCAGCTGCGGCTTACGCCTGCAGACCCATCTCCCCCAGGGGCTGCCCTGCTCTACCCAGACTCTGGAAACCGCTGCTCTACCCTCAGCCCTGGGAGGTCAACTTGCTTGGATTCCACAGATCATACAGTATCTGTCTCCCTCTGCATGGCTTGTTTCTGTCACCAGTATTTCTTCCAGTTCTGTCCATGCCGTTGCTAACCAATGTCAGAATTTCACCTGCTTGATGGCTGTCACCAGCTCCAGAGTCAACCCCTGGTGCCTGGCCAGGTGAGGTGCCCGGCCAGGTGAGGTGCCCGGCCAGGTGAGGTGCATGTGGCTGCAGGTGAGGTGCCCGGCCAGGTGAGGTTCCCGGCCAGGTGAGGTGCCCGTGGCTGCAGATGAGGTGCCCGTGGCAGCAGGTGAGGCACCCATGGCTGCAGGTGAGGTGCCCCACCAGGTGAGGTGCCCGTGGCTGCAGGTGAGGTGCCCGGCCAGGTGAGGTTCCCGGCCAGGTGAGGTGCCCGTGGCTGCAGGTGAGGTGCCCGGCCAGGTGAGGTTCCCGGCCAGGTGAGGTGCCCGTGGCTGCAGATGAGGTGCCCGTGGCAGCAGGTGAGGCACCCATGGCTGCAGGTGAGGTGCCCCACCAGGTGAGGTGCCCGGCCAGGTGAGGTTCCCGGCCAGGTGAGGTGCCCGTGGCAGCAGGTGAGGTGCCCGGCCAGGTGAGGTGCCCGGCCAGGTGAGGTTCCCGGCCAGGTGAGGTGCCCGTGGCTGCAGGTGAGGTGCCCGGCCTTCCTCCTTCTTACAGATTCACCGCCAGGCTGCCCGTGCTGGCGCTCTTCTCTGCTTCCATCAGCGGCTGCTCCCGTCTCTCTGCTGCCCGTCTTCACCACTCAGACTCTTCACACTGAAGTGCCCTGGGGACAGTCCTGCAGGCTGTGACGGCTGTGAGGAGACATCAACATAACCAGGCACCAGCAACTGGCAGTTTTAGCTCTAATGGACAAACATTAGCACCAGCCTGATTTCTAGAAGAAAAGGTGACTCGGGAAACCATCTATGCATTGAAGAAATAGAATTGAGTCATCAGAAACCTTCCCACAAAGAAACTCCACGACCAACTGGTATCACAGGCAAATCATGACAGATACGCGAGGAAAAAATATTCTTTCACCTCAACTGTCCCAGAAAGTGGAAAAGAACACCTGTTCTCTAACAAAAGTGAAATTCATCCTGTGGCACTGGCGCTGCGGCTCAGTGGATCAAGCCATCACCTGTGAGGCCAACATCGCATTGGTTTGTGTACTGGCTGCTCTAGTTCCTGTCCAACTTCCGGGTAACGTGCCTAGGAAAGCAGAAGATGGCCCAGGTACTTGGGCCCCTGCACCCATGTGGGAGACCTGGACGAAGGTCCAGGCTCCTGGCTTCAGCATGGCCCAGCCCCAGCTGTTGTGGCCACATGGGGAGTGAACCAGCAGATGGAAGACCTCTCTCTACCTCTCTGTTTCTTCATCTCTGTAACTCTGCCTTTCAAATAAATTTTAAAAAAACCCTCATCCAGTTCATACTTAAAATGTACCTGTTCCAAGTGGAATGTTCATCAAACTGAAGCCAAATTCCATCAAAGAAAGAAAACACATAGAGACCAAGTTGTTTAGGGAGAAAACATTTGATGCAATTCAGTTTATATTCATCATGAAAATTGTTAGCTAACTAGAAATAAGAATCCCTTCTGAAGTTTAAAACAAAATAAAATAGAAAAGGAAATGGAAGAAACACAGAGAGAGAGAGAGAGACAAAGAGAGAGAGAGACAGAGAGAGACACACACACATGCACAGAGAGAGAGAGACAGAGACACACACACACACACGCACAGAGAGAGAGAGAGAGAGAGAGAGAGAAGGAAGCATGCAGTGGTGGGGACGGGCGAAGAAGTGGCTGGAGGATGGGAAACGAGAACCTGTCCTGGCCGGGCATGTGGTGGGGGCGGGGCAAGGCACAAAGCCAGAGAATCCAGCAGAGGAACACTCCCCGGAGGTTGGAGCAAGTCTGTTCACTCGCACGCCCGTTCCGCAGTCAGTAGCGTTTGCCATCTCACGGTCACTTGGTGATCATGGCTTTTAAGCAGCCACGGCTAGGACGGGCTGAGGCAAAGCAGAGCATTCCCACTGGTGCCCCCTGAACAGGCGATGCTGTAAAGCCAGCGTGTCTTGCCTTTCTTAGAGCTTGACAGCGACACATTGAAAGCTTTCCCTCTGCAGCAGGACAAGGAAGCCGCCATCGTCCCGTCTAACAGGCACAAAAAGGGAGCCACAAAAGGGAGGCGTGAAAATAGAGAAGGAGGAAGCGCATCTGCAGAAGTAGAATTGTAAAGTCAGGAGGTGCAAATGAGCTGCAGAAAGGTTATCACAGCTGCTAAGAGTTCCTGGCAAGTGTGCACATAAAAAGCGGGCATTTCTCTAACTATGGAAACGCAGTGAACTTAGTGACAACAGCATTCACAAAGATGGGGCATCCGTGTGTAAGAGTAACTCCCAGTCCTCCGTGCAAAAGCCACAGAGGAAGTCCTGGGCGGGGTTTGAAAGGGCATGAACAGCTGGAGGGAGGGCGTCCCCCGAGGAGGCGAGGACCCACTGCTGCGAAGGTGACGCTGCTCTCAGTCGCTGTGGACCCAGCGCATTCGCGGTCAGAACTAAACTCCTGCGCAGAGCAGAGCAGCGGACGCCTCGGCCACGCGCGGAGTCTGCCTGTGCCAGAGCCGCTGAGCGGAAGCTGGGAGAGTCCAGGTCTCACCAGGAAACCCGGGGAGAGTAGCGTGCCCACGTGACGGGGGCTGCTTCCAGGATTAAATGAGTCAGTTCAATGCTGCTTCAGACAGTGCAGGACAAGTGGATGATTGGGTTTATTTTGGTGCAAAAAATGCAAAATCCGGGTATACCCATTCATGGAGAGCATTTAGTGAGAGCATATAGGATAAAGTCACATTTATTGTAAAGAAAAGCGCCCTCATTTTCTATCGTATGCAGCATTGAGGGTGGCGTTTTCTCTTCCAGCTTCACCGTTCAAGTCCCAGTGTAGTGTTTGCGGCGCCGTACAGTGTGACGTTATCAATTCTGTGTAACGTGACTCTTTAACCCACAGGGTTTTCTTAAATGCATTTTCACGTCTAAATATATGACTTGTTATTAGTCTGCTATCATTACTTATTTTACTTTATTAAAACATGTGAATTCAGGGCCAGCATAGCTGCATAGCAGGTTAAGTCACCGCCTGTAGTGCCAGCATGCTATATGGGCATCGGCTCGTGTCCTGGCTGCTCCACTTCCCATCCAGCTCCCTGCTAATGGCCTGAGAGAAGCAGTGGAAGGTGGCCCAAGTGCTTGGGCCCTGCTACCCATGTGGGAAACCTGGAGGAAGCTCCCGGCTTCGGCCTGGTCCAGCCCTGCCCATTGCAGCCAACTTGAGAGTGAACCAGTGGGTGGAGGATCTGTCTCTCCTTCTCTCTATAACTCTGACTTTCAAATAAATAAATAAATCTTTTAAAAAGCAGACAAAATCAAATAAAAAATGTCTTCTCTTCAAAACAGACCATAAGAAGACTTCTAAGCCACTTAACACCAATTCGAATCTAACAGACATGGTGGCAAGTGTACAGCTGGCTATTTGTAAAATACAACCCTGACAAGCATTAAAAATGTCTAAGAGGAGTGAATATTTAGCCTAGCGGCTAAGACGTCCACATCCACGGCAGAGAACCTGAACTTGGTTGCCAGCTCTGACTCCGGATGCTGCTAATGCGGGACGTGCTGATGGCTCCAGCAGCTGGGTTCCCACCGCTCGCGTCGGACCCGGAGCGAGTTCCTGGCCCCTGGCTTCAGCCCGGCACGGCCCTGGCTGTTATGGGCATCTGGGGAGTGAAACCATGGACGAGCGCTTTCTCTCGCTCTCGCTCTGCTTCTAAAAGAAAGTGTTAGAAGTGAGCACATTGGTGTTGGGTTTTCAGGAGGAAAGGATCACTGGGACCTCTTTTAGACACAGATTAGGGAAAAAGAAATAGTGTCTTCAAAAGGGGGCACCCAGAACCCAAGACACCGAAAAGTAGAAACCAAGAAGGGACACTGTGCTTGGTGTACAAACCCAATCCTACGTCTACGTGACGTCCTGGTCTGCAGACGGCCTGCTGCTTCCTGTTGCGTCCGACGTGGGCCCGCGGGACGGAGTCAGCATCAGTGCCTCGCTGCTCCCTTCCTCTGCAGTCGATCTCACCTCCCGCACTGACTCTTAAACAAAAGGTCAGAGTCACCTCCCTACAAAAGGTCAGAGTCACTTCCCTACTTTGTGCTTTTCCGTCCACTTGGACTTGTGAGGCCAAGAAGCCGGGCACCTGCCCAAGGAGGGGATGAGGGCTGCAATGAGGCATGGAGCAGAGGTGAGTTACAGAATCACCGTGGTAGTTACTGTGGCTGTCCACCGCAGCGTTCGTCACTTGTCACGATAACCGAGGTCAAGAAGGGACACGAGCTGGGTGGACCCCTCCACGAAGGTCAGCTAATAGCCACGGCCGCCAGGGGTTGTCCAGTAAGTGGCTGCTCTGAACTGATGTCCGCTTCCTTGGAGCCAGCTCCCCTTTCAAAGAAGCGTTCACCTGAACTTCAGGATGGCCCCGCGAGGCAAAGGTGGCGCCTGCTACTCCCAATACCCAGGCAAAGAAAGGAATCTGATGCCTGGATTCCTTGAGTGGCTTCCCGGGGCCCACACAGACGGCAGAGGACTGCCTGACATCCCGACTCCGAGCCCAAGCCCGCCTCACAGAGCCTGCCAGAGTCGCCAGCGCTCACGTCCCTGTGAACAGACAGCCACGTGCGATCGCATCCTCCGAGCTGCAGAACAGCCAACAGTCACTGTGCTGTGTTATTGACACAGAGATTCAGCCAGGATTTGAAAGTAGCCCTTGTGTTGACAGGCGTGTCCGAGGCTCTGGGACAGGATCCTGGTGTTTACCCTGCCCTCACTTCACTGGCTCAGAAACTCTGTCAGGAGGCTTCCCAGGCTCCTGCTGCGGTGCCAGGACCCTCACGTGCAAGTGCTGAACTGAGAAAAAAAACCAGTTATCCCAGCCCGCGGACGCTGCCTCCTCAATTCAAGTCTGCTTGCATGGACGCAGGAATTCCCCACAGACCGGCTCACCCAGCATGCGGTGCCCAGAAGGGTGAAGTCACAGCCTCTCTGATGTCACCTGTACCAGAGTGACCTCCCCCGCCACTGTTCCAGAGCAAGACAGGGCTTTCTGCATTCACGGCGCCCTCAGTCTGGAGGACGATAGACACCAGTGCCTTCTGGGAGAGTGAGGAGCAAGGGAGAGCTGCAGCAGCATCCAGACAGAAGGCGTCTGAGAGGAGCTGGAGACGGCGCTGATTCTGACAGGTGAGGGCTGTACCTGACAGCAGGGAGTCCTTGTTGGGAGGGGAACAGAGGGTGAGGGCTATACCTGACAGGAGGGAGTCCTTGCTGGGGAGGGGAACAGAGGGTGAGGGCTATACCTGACAGGTGGGAGTCCTTGCTGGGGAGGGGAACAGAGGGTGAGGGCTGTACCTGATGGGTGGGAGTCCTTGCTGGGGAGGGGAACAGAGGGTGAGGGTTGTACCTAACAGGAGGGAGTCCTTGCTGGGGGGGGGGGGAGAGGGTGAGGGCTCTACCTGACACGTGGGAGTCCTTGCTGGGGAGGGGAACAGAGGGTGAGGGCTCTACCTGACAGGAGGGAGTCCTTGCTGGGGAGGGGAACAGAGGGTGAGGGCTGCACCTGACAGGTGGGAGTCCTTGCTGGGGGGGGGGGGAGAGGGTGAGGGCTCTACCTGACACGTGGGAGTCCTTGCTGGGGAGGGGAACAGAGGGTGAGGGCTCTACCTGACAGGAGGGAGTCCTTGCTGGGGAGGGGAACAGAGGGTGAGGGTTGTACCTAACAGGAGGGAGTCCTTGCTGGGGGGGGGGGGAGAGGGTGAGGGCTGTACCTGACACGTGGGAGTCCTTGCTGGGGAGGGGAACAGAGGGTGAGGGCTGTACCTGACAGGTGGGAGTCCTTGCTGGGGAGGGGAACAGAGGGTGAGGGCTGTACCTGACACGTGGGAGTCCTTGCTGGGGAGGGGAACAGAGGGTGAGGGTTGTACCTAACAGGAGGGAGTCCTTGCTGGGGGGGGGGGGAGAGGGTGAGGGCTGTACCTGACACGTGGGAGTCCTTGCTGGGGAGGGGAACAGAGGGTGAGGGCTGTACCTGACAGGTGGGAGTCCTTGCTGGGGAGGGGAACAGAGGGTGAGGGCTGTACCTGACAGGAGGGAGTCCTTGCTGGGGAGGGGAACAGAGGGTGAGGGCTGTACCTGACACGTGGGAGTCCTTGCTGGGGAGGGGAACAGAGGGTGAGGGCTGCACCTGACAGGAGGGAGTCCTTGCTGGGGAGGGGAACAGAGGGTGAGGGCTGCACCTGACAGGTGGGAGTCCTTGCTGGGGAGGGGAACAGAGGGTGAGGGTGTACCTGATAGGAGGGAGTCTTTGCTGGGGAGTAGAACAGAAGGTGAGGGCTGTACCTGACGCCTGGGAGTCCTTGCTGGTGAGGGGAACAGAGGGTGAGGGTTGTACCTGACAGGAGGATTCCTTGCTGGGGAGGGGAACAGAGGAAAATTGAGGGACTCAACATCTATTGCCCCTAAAGGGTATCTGTTGAGTTCTGGGGCTGTACTAGATTGGGGGTGAGGCTGATCTGAACCCCCTAAAATGGAAAGTGGAAGGGGGAAGGAACAGCTACTCCCACAAGACTTTTGCCAAATTTCTTTGGGGAACTTTCAAAGAAAGAACAGAGAATTACAGATGTGTGAGTGTGTGAGTGTGTGTGTGTTTGTATGAGTATGTATACATGCATATCCTTATGTATTTAATATCACAACCTTCCTGATATAGCAAACTTGGATAGTAATGTCTCATAACAAGGGAATAGCTACATGGCGGTCTAGCTATAAAATTCTGCAGCTTTGCAGGCAGTGTGGAACATGTGAAAATCCTGTTAAACAGAAATCGTCAAGAGCACCATGAAGCTACTGACTCCATGTGTAGATAACACAATGCACCGTCATTACATATGATTTAAACAAGAGAACAAAACGCAAGCAAGTTTAACCATCTTGATTACGTTTCAGATGTTAAAGGAAAAGACATACACCAGGGTGGGCGTTGTAGGTTAAGCAGGTTAAGCTACCACTTGGGACGCCAGCACCCAGTATCAACGTGTGGGTTTGAGTCCTGGCTGCTCTGCTGTGGAGCGAGTGTCCTGCTGGTGGCCCGGGGAGGCGGCAGATGATGGCTCAAGTACTTAGGCCTCTGCCACCCATGTGGGAGACACACACGGAGTCTGGGGCTCCTGGCTGAGCTCTGGCCATTGGGAGCACTAAGGACATGAGCCGGATGATAGATGACTGATCCAGTAATGTGCTCAGTAAATGCCCTTATCTAACACCAGTGTTGGACAAAGCATGCACACCCACCCCTCACCCACTGATCTCTCCCAGGAGGACAGATGCTGTAGTGAGGGGAATAAGCCTCCCTCCCCTGGACTCAGCATGCTGACCCCAGACCCTGCGAACGTGACAGAAGGGGCTTGCAGACACGGTGTAATGAGGGATTTGGGGATGAGCGGATTAGCCTGGATTATCCAGGGGTCTGATGGGATCACAGGGCCTTGGCAGGGAAAGAGGAAGACAGAGAGATGTGATGATGGACGCAGAGGTGGGGCTGCACTTGGAGGCAGGGGGAGGGGCTCCCCCACCAAGGAATGGACGGAGGAAGACCACAGGGACCCACCCTCCGCAGAAGGAGCAGCTCCGAGGGGCCACTGAGAATCCCGACCCCCAGAACCAAAGCCAGTAGATCTGTACAGCTTTAGGTCACTCTGTTGATGGTGATTTGTCACAACAACAACGGGAATTTAACACAGACTAAAGATTCAATGCTTGGAATTCGGAGGTAAAGTCCCTGGGTTCCGGTCCTGGCTCCACTCCTGACTCCAGCATCCTAAGGCGGAACCTGGGAGGCAGTGGTGAGGGCTCTAGGAATTGGTTTTCTGCCACACCTGGGGGAGACCTGGACTGTGTTCCCAGATCCTAGCTGACCATAGTGCAGTTCTGGCCCCTGAGCGCATTCAGAGAGTGAACCAATGATGGGGTCTCTCTCTCTCCCTCCCTCCCCCCTTTCCCTCTCCCCCTCTTCCCCTTTCAAATAAGTAAAAATTTAAGACAATTCTATTAGCAAGTTAAGACCTGTTTAAGTGGTTTGGGCCAATTCTCCAGATCAAACAGTAAGACACGGATTTCTAGACCAGTGGGTTGCTCGGGAGCTGCTCCCAGGAAGCACGTGTGAGAGGAAGAGGAGCAAAGGAGGGAGGAAGCCAAGGAAGGGGGATTCCAGCCCAGTCCTGGGGAGGGGCTGAGCCAGTCCTGCAGACAGACTGAGGAGCTGAGTGACAGTTCAGTCTGTCCAGTGCCAGGAGAGCCGGGTTTCCTGATCCTTGGCCAGCCATGCACTGGCTGCACGTTGCTCACAGGAATGCAAACCCCAGCCACTTGTATGGTCTGCGGGTCTGCACAGGGGCTGCCGTGGGTTCTAGCGGCCAAGCACAGGTCTCCAGAACAAGTCCCAGTGGAGGATCCACAGAGGTACAGACCGCAGAAGGCCTTGGGTCCTCTCGCAGGGCTAAGGCCAATCCCTTCCAGGACCACCCCTACTGGGCACGGAGCTGTTGTTTTTTGCAGCATGACTGCTGCCTTGATTTTGCATTTCCAGTGTTGAATCCTCTAGGGCTGGGTCATAAAGAAGTGACCGGGAGCCGAGCACAGACAATACCATGGTGATGACACAAGTGGACTTCGGAAGACTTTGGTGTGTGTCTATGTATATGTGAAGGCAATCTTGGAAAATTTTTTCTGGTGTTTGGCCCACCATGACACACAAATACAAGAAACTGAAAAAGTACAATTTTTTGACCCCTCTCGTGGCTTGTGATTTAGGTAATATTTCTCTCAAAGCAGAATTAAGGAAGGACAACCCGTTTTATTGCAAACACTGGAGCAAAAGCCCTCCGAAAGCAATTGCCCATCTGCACTGTGTTGTCTCCAAAGAGCATTTCTGGCTTTCTCTATGAATAACTAGTTCTGGATTGAGCAGTTCTCACTCTTGTTCAGGCCGGAGAGGCCAGCGTTGGGGCTGGCCCCAGCAGTCCCTCGAGTGCTCTCCGCTTGCTTGCGGTTCTGCCAACCTTCAAACCCAGGATACCCTCATCGGTGCACAGACAGACGCTTCCAGGTGGACACTCAGTAAAATGTGCTGTTGCCATCTTTGATCATTGTTTTACTACAGAGACTACTGAAAAGGCAGGGAAATCCCTGCTTTGGATCCCAGGACAAGCACACCTGCCTGAGAGTCCTAGAGTGAGGCAGGCCAGGAAGAGGACAGGTTCAAAGCCACATGGAGGAGACTTCACTTCATGGGAAAAAACCAGGAAGCCCCATTCACATTATGATCCCAGTCATGGAGGACATTCAAAGCACTTAAATCCCTGTTTTTAAAAAACATAAAAACCAGGGATTCTGAGCAAGTGGCCTACACAGCGTTTCTGTGATCGTTTTAAGAGACACTGAATGTTAGCGCTTCAGACCTGGGGTTCACCAGCTCACTTAGGACGAAGAAGGCAGAAGAGAGTACAGACGTCACTCACCTCATCCAGCTGGGACCTGCAGAGCCAGGACCAGTGACCGACCTCCTGCAACGGCAGTGTAGCGCGTGGTCTCCCCCAGCAGGCAGCCGAGGCCCTTCCTCTAGGTCTGCGTGTGGAGCGTTCCGAGGACGAGCTGTTTCCCACCCGAGTCCTGTGAAGACGGGAAGCATCACCCGCGGCTGGCGGACAGCAGAGCTGTTCAACGGTGCAGCCCCTCCTCCAGAGACCCTGCAACCACAGATTCACGACGCACAGACAACTCTTCCCCAGGAAAGCACAGCTCCGTGTCGGAACGCCAGGGAGGCGCTTTCCCGGGCGCTCCTGCTGACCAGTCCTGCCCGCGTTTGGCTTACGCACTCATCAGATCCCTAGAAACATCGCTTACCTGCGCGCCTCCTCCCAGGTGCGGACAGCCCTGCGGTTCACTCAAGAGCTGGGTCCTGGACGCCAGCAATTTCATCTGAAAGGACTGGGATAAAACTAGAAGGATGCTTGTCAGGTGCTGGGCTCCCGACTGTGGGCTCTCAGCCTGTAGGACAGGAGTTACCTTTGAGAAAAAAAAAATACAAAAACCAATAGTACCAGCTGATAGGGAGAGGACAAAATTCAGTGGAAGAATTCTGAAGGATTCCGTATGTACGTGGGAAAACATGGAGGTTATACTCAAAGTACCGTGATGGGCAGAATTCTTAGATGATCTTCAGGCACAGGCCCCATCCTACACACCTCCTTCCCCTGGGGCGTGGGCAAAACCCGACTACAGTAGAAATCACTCACGACATAGGTTGTCACATGACACGGATTAAAGCATTTCTGAATGTGAGTAAGGTCCCAGATAGGTTGAACTGTAGTTAATCAAGTGGGACATCCTGCGTGGCCCTGACCATCAGGTTAAGTCACTAAATAAGGCCTGGGCCCTTCTGGTAGAGAGATTTTCCTCTCCTGCTGTTGAAGCAGCAACCTCCATGAGTTCCGCAGGTGCAAGAAATGGAATTGTGCAGGCAGCCCAAGGAAGCCCAGGCGGCAGCCTTTCCCCGCCAAACCCGTGGTGAGAAGGGAGCCGGCACCTCGACTGATGCTAGGCCAGGCCCAGCGTGGCCCTGCTCAGATCCACCCCTCCAAAACCAGGAGACGACGAGTGCGCATGGCTCAAGCCCGCTGGTCTTTTTGTGCATCAGTAGTGAGTGAGGCAGCAGTCACAAAGTGCTTACGGGACAGTGGGCCAGAGTCGGAAAGCCAGGGCCAAGCTCAGTGTCTCCTCTGTCCTCTACGAATTTTATGAAAAAAAAAAAAAAAAAAAAGCAGCTTGGTGGCCATCTGCTGTTCCATTCAGACTCTTCGTCCCCATTTCTACTGCTGCGTCTTTAACCAGAGTTACCCCAGGCCCAGTGTCCGCTGGCTGTCCAGAGGGTCTGGTCAGTGGACGGCAGGCTGTGAGTCTGCAGGGTGGGGAGAAGCGGCGACGTGGGCTATCTCACCCCCTCCCTCTGCTTGGGGTCATCAGGTGCCTTGGGGTCCCTGACACGACTCGGTCCTGGACAGTTCTGATGAGGAGTCTAGAGCAACCACCATACAAGTGCTCCAATCAGAATTACAATTCTCTTGAAGGAAATGTTAGAAAGCATGCTAAATATATAAAAAGATCAAAGGGAAGCTATAAAACTAAAAATAGGAAGACAAATTTAAAACTTGGATGGGCTCCAGAGTAGAGCAGAGATGATGGGGAAGGGAATGGGTGAACTTGCAGTCCGGTCGGGGACAGTCACCCAGCTGAGCACCAGCACGGATACAGGCCAGGAAAGAAGTCGTTGGGCCCTGGGGTGGCGCCCGGGGAAGACACCTGGCCCACAGGCCCCGTAAGGCCTGCAAAACCGTCTGGTTTGGCCCTGTCAAGGCAACCACACGCAGGACTTGAAGTTCAATCAATCTACAGCAGGTTAATTTTTAAGTGGATAATTTTGTGTGGCCGGTGAATGACATTATAAACACCCATGCGGCCCTCGGCAGGAGGAAGGCTCCCCACCCCCGATAAAGGAACAAGGACCTAAAACTGCACAAATCTGGCAAATGACACAAACCTGACACATTTAAATATCGGAGCGAACCCCAAGCAGGGTAAATCAGAAGCACTCTACTTCAACATGCAGCATAATTAATTTCTGAAAGACACAGACAAAGACGAGACATGAGAGCAGCCAGAGAGAAGTAATTATTGTCCACAAGAGAACACCAGCTGGGATGACAGTGGATTTCCCACAGGAAACCATGGAAACGGAAGGAAGGACCAGTGCCAGGTTTCCAGACGATGCAGGGGAGGCTGTGAGCCACAGGTCCGACAGCTGGCGAGGGAAGCGCTCCTTCAGCAACCACGGAGAAGCCTTGTCGTGAGCGGATCTGACTGGATCTGCCTCGAGCCTGGCTGGAGGAAGATAGTTTAACTTTTTAATTTAAAGAAAACAGATTTTGGCCGGCGCCACAGCTCACTAGGCTAATCCTCCACCTTGCGGCGCCGGCACACCGGGTTCTAGTCCCGGTCGGGGCGCCAGATTCTGTCCCAGTTGCCCCTCTTCCAGGCCAGCTCTCTGCTGTGGCCCGGGAAGGCAGTGGAGGATGGCCCAAGTGCTTGGGCCTGCACTCCATGGGAGACCAGGAGAAGCACCTGGCTCCTGCCATCGGATCAGCACAGTGCGCCGGCCGCGGCGGCCAATGGAGGGTGAACCAACGGCAAAGGAAGACCTTTCTCTCTGTCTCTCTCTCTCACTGTCCACTCTGCCTGTCAAATAAATAAATAAATAAACAGATTTCATGTGTTTCATATGCACAGATTTAGGAACACAGTGACACTTCTCACCTGCCCCCCATCCCCTCTGTGAATTCTACAGTGATCTACTTTCAGTTTACCTTGTACTCATAAGATCAGCCCCGCACTAAGCAGAGTTCAACAAAGAGTAAGAAAAAAGCACCGCTCCTCAACAGCAGGCAGGGGCTGTGAGCATCTCCAAGTCTCAGAATGCCAATTTCACCCCCTACACTGCAGTTTTTGGAGCTCTGTTCGTTACCATAGATCAGGGAGAACATACGGTATTTGTCTTTTTGTTGTCTTTTTTTTTTGCAAATGACAGGATTTCATTCCTTTTTATTGCTGAGTAGTGCTCCATACTATCTATCTATCTATCTATCTATATCTATATCTATATCTATACCACAATTTCTTCAACCAGTCTTCAGTTGATGGACATCTGGGTTGATTCCATGTCTTGGCTATTGTGAATTGAACTGCAATAAACATGAGGCTACAGATAACACTTTCATTTGCTGATTTAATTTCTGAAGAAAGATACTCACACAAGAAGGAAAAATCAAAGAAAAACTCCCAGAGATCAAAACGGGAGAAAAACCCCCAAAGAGAAGTAAGGGTACTGACAACATATTATTCGTCTTTTCATGAGTTGTAGACTCTACAAAGAAACACAGTGTACACTACTGTAAATAAATTACGTTAGGATAAAAACATCATAATCGTCCACAGGAAGGCAGGAAATAGAAACAAAACAATGAAAAACAAAAGCAACAAATAGCAAACAAACAACAAAAATGCAGACTTGGCCTCTGCAGCTAGGATCACCTTAAAGGAAAATGCTCTGAACGCACTCATTTAAAGAGAGGGGTGTTCAGAGCGCACACAAGCCAACTACTCAGATCTGCTATGATAGTTACTCCTGTTCGAATTCAACAGAGGAAGATTGGAAGTAAAAAAAAAAAGGAGGGGGAGATATGAAGCAACATTACCCACTAAATGCTATTGCCTTTGTTAAAGACTGAACATCCTCTAAGGTATTTACTATTAAATACTTCCTAGCAGGTTGATAAAATAAAGATTATAGTAATTGTAGTCATCTGCTTAAACATTCAAATGTTTTTGTCTTGCTTGGTGCTATTTAGAGGGAGAGAAAAATTGTAATTACATATCTATTATTTTAGCCATCCTTGTTAAGTTGGAAAATGTAAAAAATTATGTAAACAGCCGTCCTAGAAAACGCACTGTGTGTGAGACTTCCTCCCAGGGGTCTGCAGCTCACAACAATGCGCACTGTGTAGAAAGCTGACGACGTCCACCTGTGTCATTCGATGGCGTGCCACCCTGGTCACTGTAAAGCCGAGGCCCCCTGAACTTCCCCAGAGTAGCCAGCCTCATGCCTGCTGACCTAGCCTCGCCCTTCTGTTCAGTGGGCCACGGGGTGAAAGGCTGTCCCTGGATGTCTGGTACCCGACCCTAAGACCCTACGGGACGAGCACAGAGCGGCCTGGCAGCTGACAGACAAAGGAGGGCTTGGGTGGATGGAACGTGCTGCATGCAAAAGGGAAGCGACTGTCTGTGCCTGGATGAGGTCAGTGCACTGCAAAGTGCTCCACGTGGTCCTGGACCAGCCCGGTTCTCCTGGTGTTCTTGAGGATAACCACAGACGCTCCAAGAAAGCAGGGCCTAGGAGAGGACGGCCAGGACAGCCCACTGTGGCCCAGCCCCTCCTGCCACCCTCGCCTGGTGACTGTCCCAGCCCCGGGACAGCCCTCTGTGGCTCAGCCCCTCCTGCCACCCTCGCCTGGTGACTGTGCCAGCCCCGGGGCAGCCCACTGTGGCCCAGCCCCTCCTGCCACCCTCGCCTGGTGACTGTCCCAGCCCCGGGGCACAGGACCCAGGTGAGGCTGCCTGCAGGGTTGCTCGCTCGGCTGCAGGCGCCTGTGGGGCAGCCCAGTTGAGACTGCACCTCCAGCTGTCCTGGGCTGTAGGACCAGGTCTTTATCAGTCCTAGGTCTCTGCTGTCCTCTGCTGCCTGGCTGTGAGACACAAACCCACACAGGTAACTTCTGACTGACCAAGTTCTGTCACATCCAATAAGTAGAAATCGCACCCCAAGATGCAATGGAACCAAGAGGTAACCAAGGCACAGCAACCCTGCTTCACAAACAGAATTAAAATAACAATATTGGAATGGCCAATAAGCATTACAAAGGTACTCGGCATCACTGTTGCCTGAACATATTCTTCAGGCCACAGTGGGGTATCTTTACCCAGTCAGTGTAAGGGCTGACATTTATAAAAACTGACAATATTAAGTGTAGCGAGAATATGTGACAACAAAACATTCCGATGCTGCTGGTGGCGTCATAAATTGTCATATTCTGTATGCAAAACCGTGTGACTACCTAGTTAGCAGTAAAATTATGCATGGCTTGTAACACTACTGTACCACCCACTGTAAACACATTCATATATCCACCAAAATGCATCGCAAAATATTAAAAGAATGACATTTATGATAGTAGAACTAAGAAAACCACCGAGCACCCATCAACACTTTAACAGTTAAAGTCTGGAATGTCTACACTACGGAATGTCATAAGCACAGAGACTACTGCTATAGGCAGCAATAAGAGAATTCTTGACATCGTGTTAAGAAAAAAGATAAAAACAAACAAAGAAAATTCAGATACAAAGGAGTATTTATCACATAATTCTCATTTATAGTAAGTTTAAAATAGGAAAATAGCTTGCGATGGTAAACAGGAAAATGGTAATTATCTCTGGGTATGCAGTGAGTCAGGGAGGTACAGAGACCCCTGGGTGCTGACAACATCTGGTATTTTGAGCTGCACGACAGGTGAGTGAGTACTCTCACTGAGTAAAGACAATGCTTGTACACACAAGAACTGCTCACTCGCTCATACGTGTGCTTTACTTCAGCTAACAGTAACAGAGAGTAGCTCATCCTTGATTGTCCAGTAGACAAGCTGCTGTAATCCTACTTAGATATTACAAAAGAGAACTATTTGATAAGGCCTGAGCTTAGAGAGAACTTTCTGGTATCACAGAGGAAAAGATGAATGAGTAATAAAAAATGATAATTATCCTTTATGAATGCTAGTAATTTATGTACAATATTTCATTTGCTTCTTGAGCTAATCCTATAATGCAGCCCTAATTATTGCCATAGTACAGTGAGGTAGCCGGGACATATTAAGCTATAATTACCCCCTGCAAGTAGACACACCTATGGTGAAAATTAGTCATCATTCATCTGAAAATCGGATTAACTGGGCATCCCATATTTCAGGTTGCTGATGTAGAGCTCCTAGTAGGAACAGGGTTTTGTGATCCTGGCACTGGTACATTTTGGATTGGGTCATTCTTTCTTGCAGGGAGTTATCCCATGCATTCTAGAACAGTATCCGTGTGTCCACTGTAAGCCTCCCACTCCACCTCCCCACCCCGACCCCGTCCACAGTTATGACAACCAGAAGGATCTGCAGACATTGACAAAAGGCCTCGTGGTGGGACGAGGCAGATGTCCACAGTCGAGAGCAGCCGGGTCAGCGTAAGGGCACAGGGTCGACTTCCCTTCTCCATGGTTGGAGTCACGCCTAAGATAAGGGTGCAGCAATCGAAGGTGCTGTGAGAGGTCAGTGCCTGGCATGGGGTGGGCTCAAAGCCTCTCTCGTGTTGGAGCACACACCCCAGCATTCTCAGCGATGACCCTGAGGTCCCCTTGTCAATGTCCAAGCTCAGTCGACTGACTCACGTAATGAGGGAGATTTACACCACGTCTGAGGGGAGCTGTGATGACCACCGCAATCCATATCCTACTTCCAACGGCCAGGAAAATACAGAGCTGCATCTCCCATAGTTATCACCCTCACCAGAAGCTTGTGTTCCCTTAGCGTTATCCCATTCATTCAACAAAAATGTCTGACTACCTCCTACACGTTATCAACATATTACAATAGGATACACAATCATTCAGAAAATAAAGTCAGAGTAAGAAATAATCAGGGGACAAATTCAAGTTAGCCCTAATGCTTCTAACCCAAGCTAGCCTTTTAATGATCCTGGAACCTAAAGCATATTTAGGCTCCAGAAATCCTCACACCACCCACACCTGCCACTGGATCCCGACTTTGGGTCCACGTGACCGTTTCATGGGATGGCTCCTTCCCAAGGCCTTCCTGGAACAGGACTCCATCCCCCCTGAGAAGGCTTTAGCACCAGTTTCTGCCTCTGTAGCTCTGAATTTCCCAGAGGACTGCAGACACCAGCCAAGCCCTCCAGGGGAGTCAATGCCTGCACGCAGATGTATCACTGAGAGGGGGTTTCTGGTGCGTATCCCCAGCACCCCCTGCACCCAGAGGTGCTCCACCCTGCCTAGACGGGAGTGGGCCTACTTCATCCTCGCTCACAGCTGCACACCAAACAGGCTTGAGAAGCCACAGGCACACTGCCGTCCTGCTGGGCAGCAGTGTCCCTCCAGAGGGGTCACTCCCTGTCCTGCAGGGCAGTCACAGATTCATTCAGAAGCTGGCGTTTTCACTTGGCAAGACCATTGAAGAATTTGTCTGTGAAATGCTCGTGTTCACATCTCAAGGGCAATCTAAGAAGGAGCGTGAACTGACGTGAGGTGACCTGGCTCAAGGCTAAAGCTTAGTGAAAAGTGTCAGCCCGGGCCTGCACTGGGCATAGCAGGTAGAGCCCCACCTGCGACACTGGCACCCCATGTGGGCACTGGTTTGAGTCCCAGCTGCTCCATTTCTGATCCAGTTCCCTACTAATGTGCCTGAGAAAGCAGCGGAAGAGGAGCCACATACCTGGACCCCTGCCATCCACATGGAAAACCCGGAAGAAGCTCCAGGCTCCTGTCTTCTGACCAGCCCAGCTCCGGTCATTGTGGCCATTTAGGGAAGGAACCAGCAGATGGAAGGTCTCTGTCTCTCCTTCTCTCTCTCTAAATTCTGCCTTTCACCAAATAAATAAATAAATAAATCTTAAAAAAGGGAGAAAGGTGCCAGCCAGCCAGAATCCCAAGTCATCAGTGAGGCTGCACCTGGATTGTCACTTTGGGGAAGCGCCAGCTCTGCTCACGGCACAGGACCAGGCTGATCAGGAAGTCCACATGGTATACCAGGTGGCTGAAAACTGCAGCTGTGCATGGTCTCCCACACATGGAAACCACGCCCGTGCTCCACTGCCACCAGCCCTGCAGCCCAGGCTGAACTTGGGGCTTCTCCGGGAGTCCTAGCAGGATTCTAAGAGGAGCTGCTGTGTCCGTGGTACCCGGATGGCCTGTAGTGAGAACCTTCAGAGTTGAAGACTTACCCGCTAAGCTCTCTCAGGTCTGTTGACAGAGCACGAAGATGCACTTGAAACTTGCCTCTGCCCTGTTTCTAGGCACATAACCCTGGGCGAGTTCACTCACCAGTGCCAAAGTCGGTGGTTTTCTATACAATCAGGCATAACAATTACTTCTCAGGCGGGTTTTAGGGGTTGAATGAGGCAACCTGAGACTCCGTCACAGCACTCTCCACAGGTGTTTCTGTCTTTCCCTTTCTCCATATCAATGTTTACAGCCTTGTGCCCTGAGCCAGGCCCCCACACACCAGCACACATTACTGGATCTATTTCCCTGGCTGATCTTCATGAAGGTTGAGCACAACACCTAGCCCCACAATGCTTGGCTGAAGTCTCTCTTCATAACCGATAGAGCTGGACATTGTGAGGGTCAAGAACAATGTCATTCCCAAGACTGGGAAAATCTCCAGGCCGAAAGCCAGCTGCTGGGCGCCTCTCCTCTGGACGGGATCCAGGGACACCCGTGAAGTCCACACCTGCCCAGGACAAGCCCAGGCAGGCAGCTTCCCTGTACTCCGTGGGCAGCCGTGTGGCTAGGTTCGTTCTCCCAACCACTAGTGGCTTATTCCAACCTTTTCTCCCCCAGCCCCGTTTCTCCTCTCTGACGCAGACACTTTTTGAAGCAGAAGACCCGAGGAGCAGGCCTGCCAAGATTCTCCTCCAGGGGTCCTCTCCGGCGGCTCCTCCACAGAGCAGGCATCTTTGGGAGCCCCAAACCCCACTTGAGCCTGGAACTCTGCTAAACTCACACCCACAGTGCCAATCAACAGAAACCTGGCTACGGGCTAATTCCTCTGAGCCCCGCCACTCATCATCTGTCCCATTCTCCCACTCTGTCCCTTTCAGTGTCGACAAACGCCGGATTTCTGCCGCATTGAAACCTACAGGGAAGCTTCCTGTTTGGGCTCATCCCAAGACCCTTCCCTCACCCTCTCGGGATAATTCCGTCTCCTGTGATGGCAGCATCCGCTTTGCAGAGACAGCGTGTGATTTCCACATCTGAAAGGGGCAGCCTGATTGGGCTGAGAGAATAGCGCACCATGTGGCAGCTCCCTTTCAGCGAGTGTCACAGCCCTGCCTGGGAATGCAGAGAGCTGCCTCACGCAGATGTTCTCTCAATAGCACTTACGACAAGAATTGAGGCTTGAGCAGCACGCGTTTGTGAAGCCTAATGAAAGCCTCGGGGGATGAATAGCCCAGCTCTTAAAATTAGAAGGGGAAAGAGCTATTTATTGAATTTTTCAAAATCTGATATTCATGCATTTCCTTTAAAATTATTCTATGCATTTGCCATTTATTTGCTATTCCAAGTTGTTCCCTTTGCTTCCAAACCTCCTGGCATATCAGTGCAAAAATTGTCGTTTACCTTCAAACTGGGGGCTGCAGGTGTCTCCTCCATCCTCGGCCGCTCAAATGTGTCCACCTGCTCACATCTCCCAGGCTTCCCATGGGATGGCTGGCTTCAAAATGTCTCCCATCCTGGATGATCACAGGACGTTGTACTTTCTTAAGTATCCCAAGAAGGGGGAGAAGCTGTGGGGCAGAGCTTATGGGAAAGGACATAGGAGAGTCCACGTGACTGGCACACCCCCAGGTGACCGAGCCTGTAGACGGCGGTTAGCGTGGATCTCCCCACCAGCAGCCCACAGTGGCTCCGTGGATACATTCGGTTCACTATTCGTTATCATTGCCTGTTTGTTTATTTTGACAGCTACGTAGACACTAAGGAAGGTCCTGGCTGCGGCCGAATGCACAGAGCAGACCTAGCTCCTGCAGCTGAAGGGCTTGCAGCCCTCCACCAGGAGAGACAAGGACGTTGCTAGAAGATACTGAACGCCCCTGATTTAAGTTAAAAGCTCAGAAGTAGTGTCTGCGGGGGCCAGTGTTTCGGCGTAGTAGATTAAACTGCCATCTGCGATGCCGGCATCCCGTATGGGTGCTGGTTAGGCCCAGCTCCACTTCTGATCCAGCTCCCTGCTAATGGCCTGGGAAAGCAGCAGCAGATGGCCCGACTATTTGAGCCCCACCTACCCACGTGGGAGACCCGGAAGAAGCTCCTGGCTTTGGACCAGTCCAGCACCCGCAGTTGTGGCGATTTGTGAATGGAAAATAGCTCTTTCTTGATCTCTCTCTCTCTCTCTCTCTAACTCTGCCTTTCAAATAAATAAATAAATCATAAAAAGAAATAGCACCTGTTGTGATCGCTTTTTTTACTCCTTTTTAAAAAGATTTTATTTATTTATTTGAGAGTCAGAGTTACACGGAAAGAGGAGAAGCGGTAGCAGGGGTCTTCCATCCAGTGGTTCACTACCCAATTGGCTGCAACGGCCAGAGCTGCGCTGATCTGAAGCCAGGAGCCAGGAGCTTCCCCTGGGTCTCCCACGTGGGTGCAGGGGCTCAAGGACTTGGGCCATCTTCTACTGCTTTCCCAGGCCATAGCAGAGAGCTGGATCAGAAGTGGAGCAGCCGGGACTTGAACTGGTGCCCATCTGGGATGCCAGTACCGGAGGCAGCAGCTTTACCCGCTACGCCACATGCCAGCCCCTTACTCCTTTTATAACATTTAAAGCTGGCCACATTTACTCAAACTCCATGCTCAGCAATACCTTTCTCCATATTAACCCACTATGTTACCTTCTGTTTCCCTCACTAGACTGTAAGCACCACACCCATCAGGAGGATTCTCTGTGCCAAATTCATCCACCACCCCTCAGAACCCGGATCTGTGCATCACACGGGCTTCACTAAAGAACACATCAGACAACAGATAGATGGGAAAACAGATCTAGATATGCCGTGCGCATCGATAGGAATAGGTGATGTGAAACCAAAGGCCCCGGGAGATTGCGCTGTTGTCTTTGTGGTTCTGGGCTTTCTTTTTAAAAAGCTCTTCAGCGCTCAGTGCACAGGAGCCCCATCTCCCTCTCTCCTCCCCTATTCTCCGTGTAAAACTCGGCAGACCCGATCCCTGGTTCTCTGGTCAGTGCGGCCTTCCACGAAGGTCCACTGCCCCGCAAGGGGAGCGGCCAGGGCCAGTGCCCACGTGGGCGCCCCTGAGCTCCTGGGTCACCATGAGACATTTGCCTTAGCTCGGGGACCTCCCCACCTGTAGACAGGCGGTGTGTCCCATAACGTGCACCGAACTCCCAGGGAAGGTCAAGTCCCCTTTGACTGGTAGTGCTCGTGCCTGCCTATCTCTGTGCAACCCCAACGGCCATAGCCTGGAAACAAAAGAAATACCGACTGATCCAGGTCATCGATTAGTGAACCTCCCCCGTGTCGGGCTCCCCTGAAGGGATGTAGCCTAGGCCTGGGTTTGAGTCCAGCCTCTGCTAAGGCAGTACCCTGGGAGGCAGCAGTGATGGGTCCCTGTTATCTACGTGGGAGATCTGGGTTGAGTTCTTGGCTCCTGGTTTCCACCTGACCCAGCCCAGCTGCAGGCATCTGATGAACGACCAGTGGGTGAAATCTCTTTTTCTCTCTGGCTTTCAGATCAGTACATATTCAAATGATATTCCTAGGTACTGTTCCAAGATAAGCCAAATACACAGATTTTGTTATTACCAAGGCCCCAGGGAACTTCCTCAGTAAATATAACCCAAGTGTCTTCATTTTAATTTCCAATCATTCCCCTTCAGCACCCCGGGCTACTATCCTAGTCTCGTCCCCTCTGTCAGCAGTAAGAGGAGCTACCGACTGCTCACGCTGTGCCCACACAATGTTAGAATGTGGGCTTGGAACTTTCTTTCCCTACAATTCCGCCTTTCTGCCAACTATTCCCCACTCAACTTTTCAATTACTCTGGCTTTAAATCATAAGCAATAAAAAGTCCTGGAGAAAGAGGAACGGCCCCTCCAAGGTGTGCTTTATGACAACTGCGAGGAAGAGGCCGGGGGCCATTTACTAGGGTTAAAGCACTCGCTCCATCATGCCAGCCGGGGCTCTGGGCATCGCAACTGCTCCGCAGCCCCACTGCAGTCACCGCTAATGTCCCCACATCGATTTTGCAAGAGCAGCTCTGTAATGTGATGAGGGAAAAAACACATCATCTACCCAAGGCAGCGCTTTGGGCAGACGAATTAGCGGCCAGCGGTAGTGATTGGGATTCACATAGAAGGAAAATTTCGCTCTAATGCTGCCAGCATATTCCGAATAACTACTGGGTAAGGGTCACACAGCATGCTGCTTTTAAAGAGCACTGAATTTATTGAAAAATAAGCCAAGAATAACAAAAATATTTTTTTTCAATTCATGACATATAAACATGTGCCTTTTAAGATGTTGCTTTTAGTACAAATCCAAATTCCTGTAGCTAATGTTTCCTTGTGTGTTTTCCTTTCAGAAAGATCTGTTAGTGCTTAAATCCAATTCCTCTTCAAATATTATGGTTAAGTTGTTCACAGTTGTCTTCTAAAGACTACACTCATTAGACTTAGACGCTGCCATCCCCTCTGGTTCTTAGGCTTTGAGTTACGCATTTTTGACGCAGTTGTGTTTTATTATAAAAATTTCCTCTGTCCAACCCCTATGAAGTAGATACAGGACCAAGAGAAGACCAAAAGCTGTGGATTTCTGTGTAGCTGGGTTGGATCTTTGCGCTATCAGACATTATGCTGAAAGTTGGCCAAGTCACTGATAATGGGACAACACCAGCAACCTCACCAGATCATAAAGAGAAAACAGGAACAAGACTGCTCAGAGGCACCTGATATGGTTGGTTCCCACGCTACCCAGCAGGGGACCTGGACAGTTCCCAGCCCTGACAATGGCCTCCAGTGTCTTCCTGCCTGAGGCCGCTCTCTGCCCCAGAGCACACTCACCACACACAACGGTGTGTTGGGGGTAAAGCAACAACAACCAATAACGGCTGAGAGTTGACAGGAAAGCGCCGCCCCTTCAGCCCTCCGTGAGACAGCTCTACACACTCTCGGAGGTTCCACAGGACTGCGCCACACGACCACAGAGGTAAACTGTTCTTCCCACGCTGTTGGTGAGCTCCCTCCTGCTATGCCTTCTCCACTCTCTCACCCAGCATCCAGGATCACTGGAAAATGAACGATTTTCACCCAGATCCTTTGCTTAGTGCTGTCTGCTTTTGGTAGACCACACGCGGTGAGGTACCTGACACAGAGCAGGTGCTGCCGAGCACAGCGTCGTGTGCACTCTCTCCTCCAGAGCGGTATTATGATCTGTAAGTCACTAAATGACTGATGACTCTTCCACTTGGGATTTGCTAAGGAGAAGAAAAAGTGAGATGAGGAGCAGGGAGGGGAGGAGGGGGGAGAGGAGAGAAAAGGGGGGGGGGAAGGAAGGATACGAAAGATTCCATAGTAATTTCTTAAGCAAGTTTTTTCATTTCTATGGCAAGGTCTCAGTTTCCCGGCGAGTGTGAAACAGATGCCCCATAACTGATTCCTTGACTTTTATTTATCTTGAAAGCAACTTCCTATCTGTGGCTATTGGCAAATACACTAGTGTTAGATCATGGTTTCTCTATGCAATTAGGCCATCAAGATGAGAAAACATTTTTGGGGAAAGATAAAACAGAATCCAAGCTACATTACCTCTGTAGCCCAGCCCACTAGCATCTTCCAGAAAGCCACTCTGAGAGCGTCTGAGTCCACTGCTCAAGGAACGACGTGGAGCAGCTACCATGTGTCAGCCATGCCACTAGGATCTAGACGAATGACACAGTCAACTTGGAGCCACTCGTCACAAACACATAAAAGACAATTAACATGCAAGAATGCGTGTGCTGTGGCTAAACTGACATGTGGGGCTGTGGATACACCCCCACCATGGTCAGGTCTTGGAACATGGATGGCAGGCAAACTGGGCTTCCTCTTCAAGAAGTCGTCGCCACTTAGAGTCAAGGACTTCAGGGCAGGTGTCAAACCAGACTTAATCACTACTGAGGCTGCAATGTCACAGAGCTCGGGAAGTTTTTGTCGAATGAATGGCACTGTGTAGAAAATTTGTGACCTAGGAAAAAATGTTGAATCTACTAAAACAGGTGTTCCATAGATCTTAATATAACTAGATTGCTTCGAAACAGACTAGAAATGCAACTAGCATTAATACACTACACCTGGGTATACATTTTAAAAATAGGTACTTTGAATAACTGCTTTCCCCAGGGCAATTTTCAAAGACATTGCACAAATCCATATTTATCTTTAAGAGTTGGTTATACTCTAGTTAGACAATTTAAAAAAGTGTCACATTCTAACACATGTGTAGTAATATTTTGTGGATCCCAACAAAAGATTCTAATTGTACAACACCTTTCCATTAAGTTTAATGGGTAACCTTCAGACATTCAGAGCGGTGGTGCCACCTAACCCTTGGAAAGAGTGAGGGCACAGAGCTCACGAATGGCAGCATTTGCTCTAACACAAATCTGCTGCTGTGAGTTTTCAAGACAGCCTGAAGCGCAGAAGGAGTAAGCCAGCAATGCAGATGTTGGCATCCATCAAAGGCCACTATATTTTCCAATGTATGTGCCTTTTTATAGTAAAATGTGTTGTGCTTTTTTAGTGTGTCTGTGGCTATTATAGATTTTTCCCCCGATTTACAACCATTGGCTCTTTACATTTTTGTTTGAATTAGTAGAAAAGAAGTATAACCAAGTACCAGGCAAAATAAGCAAATATTGTATATGAAAGTGACAGGTTTCCTTTATTGAAAAATTGCTTTTAATGTGAATTCTTCTGCATTTTTCCATTTTTATCAGATTGCAGAATAATCAGCAATGACACTTTCCTTTGATTTATGCTAAAGCAAGTTTCACTTCCTCCAGCAAAATGCATTATCATGGGATACTCAGTCTCTCCAAAGGTCATCATGGGATATTCAGTCTCTCCAAAGGTCATCATGGGATACTCAGTCTCTCCAAAGGTCATCATGGGATACTCAGTCTCTCCAAAGGTCATCATGGGATACTCAGTCTCTCCAAAGGTCATCATGGGATACTCAGTCTCTCCAAAGGTCATCATGGGATACTCAGTCTCTCCAAAGGTCATCATGGGATACTCAGTCTCTCCAAAGGTCATCATGGGATACTCAGTCTCTCCAAAGGTCACCTGGCTGCTGCATCGTTCTTAATCTAGAAGAACTTGGGGGGCAGAGAGCAGCCTGAACCAGAGACCCTGGGCGATGAACTTCCTGCAGGGAATCACTGGTCAAAGAGTCCAGACACCCTCACAGCCGACTCTCATGTGGCCTCTTCTCCTCCATATACCACACCCTGTTGAAGAATCACACAAGAAAACCCAGACATAGCCAGGCCATGCCACTATTCATCTTCACACAGAGTCTAGGATTCCTAAAGGACCAGTGGAGGAATTCAGTTGTCTTCCACGCTGCCCCAGAAACCTTGTGCTGTGCTGAAGGAGATTCAGGGTCAAAGACAGCGCTGGTCCAAGTCCATCTTCACGATCGTTCCCGTGACCTTCGGCAGCTCACTGACGACTCTGAAGATCAGTGTACTGTCCCACTTTGCCCTGTTATTACATTGATTCATCAGGCGAAATAGTAAGCAAAAAGGATATTAAAATGCACATCTAAAATGTAAAGCAAAATAGCATAGTGGCCAAGAAATGGAAATTAGGAGACACACTGACATCTCCAGATTTAGACTGTGCAGTCCCCCAGCTATGACTGGAACTCATCTCATCTGCACCTCAGTTTTCTCAGCAGTAAAATGGGCATGTGTATGTCTACCAGGCAGAGTAGAAAGTAGACTATTACACGTGATGTGAGCAGCATCAGAGAGAATTGGCTCAAGTGCTGAGACATTATGATTATCCACAATAGCAAGACATGGAAACAGAGTGCCCACCAATGGATGAATGCTAATGAAATGTGATACACGCACACAGTGGAATATCATTCAGCCACACAACGGATGGAATACTGTCATGTGTGACAACATTAAGTAAAATAATGTTAGGTAAAATAAGCCAGACACAGAAAGACAGATTATGCATGGTCTCACTCACGTGTGGAACACACACAGGCTGTTCCCACAGGCATCGGGAGCACAGTGGTGGTTACCCAAGGCTGGAGTGCAGGAGGGCTGGAGGCTGGGGACAGGTTGTCCAATGGGTGCTGAGTGAGAGCAGACAGGAGACAGTGCCTGGCGGCCTGCTGCGCGGTAGGGTGACGATGGTAAACAACACTATGCTGTGTCCTTCACAAAGCTAGCCAAAGGATTCGGAATGCTGTCACACAGAACAGTGGTAAATGTTTGAAGGTACAGATTTATGTACCCGGATTTGAACAGTACACCACTGATGCATGTGACCAAACACCACGTTGTGTCAATTAAAAATGCAAGAACTTATAAAAACAACCATGTAAAGGGTTAATATTATGAGTATACAGCAAACTGAAAGTAGATCATTGCAAAAATTGAGAGGGAATAAGAGAGGAAGGAGGGGGAGGGGTGGGAGGGAGGGTGGAGTGGGAAGGATCACTACTTTCCTAAATCTGTATATATGAAATACATGAATTTGTATGCCTGAAATAACATCTTTTAAGAAGAATCATGACAATGAGAAGAAGCTGTTTGATGATATTCCAAAGAAAGGGAACACTTTCTAATATACACATCCCTCTTTCAACTGTCACCCACTGGTTTTAATGATGGTTTTCCCAAGCTAGGGACTGAGTTCCTCCGAGGGTTAGGATGCTCCCACCAAGCGCTGTCCTGTTTGATGTGTGCCTGTGCCCCTGGTCGTGTCGTGGTAGAGCAGCCAGCCGACTGCCGGCACACAGCCGCCTCTCTGCACCCCTGGATGGAGGCCCTGCCCCAGAGCACTCCGACTGAGGAGCCGGGAGGAGGCACGATGAGGACCCATGGCAGTGAGAGTTAGGACAGAATTCAGAAAGAGGCTACAAGGTAAGCCAGCCACCCCCCAGGAAGTCACTAGTCTCTGTAAACACACGGGATTCTTCAAATCTGAGCCATCCACACCCTGGGCTGAGGAGGCACCTGCAGAGGGATCTGGAGAACTTGCAGCACAGAACATTCGGGCAGAAGTAAGTGGATCAAAACACAGCAAGAGGGGCCGGTGCTGTGGCGTAGTGGGGAAAACCGCCACCTGCAGTGCCAGCATCCCATATGGGCACCAATTCTAGTCCTGGCTGCTCCACTTCTGACAGCTCTCTGCTATGGCCTGGGGAAGCAGTAGAAGATGCCCAAGTCCTTGGGCCCCTGCACCCGTGTAGGTGACCCAGAAGAAACTCCTGGCTCCTGGCTTCAGATTGGCACAGTTCCAGCCGTTGCAGCCATCTGGGGAGTGAACCAGCAGATAGAGGAACTCCCTCCCTCCCTCCCTCCCTCCCTCTCTCCCTCTCTCCCTCTCTCTCTCTCTGCCTCTCCTCCTCTCTCTGTGTAACTCTTTCAAATCAATAAAATAAATCTTTAAAAAACAAATTGGAGTGGCTCCACACATCTTGAGGCCAGTGACCAGGCCATCAGGGGAGTGCAGGGGCCCATGCTGCTGACTGGCTGGGGAGGGGGCGGCTCAGGACAGTGTCGGGACAGACACCTTTGAGTGAGGCCTGCAGGTGCACCCTACACACAGAGGTCGAGGGCAGCAGCTGTGGTAAGTTCTACCCTCCCAGGGCTTGTCCTTTGCTTTCTTTTCCAATTATTCGCTGAGAAGAAAAATCTAAGGGAAGGAAAGCATGCCTCACAGTGGAAAAAACGAACCATTTCAGAACCCGATGGACCCGGGGTTGAGCTGCAATCGCGCCGTCTCTGGTAACTCATTTTACTCTCCTTTACCTCATCTGTAAAATGGGCGTCACGCACGTCCTGGACAGGGCTGCTGGGAAGACTGAACTGGAACCAGCCACAGAGCAAGCGGGTCACGAAAGAGAACTCTGATCACGACGTGTTAATCGTTCTCCGTCTCCTCAAGACGGATTTGTGTCTGCGCGTCTTCACACTGCTCCCCCAGGATCCCCCAGCATTTCCCCTGGGACTTAGGCTGTCAGCACAAATACGTGCCGATTACTGAAGAAATGAATGAATGAATGATTCCCTGGACGGACGCGTCCCCAGACTGACCAGGGCGTCCTCTGTGCCCTTGCGGTGTGCGCACTTACCACTCAGACGTGCGTCTCTCTGGTCTCGAGACCGAACATCTCGGCACGCGGTGCCACTGGCTGGGCACACCCAGCACAGGCGGGGAGCCGGAGCCGGAATGTCTCAGATCGGCCCGGCTTCTTTCCTGTCAACGCTTCCTGACCTCTCCCTCCCTCAGTCCGTGAGAAGCTGGGACAGTGCCAGCTGATATCGCACCATTTCTTAAGGTTAAAGAGAAACAGAGAAAGAACTGATGTTATCACAGTACAAACTGGGAGTTTCTCAAAAGCAGTCGGCTACATAATTGAAATCTAATTGAATGTTCTAATCCATATGCATGAAAAACAATTTGCATTGCTTCATTATTTAACAGCAGTGTGAAGATGAGGACGTGGTGAGGACTGTTCTGCTGAGAATACTCACGCAAAATGAAACTTAACTCCTTGGGTTTTTAGAAATACAAGGATGCTATAAATTATAGGTGCTTTTATATTGATTTTAGGTCAACAAAAATTGTTTTGCAGCTGGTTAGGCCACATGATGCTTCAGAACTGAATTCCCATCTCAACAGTATTTCCCACAGACAAGAAAAAATGATAACTCAGTGTTCAAAATAAGTGCAGTGAAAACTCTGCATGTCACAGACACTCTAAGTTGTGCTGTAATTTGTAAGTCCCTGTGTAACTGCATGACCAACAATCCCACATCACCACTGATCCAGAAAGTTCAGTCAAATTTGGTAGATGAGGGCTGGCACTGTCGCACAATGGGTTAAGCCGTGGCCTGCAGTGTTGGCATCTTATGTGAGCTCCAGTTCAGGTCCCAGCTGCTCCGCTTCTGATCCAGCTCCCTCCTAATGTGCCTGGGAAAGCAGCGGAAGATGGCCCAAGTCCCTGGGCCACTGGAGGCACGTGGGAAGACCCAGAGGAGGCTCCTGGCTTCAGCCCTGGCCATTATGGCCATCTGGGAAGTGAACCAGTGGATGGAAAACCTAACTCTACTTTTCAAATAAATAAATCTTAAAAAATTCAGTGGATGAAATTTAACAACATTGTTCAAGATCTGCATCCCCTATCTCCAATATTTTTTTTTTACAGGCAGAGTGGACAGTGAGAGAGAGAGACAGAGAGAAAGGTCTTCCTTTGCTGTTGGTTCACCCTCCAATGGCTGCCGCAGCTGGCGCACTGCGCTGATCCGAAGCCAGAAGCCAGGTGCTTCTCCTGGTCTCCCATGCGGGTGCAGGGCCCAAGTACTTGGGCCATCCTCCACTGCACTCCCGGGCCACAGCAGAGAGCTGGCCTGGAAGAGGGGCAACCAGGACAGAATCCGGCGCCCCAACCGGGACTAGACCCCGGTGTGCCGGCGCCGCAAGGTGGAGGATTAGCCTAGCGAGCTGCGGTGGCGGCCCCTATCTCCAATCTTACAGCCCCTATTCTAGGTCAAGCTCTCTGCCCAGGACATGTTGATCTGGAAGCTGAGTAGGATTCCCTCCTGGTTTAGCTCACACTAGGATCTCCCCATTGTCTGTGTGCAATGAGATTCATCACACCTGATTGTGTGGAAACTCCCCTTGTCCTAATTACGTGGCTGCTGTTGTCCTCAAATTCTATTTATGGAGGTACTTTTTTGTTTGCTAAGATGGAACAACAGCAATCAAATCTGGCCTCCATTTTAAGCAACTAAAAAGAATGGGAAATTTTATGAAACAGTGGTTTCCAAATCCTGGGAACTCCTGACAGTGGGAGAAAGAGTGGCTGAAGCCCTGTGAGGACCCAGGGGACGGCAGAGGAAGAATGAAGACGGAGCCCAATAAGAGCCGTGTTGTCAGGACACGGAGTGGGGGTTAGAAAGGAACAGAGCAGACTGGCAGAGACCAGCGCTGCGTGGAGGCTGAGCTCCCTGCAGGGCTCAGCACCATGGACAGAGCTGCAGGTTTGTGAGCCGGAGTGTGCAGCAGGCCACCCTCAGCCACCTGACAGCCTGGTGCCGGCACAGAAGGAAAACACCGGATGTTGGAAGAGAAATCGTTGATAGGAACACGTGGAAGGATTTAGAAACTGACAAGACTGGGGGTTGCTCGGATTTCCAGCATACAAAGTAGGAAAATTTGCAATACATAGGATGTTGGAAACGTTAACTCAAGGCTTTTGCTTCAAAAGTGGTGAAAATAAGTCTTACAAGGAAAGGCTGAATTGGTTCATTGTAACAAACTCTAAAAGTCTCAAAATATAGCTGAAAAAAACAACGCACAACTGTTGACAATTGAAAGGAAATACAGACTCTAATTAAAGATAAAAACTCTAACCCAAAACGTCCAGACATGAGCAGCAGGAGGAGAATCAGATCATAAATACCGACCAAGAGATGGATACAGAACAAAGCACTGGCTTGCAGAGCCTTCAGAAAGGGGAAGGCAGCAGAACTGTAAGACCAGAAAGCACTGAAAATGAAACCCAGACTGAGGTACTGGAAGGGAAGCCTGCAGTACCTGCGAGGAAAACATCACTGGATTCAGGTAACAGCAGATTCAACACAGCAGAGAAACAGACGGGCACAGAAGACGTGGCGCCAGACTAAAGACAAAACAGAACGGTCGGGGTGAGTGTCCGCGGGTCAGCTGCAGGAGAACCTCAGCTGGGCCAAAGCCAAGGTCTTCACCAAGCTCACGGAACCAGAGCATGAGGAACCTGTGCATGCATTTTATTTTGCTCCAAAATAAACTTCTCTTTTAATTCCATCTTCCAAGAGGCTTTTGAACTCCTTTTGTGTGCATGTAATTGTAGAAAATAAAGAAGAGATGGGTAGATGTGAAATATTTTGAAGGCATAATGGCTTTTTGTATTTGATTTTTAAAAATCTGACACTAAAGATTCTATTCAACAATAAAAGAATATACTTCTCTGTCCATGTACGTATGAACATTTCCCAAGGTGGAATATACTCAGGTTACCAAACAATTCTGAATAAATTTGAAAGGGTTCAACTCATACAAAATATATTCTGTAACCAAAAAAGAGGGCTCAAAATAAAAATCAACAACAGAACCATCTCAGCAGGATAAAAAAAATGTGAAATTACATAACTTCCAATACTAGATGGGTCAATGAAAAAAGTAAGAGAGGTGTTAGAAAGTCCTTTGAACTGAATAAAACAAAAATGGGCTTTAGTATTTGGAGATAAACAAATATCAGTAAACATATATATTAGAAAAGATGAAAGTTTATAAACCTTTAGGCCAAGAATCCTCCTTTAGAAACTATTTTTAATGTTAATTAGCCCCAGACTGATCCATAGATTCAATTCAAATCACAGTGGGGAACTGTAGTCACTGACACAGAGATTCTGCAATTTGTATGAAAATGCAAAGGATCGGGAAGAATCCCAAGGCTTTGAAAAGAACCAACTGGAGGGCTCACACCACCTGATTTACTCTCAGACTCATTAACTCATTACCACAAAGCCTGGCAGTCAAAGCAGAGCGGGAGAACCGACACAGAAGGGACCAGGAGGAGCCAGAGTCCTTCATAGGTCAAGTGAGTTTCAAGAGTCGCAAAAAACTTCAGTGAAAACAACAAAACATTCTTTGAAAAATGATACTAGAGCAGCTGGATAGTCATATGCAAAAGACAAAGTTTAAGCAGCGCCCTACCCTGGATGCCAGATTTACCCGGGGCGGCTAGCAGGTCCAGTGTCTGTCCTGGACTCCGCGAACCCCATGGTGCTTTTGCACCCCCTTTGCTCTTCCTCGCGGCTCCTCACGGTTAACCAAGGCCACTCAGCGACTGGCTTTCTAACTGCCCCTGGCCATGTAAGTGGCTGCTTGCACAGCACAGATAAAGATGGCTGAGTTCCCGAGTCCTCCTGTTGCATCTCCATAAAGGCCGTTTCAACCACTTGCTTGCCGTTCATCTTGCTCATTGACGCTGCTTGCGTTTGGCTGCTTGCGTTCAGCTGCCTGGGCACTGCTTCTGATAAGCGACCCTCTGCAGCAAGCATGCCAGACCCCACACGTATGCAGGCAGCAAGAGCCCCCACCTGCCGGGAACATCTGGCACATATCTCCATTCTGCATAGTATCAAAATCATTTGCCTGAATCTTGCTGCTCCATTGTAATCTGCACAATTCTCTCAGTCAGAGGATTGTGTATCTTGGGTACTTGGCACACGATAGATACTCAGTTAATATTTGTTAAATATTTCATCAGGGAACTTTATAAAAAATTCATTGCATGGCTGTTTAAACTTGGAAAGAAAGGCTGGTAAGCAACTTAAATGTGCCAGCATTATGGTCTAATCCCTTTTATCCTGTACATGCTCAAATGCATGCTTTAGTGATCCCGAATCCATCTCTTCCATCCCACTGCTGGCCACTGCCTAGCCTGCCAGCAGCCACGGGAAGCCATGGACAAATGGAAAGACCCCTGCTCCGTAGCTGCAGTTTGAACAGAGCGGGGCAAGCCTTCTCCGGGCAGCTTCCGGCAAGCGCAGGACCGATGAGGAGACGCTGCTGGGTGAGCGCCCCTGGAAGATGGCTGGCCAGGGGTGCTGCTCAAGGACGTTCCAGCACAGCAATGGGCAGGGCTTCCAGGGAGCCGGCGGCAGGCAAACAGCAGGACAGGTTCTGCGAGGACCGCTGAGCCACCGTGACCCTCCAGGGGACGCTCTGAGCTCTTGATGTACTTTCTGGCTTTCTCCCTAAGAAACGGAGAATGATGAAAACAGAAACTCAAGGGGTCCGGAGATCACAAAATCTTTATTTCTGGGTCGTTGCCATGGATATGTGCAAACAGCAAGTGAACGGACCTAGGGAACTTGGAGAATATTTCAAAAATGAGCTTGGAGAAATTGAAAACAATGTGTTGTCGTCCAGAAAAATGTACTGCCGGGTCCACCAAGGGGGGTGTGTGGGGAAGACGGGAACGGGGACGGTGAAAGGCGCCGAGCTTCAGGAGCGGGGACCAACACTGCCCAAGCCGAAGGCGAGAGGAGGCTGCTCGCTCAGCTTTCGGGAAGGCGGCGGCTGAGACTTCGGCAGCAGTCGCACGTGGCGCTGCTCTGCTCCTCTCCAGCCGAGCCGCACCCCACCGCGTCTCATGATGCCTGGGAGCTTTGCAGGGATGCTGCCATGGCCCTCCCAACATCGCCCTATGCCTCAAGGACCAGGAGGATGGTTCCTCCTGAACCAGTGAGTCTGTTTCCTTGCCCTCTACCTGGAAGCAACTCCTACTTCTTCAATCCCAGAGGACATCATCTCTGTCTCTAACACAACTCCTTGCCCACCAGAAATCCCACATACCTAAATATAGAGGGACCAGGCGGCCATCAAGGGATGAAAGAGGAGCCAGCAGTCACTGAGCACAGAATTCAATGAGGAATCCAAAGGTGGACCCACCTAAACGGGGAAGGGAAGATTCCAAACCCGGGAAAAGGAATTGGCGATGAGGTAAGCACTGGAGTGGGATGGACAGAGGATAGTGGAGATCAGAAACGGTCGCCTGGTGTCAGCTCTTGTCCTGCTGTTTGCTTTACTGCATTGTTAGCCAAGTGCTGCATAAACTTCCAGGTTTAAGGACCACAGTCAGAGGGACTCTAGCACCTAAAAATGTCCCACCTGGAGTTCACCTACTAGAAAACCATTCTGGAACATTCTGGAGCATGCTAGAGAAGTCCTACGGAGCAGGGGCAAACCCCATGATTCTGTTTCCATTTGTCCGTCATTACTGTATCAGCATTGGCATTGTCCTGATCTTGTTCAGAGTCAAGTGTCACCATCACAGGCTCTCTCAGCCCACTGACACAGCCAAGGGTGCGTTGCAGCTGCTCCTGGAAAGCCTGCCGCTCCTCCTGCTGTGGGAACTGGGACGGCAGCCGGTCAGTAGCACAAGAAGCCATTGCCACAGGAGGGCAGGAGAAACGTTACAGGCAAACTGAGCTATGGTGAAGACTCAGCTTCACGGCGGGATTTCCTCCTGTTAAATCATTGAAACAGGAAACGTCACAAGCTGAAGATGCTCAGGACACTCGCACGGCAAAGCCATCTAACGCAAGCCCATTTCACAACAGGTATTGATAAAGGATGCAAGTCACTGCATATTGTACAGAAAGTGAAAAAACAGGATAGTCGTATGGGCACACTTTCACACCACAGTCAAGCTGAACGGTCCTCAGGTGAACCACACCCGTGACTTGGCGTCTGTACAACTTACTGATTTACTAATGTATCGATGGACATAAATTGGTCAGACGGAAGAATCAACAAGGTTGCTGTACATTTTCTAAGCCGACTTCTTCAGCAAGCCTCAAGATAGGATCAGGTGCAAATGCCTGCTTTTCAAGGCAGAGGTCCACTCCACGTCTGCCCTCTTGGAAAGTCTTACAAGCTCCTGTTGCAACAACTGCAATTCTCTTTACTTGTGAGGGTTTCTATTTCAGGCTGCTAATGAACTACGTCCACCCTAGCCTAAATACAATGGAGTGGGCTCTGGCAGGAATAAAACAGATACAGAACCAGGTGCACAATGAACCCAAATGGGGCTGACCCGTCTCTCAGAGAACAACGCCAGACGAGACTGCCGGTCTCCTCCTCCTGGACCTGGAAGGAACTCAGCCAGGAATGAGTGACTTGCTTGGTCCTCGGCGCCCACTCAGCACGAGGGAAAGAGCCTCAGTGCCCCACACCTGCTGACAAAGAGAGCCTTCCACCCGCCGCTGTTCCCAAGAGGCGAGTGCCCGTCCAGGGTGGACTCCAGCCCAGGCTCATCCGTGACGCTGCCCCTTCCCTCTGCAAGAAGGGCAGCTCGTGTGCACATTAGCCCCCGCCCCCAACTGGGCTCCTGAACCTTTGCTGCCGTCACAGGGTGCTGCACTACAGAGCCTGCAGGCACCTGTGTGGCCGCAATCCAGCCAGACAGGTAAGCATGGCACGGGCCCTCTGGGCACAGCCGAGGCCAGGAAGCAGCAGGCACTCACAGGCCACACCCCCTCCTCTGCCCCGCACAGCCCACGTGTCCGGCCCACCCCCGTCCTGCTGCCCTCAGTGGCCCACCCTCCCCGGATGCCCTCTTCCCCAGCAAGATGGTCCCTCTCTCTGGTCCCCTTTCATCCGGAGACATTAGATCAGAATCTAGCACTTACCAAGTCCCCCAGCTATGCCAGCCCAGCCAGGGCTCCAAGAGAGCCTGCCCCACAGAGAAAGCGAGTTCCAAGGAGGTGGCCCCAAGGAGCACCCCGCTCCCGCCTGCCCCGTCCTCGTCTCCAGGGGAAGGCTGAGCACTCAGCGTGTGTGGGGCCAGGACCGCAGACTGAGAAACACTTCACGGGAGGGCCCGGACCGCACTGCTCCCCAGGTGGGCTTCTCCCGCACTTGGGTAACGTACCTGGGACAGAGTGCAGAGCCCGTCTGAGAAACCACAATCACTACGAATGTTTAAAATAACCCTGTGTGTCTGAAGACGCAGATGTACTCGGGACTTCCTCTTTAATCTTCCTGGACTGTTGATTTATTTTTTTGACAGGCAGAGTGGACAGTGAGAGAGAGAGACAGAGAGAAAGGTCCTCCTTCCCTTGGTTCACCCCCCAGTGGCCGCTACAGCCGGTGCTGCACCGATCCGAAGCCAGGAGCCAGGTGCCTCCTCCTCCTAGTCTCCCATGAAGGTGCAGGAGCCCAAGCACTTGGGCCATCCTCCACTGCCTTCCTGGGCCACAGCAGAGAGCTGGCCTGGAAGAGGAGCAGCCGGGACTAGAACCCGGCACCCATATGGGATGCCAGCGCCGCAGGCGGAGGATTAACCGAGTGAGCCACGGCGCCGGCCTGTCTTCTAACTGAACACAGCAGAGGGAGAAAGATGACACTCATTCACATCAGATTAGAAATTAACTTTACTCTGTGATTTTCTTGTTTTATTTTTCTGTATTTTCTTTCCCCAGACTTAAAGGCTGAGAATGTGGTAGTAGAAAAGTACTGCTATGGATTTAAAAACCCGTGCTAGGAAACACTCACAGGAGGCTTCCCGCGGTGAGCTGCCAGGGCTTCTTCCCCCGCAGAGGGTGTGGGCACCACACAGACAGCTGCCTCGATGATGCAAGTCAGCGTTCTACAGGTGCTTCAGACCGTCAGGGAGAGAAAGTCTGTTTTGGTGCCACAAATGAAACCTGTGCATGGGGGTAATTGTCAAAAGGCTCAAGAATAATGCATATTTTGAAAAAAAAAATACGGTTGGGGACTTCTCTGGCCTGGTGGTTAAAATGTCTATTGGGCCTCCCGCCGCCTGCCCTGGAGTGCCTGGCGTCAGGTGCCGACTCTGCTCCCTCTTTCAGCTTCTTACTAACGTGCATCCTGGTGGCAGCCCAAGTCATCGAGTCCACGGCACCAGGTAGGAGACCCAAACTAAGACCCAAACTAAGACCCAAACTAAGACCCAAACTAAGACACTGCTCTCCCAGCTTCTTTCTGACCCATCCATGGCTGTTACAGGTATTTAAGGAGTGAACCAATAGAAGATATCTCACTCTCTCTCTCTCTCTCTCTCTCTGCCACTGAAATCAAAGAAAAACTTGTAAGAGCAAAGGCTGTGCATGATTTCGATTTTTCCCACAAAAATACATTTGCCTGTTAGTTCTGTTTCCTGCAGGCTTTTTGAAGCACCCTTGTGTGTCCGAGGGTAACAGCACTGTCGGCGTAGGATTTCCGAGTGACCACGCAAGCCCCAAGGCTGCGGTCACCAACCACTCCGAGGTAGCCACGCAAACCCGCTCAGCCTGGTGTCACTGGCTCAGCTCAGGGCTGGAGCTCGGAGCACAGCCCTGCAGAGCACGAGAGAAGGCACTGCCTGACTTCAGGGACCAGAAAACGAAAGGAGACGAAGAAGGGGACGTGCAGAGGGTCCTGCACAGAAGGGGTGACGGGCGGCTCGCTTGCGCAGAGTTCAGGGCCTGCGTGGCGGGGAGGAGAGCAGGACAGCAGGGACTGGAGCTGAGCAAGGGAGGATGGTGTCGGGTGGGGCTGGGGGGCAGTCACCTGCTGGGGCACGAGCCCAGCCCCGGTTTGCAGAGGAGGTAGAAGCCACGAGAGGGAGTGTGATAAATATGATACAATCGTGTTTGGTGCCCAGGACTGCTGTCACGCTGTCCGTGAGGAAGATCATAGGAGGGCCAACACGCCGGCAGCAGGAGCTGGACTAGACACACACACGTCTATTCCGGTGCCGCTGTGGAGACTGCAAGTCCAACGTGGGACACAGGACTGCAGTCAGACACCGCCGGGGCTGCTCCGCTGCTGGAGGCCCCAGAAGAGGAAGGGTTTCCCGGTCATCCAGCTCCTAAAGGCACCGGCTCCCCAGGGCCCTGCCCCCAACCATCTTCAAACTCACAACCCCGACTTCTGTGTCCTTTGGCCCGGCTGCTCTCCGGATCTCCACTGCTCTCCTCTTCCCCATAGGAAGCCCCAGGTGACCGCTGGGAGCCCACCTGGACAGTGCAGGTGACCACTGGGAGCCCACCTGGACAGTGCAGGTGACCACTTGGAGCCCACCTGGACAGTGCAGGTGACCGCTGGGAGCCCACCTGGACAAGGCAGGTGACCGCTGAGAGCTCACCTGGACAGTGCAGGTGACCGCTGGGAGCCCACCTGGACAGTGCAGGTGACCGCTGGGAGCCCACCTGGACAGTGCAGGTGACCGCTGGGAGCCCACCTGGACAGTGCAGGTGACCGCTGGGAGCCCACCTGGACAGTGCAGGTGACCGCTGGGAGCCCACCTGGACAAGGCAGGTGACCGCTGGGAGCTCACCTGGACAGTGCAGGTGACCGCTGGGAGCCCACCTGGACAGTGCAGGTGACCGCTGGGAGCCCACCTGGACAGTGCAGGTGACCGCTGGGAGCCCACCTGGACAGTGCAGGTGACCGCTGGGAGCCCACCTGGACAGTGCAGGTGACCGCTGGGAGCCCACCTGGACAGTGCAGGTGACCGCTGGGAGCCCACCTGGACAGTGCAGGTGACCATTGGGAGCCCACCTGGACAGTGCAGGTGACCGCTGGGAGCCCACCTGGACAGTGCAGGTGACCGCTGGGAGCCCACCTGGACAACGCAGGTGACCACTGGGAGCCCACCTGGACAGTGCAGGTGACCACTGGGAGCTCACCTGGACAACGCAGGTGACCATTGGGAGCCCACCTGGACAGTGCAGGTGACCGCTGGGAGCCCACCTGGACAGTGCAGGTGACCGCTGGGAGCCCACCTGGACAACGCAGGTGACCGCTGGGAGCCCACCTGGACAGTGCAGGTGACCACTGGGAGCCCACCTGGACAGTGCAGGTGACCGCTGGGAGCCCGCCTGGACAAGGCAGGTGACCGCTGGGAGCCCACCTGGACAGTGCAGGTGACCACTGGGAGCCCACCTGGACAGTGCAGGTGACCACTGGGAGCCCACCTGGACAGTGCAGGTGACCGCTGGGAGCCCACCTGGACAGTGCAGGTGACCGCTGGGAGCCCGCCTGGACAAGGCAGGTGACCGCTGGGAGCCCGCCTGGACAGTGCAGGTGACCGCTGGGAGCCCACCTGGAAAGCCAGCTCCGTGTCCCATCACCAGAACGTACCTTAATCACAGGGCAGGGCCCCCTGGCTGTGCCCGGTAGCAATGCGCAGGCCGCAGGGCTTGGGGAGGCCCTTGCTTGTCCACAGGTGCACAGGTAGAGGCTTGGAAGCAGCATCCAGGTGACAGGGCAATCAGCATCTTCATCCAGACCAGAGGTGGGCATGCGGGGAAGGTGGGAGCGTGTTCGGGAGGCGAAGCCGGCAGGATTTCAGCATGGCCTGGACGGGCAGCCCCGTAACAGCCTCAGGCTGGCCATGAGCTCTGCCTGGCAGGGACCGGGGTTTGGCAGGAAAACTCATGAATCTGGTTTGGGTTAACCTGAGTTTAAAGGCATCTGAGTCATTCCAAGAGGGACTCCCAGAGGGAATTTGGATAACAGATTACAGCCAAGGAGGTTTGGCGACACTGAACATGTGAGGTTAGGCTATGAGCTGACACTGATGCCACGCGTACCAGCGTAGAAGGTGGAGACGGGCTGCCTGGACAAGGCACGGCTGCACCCTTTCTTGGGGAGAAATAACTGGATTTTCATGTAGCAGTTGGTAGTGGCTCTCCCATTTGATCTGCATTAGTGTCCCTAACTTAAGAAAATCAGAAACATTTCAGTGACAAGATTGCTGTGGGTCAGTGTCTCCCCTTTGGGGACCTAAGCCCCAGGCCTGTAGCATGACCTCATTTGGAAACAGACAAAGTCGGGGCCATGAGGGCGGCCCTGATCCAGCATGAGTGGTGGCTTTGTGGGGGAAGGGACGGTGCCCTAGAGGCACACAGGGAGAAGGCCGCCCACCGGCCGAGGCAGAGGCTGGCCTGTGATCTCCGTGGCAAGCACACAGGGCTGACAGCCACCGTCAGGAGGCAGAGGTGGCGAGAAAGGACTTTGCTGGACCCTCGGGGGTGGGGGCAGGGCCCTGCCGCCATGTGGGCCTTGGACCTGCTGGCTCCAGAGCTGTGGGGGAGCGGACCCCTCTTCTTCCAGCCGCCGTGTCTGTGGAGCTGAGCCATGGCAACCCCAGGACCCCCATACAAGGCCCTGTTTTTCTACGGTTAACACTCCACTTCTGAGCAAGACGTGGAGTGATGCTGTCTGTAGATCAGCTGGTGTGGCTACCATCTCGGACCACGTGGGCTGCTATACAGCAGGCGACATATAAACAGAAATGTATCCCTCACCGGCCTGGAGCCGGAAGTCCACCACAGGAGCCCTTCCTCACGCGTCCTCACACAGGGGCGAGGGTCTCCCTGGGGTCTCCTGTGACAAATCCACTCTCAGGACCTAATCTCTTCCTCCACCCAGCACCCCCGGGGCTGGGGGACCCACACAGGGAGGCTGAGGGACAAGGACTCCCACACCCTAGCAGCATGCCCCGCTGGGAGATGCGTCTCAGGCTCACTCCAGACCTTTCCAGTGACCAGGGACTGCTGGGGGAGACCACACAGAAGCCAGCGGTGAAGAGGAGGAGGAGGAAGGCTGGCAGGCGATGTGAAGGGAGGCACCAGGATTGATGGGGAGGTGAGGCAGCAGCAGGGTGGGAGACCACCTGCCAGCCCACGACTGAAGGCTAGGGGCGGTGCTCCCGGCTGGAGGAGGGCTTTGCTCACCTGCCTGTGAGTGTGACGAGCCCGAGACAGGAGAGGCGCTGATGCTGGCTGAGACCAGCAGAGAGGGCTGCTTGGCAGAGGTGAGGCTGCGAGTCCTCAGGTCACAGGGGACAGCTGGCAAGAGATGCCCAGGGAGATGGTAAGTGGTGGGAGAGCAGACGGCCAAGGACAAAGCTGGCCACGCCCTGCAACTCATTACAAGGGAAGGAGCATCTGCCTAACAATGAGGAGGAGGAGAAGCGAGGGAAATCAGCAGAGCGCCGGGCCTTGGAGTCTAAGGAATAAAACACCTTCCCACCGAAACGCTGGCACACATAGGCTTCAAGGGTCCACGGGACTTAGAAAAATGCGGATTCTTGGTGACCTCAGCCAGAGTCACTGGGGCAGCAGCAGAACGGAACAGGAGGAGAGGCAGCAGGCGCTGAGCAATGTGAGAGGGGAAGTCCCTGGAGACGCCTCGCAGGCCAGGAAGGAGGTGACACGGGTTCCACGGGTGGCTGAGTGGACACCAACGTGGCAGTGACCCAGAGGGACTCAGGAACCTTAACCATTACTACCGAGTCTCCTGAGAGACAGCATGGATAAACCAGAGAAAATAAATGACCCACAGGAAGACGCTCCGAGAACGTTACCTGTGGACAGAGAACGTTATGTGCGGACAGAGAATGTTACGTGTGGACAGAGAATGTTACATGCGGACAGAGAATGTTACATGTGGACAGAGAATGTTACGTGTGGATAGAGAACGTTACGTGTGGACAGAGAATGTTACGTGTGGACAGAGAACGTTACGTGTGGACAGAGAATGTTACGTGTGGACAGAGAACGTTACGTGTGGACAGAGAACGTTATGTGTGGACAGAGAATGTTACGTGTGGACAGAGAATGTTACGTGTGGACAGAGAATGTTACGTGTGGACAGGATAACATGATTCAGCTTAAAAACTTATAAATGTAAGTAGATGCATTTCATCTGGCTGTGGAGATTCACTCGTAAGCCTAATCTTCTAGTGTAGATCTCCATCTATTTCTGTGAATTTCATGTCTGCATTTGAGGCCATTTACATCCTTACCTTAATGGATTACATTAAGTTTCCATGCGTACCGCTGATTCCCTCCATAAATGACATTCTAGGACAAGAGGTTCTTCAGCAGTGAGCGCGCTGGCCACGTTTAATGGGGAGAAGGCACCTGGCAGAGCAGGCAGGCATGTCAGGAAAGAACTGAGGCCCCATCTGCACTCAGACTGGAGGTTTTATGGCTGTGGCTCCGGGCAACGCTGCTTCCCCTCACACCCCTCCAGGCTATTATTGAGTGGAGTTCCTGAAATTCCTCCCAGAACTTTATCCCGGAAACACCAGAGCTTCCTTGGGCTTCCAGACCTTGACTGTGTAGCCTGTGGGTTGTGGGCCATGGGTTTCCAGGCTAGAGTAGTGTTGCCGCATGATCCGTACGTTTTCCTGGGCTTCCAGACTTCCCTGCGTAACCTGTGAGCATGCACTGCAGAACCCGCTATTTAACATTCGTCTCCTTGCATGACCATCTGCGACTGTCTCGGAGCCTCTTTTTGGAATCTCCGTTTTTTGAACCACATTTTGACCTGGCAACATGTGGCTGTTTAATGTTGAGAGCACCCCTGTCAGTTCCCCTTTGAAGATCTGGCCGGCTTGCCAGGATGGACAACGTGAGTAGGGCAAAAGCATTCCTTTACTTTTTCCGCTTTCTCCTTAGCCGGCTGCAGCCAGAAAGTCGAGCACAGCCTCTCAGTGCCTGCCGGCTCCCCTGCCCCTGCTGCAGGTGTTCTGCCTGGGGTAGTGATGTCCCACCCCCCCGCCCCAGGGGCAGGGGGTAAACTGCCCCAACCCCAATGTGGGCTGAGAGCTTCAGGGATCTGACGGAAAGCCTCAAAACCAGAGGCCTCAGTTTAGAATTTGAAAGCCAAAGCATTGACAAAGGTTCAAACCATTTGGTCAAAATAAAAGTAATAATCCATTTGACCTGAGCATTTTAACCAAAGCTGTGAACCAGATCTGAGCTAATCACTCAAACACTGAAAATAGGAAGATAATAGTAACTCCTTTAAGACTCGATTCTCCCAAGCAGCCAATGCTAAAATGTACAAAACCTCCAACACTCATAAAATTCCCCTTATTTAAGTCATTCACAACAGAAAAAACTAATTAAAGGGATTGGCATGTCTGGGGCTGGCACTGTGGCATAGGATGCTAAACCTCTACCTGGCATCCCATGTGGGTGTCAGTTTGAGTCTCAGCCAATCCAGCTCCCTGCCATTGCACCTGGGACAGCAGCAGAAGACGGCCCAGGTGCTTGGGCCCCTGCACCCACGTGGGAGACCCAGAAGAAGCTCCTGGCTTCAGCCTGGCCCAGCCCTGGCCACTGCGGCCATTTGGGGAGTGGACCAGTGGAAGAAAAATCTCTCTCTCTCTCCTCTCTCTATATACCTGTCTTTCAAGTAAATAAATAAATCTTTAAAAAAAAAAAGGAGTAGCATGTGACATGAGCATATGAGCCTATTACTTAGGACAGGCAGATATATCACGAAACAGAGGCAACACTGTTACCTGGACTTCTGATACCTGAGCTAACTCTAAAATAATTTTCCTCTGACATCATGCAACTGCATGTCTCACTGCACTCAACTCCCAAAAGCCTTCTACACATACGTAGGCCTTCAGCTTCCCCCGTATCGCAAACACTCTTCCTGATCCTTCCTCCCCAAGAACGCGTTCTCCTGCCTACAGTTTGCGCCACAACTCTCTCCCATCTTTTGGTTCCTCCAGGTTGCTAACACCCTGAAACTAAGAGAACATCTTTTAAAAGAATATATAGAATTTTAATCTATAGTTACTTTAAAGCAACTTTGGAATTTCAGAGAAATTAATTAAGCAGGAAACAAGTGAATGTTGATCTTTGTTTACACAACTATAATTTACCACAGTGTTGTAAACCCTAGAAATTTGGGGAAAAATTTTAAACCTAGAAGACCAAACATTCAAGTATAGAACTAATGACATTTTAAGTGAAAGATTTAATGACATAAATCTAATTCCAAATGTTTTCAGTGAGTCACACTGGATAACAAAAACATTAAATATCCATGGTTACACTAACCCTCAACAGTCCGCAGCACTTTAGGAAGCGCCGTGGGCTTTACACTCTGTATCCTCAGGGGCCTTGGGACCTATAATGAGCTACTGGATAGCTCTGTGCAGTTAACGAGGCCGATGCTGGCCCCAGCTGCGGAAGAGGGGGGTCTTCAACTTCCACAGTGCACCCAGTGAGAAAGGGGGAAACTTTAGGGTCGAGGGGCCGTGCGGCTCTTGCTGGTCCACAGGAAACTTAAGAGGGAGTTGGAAAACATGGCCCCACAGCGGGTCTGGTCAGTGGCTTAACACGGAACAGGCTGTGACAAGTTCTTGCCAGTGCTGTTTTCCAAACGTCAGCAAAGGAAGTAGGGGAAGTGAGGTGCGACAGTCACCGGAGAGCCGCTGCGGGCCTCGGCTGGACACTCCCAGCCTTCTCCCCACTCCCCAGCGTGTGGGACGAAGGAGGGGGTCGTGACCCCGGGCAGATGAGGCAGGACAAAGGGGGCCCAGAGGGTCTGGGTGGAGAGAGGGTGAGAGCGTGGGCCGTGGTCTCGGCAGGATCTTCCTGCTGCACGAGTGCGGCTGAAGGCGGGCAGGGAGGGCCCAGGTGGCCGCTTCCAAGGAGAGCGGGCCAGGCTCCGTCTCCAGGAAATACGGCAAAGAGGCCTGCGCTGTCCCTCACCGCAACAGCCACGGCACGAGAAAGGACAGCAGCAGGCCAGACGTGGGCCGTCCTCACGGCAAGGCTGCTCATCCTCTCTGGCTGACGCTGGCAGAGACGGAACCGAGATGGTGATCCGAGTGTCTCCCCACGCGAGAAAGAATCCAGACGGCAGCCAGCGTGGCTGACGGGACCACTGGGCGCCTCAGGGAACAGCTCACCAGACGCTGCATGCCGAACTCCACTCGGCGTTCCTGAGTCATCGCCACACGCGAATTCACTGCTTCTCCTTTCTCCCACTTTCGGACCTTCTGTGCCAAGGGAATAGAGTCATAGAATGAGATGCGTGGGATTTTTGTTTTCTGCGATTTGTGAAATGGACGACTTACCTTGGCAGTGCTCATCTGCAAAGCCACCTGGATCTCATGCCTGTGAGGACCTGTCCTTGCTGAGATGCTCGGGGGAGTGGATATTGTTTTCTTGAACTATTTACTAAAATTATCATCCACTGTGTCTGTTTTCCCATTTGTTTCCCTAGATTTTCTCATATTATTCTGACTTTTTATTCCTGCTTGCATTTATCCTCTATTTTCTTCTCTAGTATTACGTGTGCACGCAGTGTCCCTGGAGATCTGCTGATTTCATTAGGCTGCGTAGATCCTGCATGACTGTGAAAGTGCAGGAGCCGGCACCCTCCGCAGAGCGATGCAGAACAAGTCTGCTCCAGTCACAGCTCCGGCTGGCCAGGTCTCCCGACGCCCAGCCCAGCCAACGTCCCCCTGTCCAGCCCATCACACTGACTCACATGAATGAAGGCTAAGGCGAGCGGCTTTCTCAGAGTTAGGCCCAGACAGAACCACCCCAGGTGTGACGCTGGGTACACGTGTGACTAGGAGCCAATGACTACCATCATGGTATCCCCACAAAGGCCGTGCCTGGAGCCAGGTTCACCGTGCTCCATGGACAAAACCACCAGGCAAATGCACCACCATTCAGTACCAGATGTAGTTCCCCAAAGCAAGCCACACCCACGGACAGGAATGCATCGGGGAATAGGATGCTCACAGTGGTGGCTTCTATTTGAAAGAGGGAAGTGCTTACAAAATTCTGTGATGTGCTTTTTAATGAGTGGATCTTACTAGGCTTAAGATGTGCATTTAACCTAGCAGATCCTGTTTCCCTTAAAACACATTAACGTGCAGACAGACGCGATGGATTCGCTGATAAGAGGGTGGACTGTCTCTTGCAATCACACAGCAGCCTCTGATTAGAAGGACGCTGAGGTCTCCCAGTCACTGCACCCTGTCCAGCAGAAGACGCGTGTCCGTCAGACAGCTCTCAGCAGGAATTCTCACTGTGGGAAAATGACAGCGCATTGTTTACCCCACGTGGGAAAAATCCAGAGTTTCATTTTCCCAACCCACTGCATTCAACTCGACAATCATGTTTATACATACAAATGGCGTCCACTCCACAGATCCTAACGTAAAGCGGTCATCTTGGAAACGGTAACACTCACGGAATCTGGATTACCCAGAGGTGGCCGCGTGAGCTGACATTACCTGGTGTGTTCAACGTGTCCAGAACTGAATGCGTTCTGTTGCTGCAGGAATGGCCCACGAGACGCACGTTGGTCCCTGTGTGGCAGATATGGCTGGCTGTTCAGCATCGATTTGGATCTTCTTAGACAAGTCAGAATCCTGATTTCATGTTTGGGTAGTCAGAAGGCTGCTAAAGACTATTGCCCATTCTTAAAAAAAAAAAAAAAAAAAAGATTTATTTATTTGAAAGTCAGAGTTACAGAAAGACACACACACACACACACACACACACACACGGGGTGTGGGGGATAAATTCCATCTGCTGGTTCACTCTAGAAATGGCTGCAATGGCCAGAGCTGGTCCTGACCAAAGCCAGGAGATTCATCCAGGTCTCACACATGGGTGGCAGGGACCCAAGTACTCTGGCCATCTTCACTGCTTTTCCCAGGCCATCAGTCAGGAGCTGGATCAGAAGTGGAGCATCTGGGACACAAACTGGTACCCATCTGGGATGCTGGCATCTCCGGTGGGAGCTTAACCCTGCTGTGCCACAATGCTGGCCCCTCCCCAAACACTCTTGAGCTAGTGGTGCCACGTGACTGTCTCTGGATGATGTAATACAAGCCTAAGTATATGGATTACATTTCCATAAAGATCTTCAAATAGGTGTGTTTTTATTCCCTTAGTCCAGTTTTTTCATCTGAATACTGTCATACTAGAGCTCTAAAAGCCACCTTGGATTCTAAGGTGAGAGAGCTGGGTTCTTGATGTCATGGAACCACTTTCCCAGCTACCCAAAAGTAACAGGAAAAAGCCCATTGCCCATTAAATATTGTTGATTTTGCCCGGTATTTTCTTAGCCTCTAATGCTGTTTTCCCCATTCTCTGTCTAGACAGCCCAACCAAGTGGTGGTTACCCCCAAAAGCCCACTTCCCACAGTCTGGGACTAGAAGGGCCCCTCTGTAGGTCCACAGAAGGAAGCATTTGTTGTGCTAGGCCTCACCTTGTCAACTGCCTGCTGTGTGCCCTCAAGGACAAAAGTGATGGCTCGGTCACTGCCCTCATGTTTATAGCACTCACCAGCTAGTTCAGCACACAGCAGGCACTCAGGACATATGACGTGTGTGTGTGTGTGTGTTGTATGTATTAAAGGGCTTAGAGTTATGCAACTGTGTGGGCCTCCATTATAATATACCATACGCTGAAGTTACTGAGCTGAACTAATCCAAGAGATCAAAGCAAAAGAAGAAACATGGTTAAAACAGCTTGAAAATTTAAAATGCTTTTGGTCCCATTTACATAGAAAAAATACATGTGGTTAAGCTAATCATCCAGTGTGTACGGGGTGGTGTGCAGTGTATTTGTAAGACATTTGGAGTGGCCAATACCCATGAAACAAAGCTACCTTCGTTGGGCTGCTTTTCAATTCAATGCCCATTCAACAAAGCCAACTGCAACCTTAAGCCACCTAGTCTTTACTATTCTAAAGACAGACTTCTTGTTTGCTTTTTACAATCCCGATTTTGCACAAGGGCTTTCTAAGACAACTTCTGTTCAAATATCTGGGTGATGACAAACCATATAATGAATGTTAGTTTCCTGGAACTGGAATGCTCACCGCTATATATGCCTATAAAGTACTCTACCCAGAATGGCTTCCAACTGGAGGAGGTTTGTTTAAAAGTCTCGGTTGTATGGCCTTAAGCCCAAAGGTCTTAAGACAAATGTTTAACTCCAAAGGCATAAAATATCTGCATGACTAATAAATGCACTGACATTTTCAACATTAGCATGAGGTTTGACCTTTGTGTCCAGTCTTCTGGGATGCAGTGTTTTCACATGTTGGGTTTCTTTCCCTTCCTGTTTATTGTTCAAAGGCAAACCTTGAAGCATAAACTTCAAGAATGCAGCAGTTCAAAGAACAGAAAAGAACCCCTAAGAGCAGAACACAACAGAGTAAAACTCAATTAAATTTTAACCTTTCAAACTTTAAAGGCTCTGAAGGAGTTTCATTTCCTCCTTAACCAAATTAAATTGGATCCCTAAAGACACAAATAAAGATGCAAGGAAATATATTGGCAAAAACACAATTACATCCCCAGAACCAGGTTAAATGGAAGCACACCTCATTTATTCACTGTAGCATCAACATGTTCATGTTTCACAAAATGGTATTTATTGATTCAACAATAGCAAAAAGATGACATCTTCCATTTTGACAAGGAGAGCATATTATAATTGGAGAAAAGAAATCATAAAAATTGAAATTGTAATTTAAGAAAGCATAATCCTTTTAATGCAAGAGAATCAAAATCACCCACATCAAAGCTCTCATGATTGGCTTAATCCTCACCATTTAAAATATCTCACACATAGAATGAAATTTAGGAAAGACAGACTCAATGAAATCTTGCGTTGGTAAAGAAATGTTTCAAGGAAGTGTTTTCCTGTGATCATAAGCTACTAGTGCTCAAAGTTAGTATTGGATAAAGCCACCTTTTTTTTCAAAAATATTTTATTTATTTGAAAGGTAGAGTTAGAGTTAGAGTTAGAGTTAGAGAATCTTCCATCTGCTGGTTCACTCCCCAAATGGCTGTAACCAAGGGCTGCATCTGAGTCTCCCACGTGGACACAGGGGCCCAGGGACCTGGGCCACCCTCCACTACTTTCCCGGGTCCATTAGCAAGGAGCTGGACTGCAGGTGGTGCAGCCAGGTTCTATTCTAACTGGCTCCCACATGGGATGCTAGCATGACAGGTGGCGGCTTAATCCGTTAGCCACATTGCCAGCCCCATAAAGCCATATTCAAGACGAAGTTAGTGTGGTCTTACACTGAAGCCTTCAGAAACCATTGTTAGAAGAACACTGAGAAATATCTGAACTCTCAGATGCATGACTGGGAACTACCTGCAGTGGCACACGCAAGAATTTCATCTAAAAGGATGTAAAATATCAAGATCAAAATAGCCTCTGAGAGCCATAGTCCAGGACTTTATTTGTGAGGGCAATGATTCTGAGAATGACATAATTTTTAGAAAATTTCAAAAGTATTTGAAAATTAAAGTTCAGTTACCACACACTGTGTTGTTTCCGCTCACATAGTTAGAAGGTAACAGGATAATTCCTTAGGTCATGGTTCCCACACGGAAATAACCCAGACTGCTGGGCCCTAGCGCTATAACTGAGATCCACTGGGCCAGGATCTGTGTGCTTCACATACGCCCCAGGAGACGCCCACACAGCTGAGAAGGGTACTCCACACTTTGAAAAACAAGGACTCCGAACAACAAAAAAACCACAATGAATATTTATCCAAATTGAGAAGAAAATACACCCACTATCTACGTCTTTCTCTATTCCCATAAAATTGCAGTCTGTGAAATTCTGGTAAAACTGTGAGAAATGACAGAGTAACCAGTTCAATTTATTTAATTTTCTGAAAGGTTAGGCTTAAAAACTTCTAAATTTCTATTACAATAAGTTTCTTTTGCATAAAAAAATTGACAACTTGCTCATGACACACACATCATTTCATCCAGTTCTAGGAAAATTTCACACCTGAATCACCGAATTTGTATTTAAAAACATGTAAGCACACCTAGCAAAAAGATGGCGAAGTGGGAAACAGTCCTTGATGTCGGTCCGTACACCAGCCAGTGAGGAGCTTTCTAACCTTGCTGGGGTCCTCCGTGTCCTTGGGCAGATGGAGAGGGCTGGAGCAGGCCACCCGGGCCCACTCCTCCACCAGTGCCTCTGCCTGCTCCCTGTGAGTCCAGCCCTGCCTTTGTCACCTGGCCAGGCAAAGAGAGTGAATGTGCCGGAGCAGCTCCCCAGAGGCCTGCAGGAAGGGTGGCCTCTCGTTGGCTGGGCAGTGATGGACAAAATGCCTTGAGACAGAAGATGAGGGAGAGGAAGTCAGTTGGCTGCCTGGGCTGTGCCGTGCAGTTCCGCCGCTGCTTCCTGAGTGTTGACCACTGGGAAGGACCAGGTTCTACTCCTTAGGGCTTAGATGGGCAGGGGGTGCAGGTCACGACCATCGCGGGGTTGTGGGGTGGGCTGCTGTTCAGTAGCAAAACGAAGAAATACCTGAGAGAAACGATGAGAACAGTGGTTGACACGAAACACCCAACTATTAGAGGAGACAACGCCCTCTAGAACACTGCCCAGTCGTCCCGGAAGCCACAGACCACTCATTCACGGCCCCTCCTGAATGAACACCACAGGTGCACCCTCGGGTGCCGTGATCCAATGTGCCTGGACTGTTCACAGGTCACCGGGAATCCCAGTGCACAGAGCTTGGTTCTAGAAAGAATGACAGTACTTCACGCTTCTGGTGCTCTTAGTAAACCATGCACTTTGTGTTCCCCCAAAGTTAGTCCATCACAGCGGAGCCCCCTTGGCCTTCCAAGGGCTACAGTGGGGAGGGGAGGGGAGGGTAACGGGACATTCTGTAATTTGCGGAGGCCCAGTGTAATGATAAGCACATTGGAGCCCTCTGGAGTTTTTGCCTTGAGTGGGGGCAGATAGTAAACCAATCTCCTCCTGTTTCCCACCCGACTAGGATTTTGTAAAAATCAGCAAGATTAGTTCAAAGAAACTGCACTGAAGAAGGAATCTGGTTAATTTTAACATCAGCCGGATCAGGCTCAAGGAGCCATCGAAACACGGATCCTCTGTGGTACCGTACCTGCTCCAAAGAGGTTTGGCTGACGGAGTAATGCTCAATATTCAAGGTCGCCTTGTTGTTCTCTAGAACTTTGAACAAGTCAGCTAAGCACCCCCACCTTCTGGGCACTTGATATTCCAATAAATTAAGGCGCTGGCCCTAAAGAAAAAACAAAAAGTATCACACCACATTTAAGTGCCAAATACGTTGGTTACATGTCTTCAAATCACACACATAAACACCAGTGGGGTGTGCAGGTGAATTTCCTGAGTCTGTACTGATTGATTACTGATTACTGATTACTGACGACCGTTCACCAAGAGGCACCACTGGCGAGTGGCGTTAGCATGGGTCGAGTTGCTGTTCTGCCCCGATTCTCCCCTACCTTGTTACAAGGGGATGACCTTGGGTCAGGGGATGCCTGTAGATACTCAAGAAGTGGAAAGTTAAGGGGCCTGACAGGGGTGCCCGGGGAGGCGGGAGGTGCCTGGAATGCACACGGGGGTGGGATTGGCACTCCGCTGCTTCCACATCAGCTGATCCTCCCCGCATGGCATCGGGGGAGAAGGTGACACCTCTTCTGGGGGATCCTGTAGAGCAGCGGGCGTGAACTACGGGGTCTTCCGTGGTAGAATGTCACTCACCAGATGGTGAATGGCTGCTCTATGGACTACAGCCTGCCAGATGTGATAAGTCACAATCACACAGTTCTCCAAAAGGACTGTAGGCAGGGCTTCTCAAACGTTAACATGGGAATCACCTGTCCACCTTGCTAAACTGCAGCTCAGATCTGGAAGGCTGGGACCCGAGGTTCCGCCTGGCTAACAGGTGCAGGAGATGAAGATGATGCAGGTCAGGGGCCACAGTGACCGGGTCAGGGGCCACAGTGACCGGGTCAAGTGCACAGAAGACAGCAACCTCCAGGGAGGACACTTCTCATGGGATAATCCTGGGGCTGCCCAGCCTTCCACCCTCACGGCAGGAACGTGGGAGAAGTCAGCTTTTGCGACCTCGCGTCCTGAATAGTGAGGGGTCAGGAAGGCGAGGCATCCCAGCAGGCTTCCACCCCTCAGAGTTCCACACAGTGCCAGCTGCCCTCGCTGTCCCAGGTAAAGGGGAACAGTCCACTTTTTTTCAGTGAGGCCGAGACGACAGGTAGAACCGTGGGACAGCACACAGACTGCTATGCTTACAAGACGTTCTTAGCTGAAAACAAAGTAACGCAGAATATTGGCACTACCTTAAACTGGGTTCCTGGAAAATGGAGATTCAGGCAGTCGGAAACAGGGCTAGGCTCACGTGCTTCCTTACAGAGCCAAACTTTGACTGCATAACCATCTCCAAACCTGAGAGTTAAATGAAATAGACATAATTGTTGTTACTTGTGTGTGTTTTATCTTGGCTTAACCTGGGTACATGACAAGTCCATTTCTATAGAGGCACAAAAAGGAAGCAACTATTCCAAATTCTTGGGAGCTTTTGGTTCTCAGAAATATCATAAGCAGAAATTAATTGCAAGTCAATTACAGCATTTGCTGTCATCCATTTCGACTGACGAAGATACTGATTTAATCTAAACAAGCAGCAGTCAGCAAGTCCTGGCATTGACCCCAACTCAGTAACAGGGAGAAGGTGAAAATGCAAACCTGGAAGCAAAGTGCTGAGCTAGTGAGAGGCTGGGCTGCAGCCCAACCCCAGGAAGCAGGAGGGCTGGCCCCACGGCTTCAAGGTCCGTAATGATTAGAAGGTGGCCAGGAAGAGATGAGTGGGAATGCATAAGGAATTTAGCCAGGCAATCTTTTGTCTGCTGCACAAAATGATTCCCGCAGTTGTACTTCAGCCCAGCCTGGGTGGACAGTCCCACAGCTGCAAGGGAAGCCTCCGTCCACAGGGTGCTGTTGCTATCACACAGGGTGTGCAAGGGCTGCCCACTGCTGCTGTGTACAGCTGTAGCTGATGTCCGATGGGTGGCCAAGCAACTACCCCTGAGCTTACACCCTTACCCCAGCACAACCTCAAACAGCAGTTCCCCAGAATGTGCTGAGTTTTGTGATTCTGCTGTCGAATCCCGTATGGCTAGCATGGTTTGGGGCACATAACAGTGCCTCAGTAAAGACCTATGTGATTAAACAAACTTTATGAATATACCATGAGCATGGGAATTTTGGTCTGTTTTGTTCATAGATGTATCTATTCCACATATGTAGCCTCGCCCCTAGCGCAACACCTAACACTGAGAAGCATTAGTTTAATGAGTGAAAGAATGAACAAACGCCATGCCCAATGCCTTAGGATCATAACTCATTTTGGAAGCATTGTGGGGGGAAGGTGTTTTACACCTGAGTAAAATCTCCTAAGTGAGATGGACATGAACACATTTATGGTTGGATCATTGTTCAGATCTGTGGAGTAAAGACTCAAGACAAGGTGAGCTTGTGTTGGGGACACAGGCCACCCCGTGAGCCCCCATGGAGCTCTTCACCCTGGGGTCTATTTTCTCCTTTCCTGTCTGCTATTGAAGTCATCAGATGTCTTTCCCCCAGATCTACGCATGGCCCCAATAGCCTCTATCAATTCAAATTGATGGTTCCTAATCTAGCACAGTTGAGATGTCAAGGACATTGATGAAGTGTGTGTGTGTGTGTGTGTGTATGTGTGTGTTGGGAGAGGGAGTGGATGAGGGGGAGAAGGAGAGGGAGAGAGGGAAGGAGGGAGGCAAGGAGGGAGGGAAGGAGGGAGGGAGGGAGAGGGGGAGAGGTGGGGGAGGGTATGCATTTGACTTAGCAGTTAAGATGCTCATGTCCCTTACTGAAGTACTTGGGCTTGGATCCTGGCTCTGGCTTCTAACTCTAACTTCCTGCTACTGGAGAGCCTGGCACATAGAGCCGGGGCCCTGCCGCCCTCGTAGGAGGACTGGGCTGTGCTGCTGGCTCCCCTCTGCCTCTCAAGCTGACACAGGTGCACCTCCCTGACAGTTCTCCGAGGGCCAAGGGATGGGGTTCAGAGCAGAAGGCGCACGTGCCGCGGCCGCTGCTCCGCTCCTCGGAGCACTTGTCAGACTCCCTCTGTGTCTTTATGGATCCCGCACAGCGGGTGTAAGTCAGAGTTTCACACGAGGACACGTGAGGGGCTTCCCCTGGGGAAACCACTGCTTCCGGACACAGCATTGCGTCCTGGCGTGGGGGGCTTGGGGACAAGGTGATTCTGATCTTGGGGCTATTGACCTTGCTGGTGACAAGGACACAGTGCAGTGTCTGCACCGTCCATGGTGGATCTGCACAGCCTGGCCTCAGCCCAGCTCCCCCACACACGAGATGCGTGACCCTGGAAAGTCGGGCCGTTTCATGGCCGGGCTGCCTCCTCTGAACATGAGGCTACTGAAGGAGCCGCTCACGAGGCTGTTGGTGAGTGAGCGAACGAATCCTCATAAATCACTCGAAACAGACAGCATCTGACAGGTGAACTCATCAACAGATACATGGCCGGTGAACGCTCGGCTCCGGCAGGATGCGAGCAAAGTGCAAGACGACTCTCCCGGCTGTGCAGAGATTGGGATGAACACAGATGAAACCCGGGGACAGGCCCAGCAGGCGCGACACTGACATGGGGAAGGAGTGAGGGCGGCGAGCGTGGAGATGACCACACAGCCCCTCGTGTCAACAGAAGCCACGGTCCTGTCAGTGCGCTCTGCTAGTGAATCCTGCAAGGCCGCGCTGAATTTCTGTAACTGTCAATACATTCGCCGTGAGCGTACGTACACTTAAATACCTATACTTTCAAAATTCAGTTCCATTTGACTAAGGAAAACATTTCCAGTTTTCTATAAAAAGTCTGAAGTGCACAAAAGGAAAATTATACAGTTCTTTTTCAAAAAAATGCCACTTGTGACTCATGAGAAAATATTCCTGAAATGTACATTGGCAAGCTTCTCAGGATCCCTTTGTAGTGGTCAACAGAACTTCTGGATACACAATTATAAAATCAGTGCACCTTCAAGAATTAAGGGAATTTCGTAATTGTTAAATCCTTTTATGCTACGACTGTCTAACTCACATTAGCTTCACTTCCTCATTCCTGCTTCTAACCCATACTCTGGCATCAATGACCTCGATTGCCTGTGGCATTTATTTGGTTCCTGTACTTCCCACAGAACAAAAGGCTTCGAAAGAGCCAAACATAATTTGCTTACATATTCATTCATTGATCGGACATTTCTAGTTAATCCATTCTGTCCACACGATTTGCATGCCTGTGACTACATAAAGCCAAGGAAACAGCATTATCAGCAAGGGAAGGTGCTCATGGGAAACCTCTGACACTCTCTCTCTCTCACACACACACACACACACACTCACACACTCTCTCACACACTCACACACACTCTTACATACACTCACACACACACTCATGCACTCTCACACACTCACACACACTCATACACACACTCACGCACACTCACACACACACAGCACACTCACTCTCTCACACACTCTCTCACACTCTCATACACACACACTCACACACTCCCTCACACATACTCTCACAACACTCTCACACGCACTCACACACGCACTCACACACACTCACACTCCCTCACACACACTCTCACACACACACTCTCACACACACACACTCTCTCATACACACACACAGTCTCTCTCTCTCTCTCTCACACACACACACACTTGTGTTTTAAAAGCCACTCACTCGTAGAGCACAGCAAGATAGCTGGTAACGTAGCCGGGGGACCACTTCTGGAAAATCGATGTCCAGTGCCACCAACAGTCTCCACGGCTCTATGTCCCCCGGCTGAGCCTCACTCACTCAAGTGCTTCCCCTGAAATAGAAGTCAGAGAGTACGAACAAATATGTGCATTTTGCCCTCAGCCATTAAAAATGTCTCTACACACAATTTTAATGCTGGGAAGTGCCTATCGTATTCAAGTATAAAATGAAAAATTATACACTCAGCACCACATCAGCTCTGGAAACTACGCATCTAAAAAGTCGCACTCACACGACATATTAGAATATCATGTGGACAAGAGGCTAACAGTGTGACTGATGATGTTTTCTTTACTCTCTTCTGAATTCTGAGCACACAGCAGTTCAGCACCTAAAGAGAAACAAGACGCAGAGCTTCTGAGAGAGTGACAGGAGTATGCTAATGCCCTACGCCACAAACGCATTTCAGTTTCTGATTTTAAAGTCGTTTATCCAGAAACCATTTGCCACATTTCCTCTAAGTATTAGAAACATAAAACTCCTCTTGGTACAAAAGCTGATCTTGGACTTGAGAAATAGCATTTGTAAAACGTGTGTAGTTTTGGGAAACGTCGCGAGTGCATAGACTCCTTTGTATCATCCGTCCCCTAAGGAATGAATACACACACACACACACACACACACTCCCTCACACACACGCTCTCTCTCTCACACACACACATACACTCTCACACACACTCTCTCTCTCACACACACACTCCCTCACACACACTCTCACACACACACACTCTCACACACACATGCCCTCACACACACTCACACATACACGCCCTCAACTCTCTCACACACACACACACTCTCACACACACACACTCTCTCACACACACACACTCTCTCACACACTCTCACACACACTCTCTCAGACACACACACTCTCACACACACATGCCCTCACACACACTCTCTCACACACACACTCACACACACACTCACACACACACACCCTCACACACTCTTACACACACACCCTCACACACACATTCCCTCACACACACACTCTCTCACACACACACATGCCCTCACACTCTCTCTCTCTCACACACACACGCCCTCACACACACACACACTCACACACACACTCTCTCACACACACACATGCCCTCCCCCCCCCACATCTGAGTACGGAAGATCTCACCCCAGCCCAGCTCAGGGCAGAGCACAGAGACCACCCGGGATCAGGCCCCGAGGGCACAGGCGAAGCTCCCATCAGGGGCACGAGTCAGAGCACAGCCATGGGACGTGACGCCCCAGCCTCCTGCCCCATCTCAGCGCCCCAGAGCCCAGGTCAGCACCCCCAGGGCAGTGCACCGTCGGCAGGAGGTATAGAGAGAGGGGGAATGACGCTGAGGAAGGCAGCTGGGTGGGGCACCCGATGACTCTGGCTTCTCCGTACTGGCAACGTCCTCCTGGTTATCTGGGTCCCCACATGGCCCTGCCAGAGCGGAGGGGCCCAGGAGAGCGACTTCTGCCCTGCACCCGCTGTGAGGGAGACACCGAGCACACGCCAGCTTTGATGTCACTGTCTCCACCACACAGGAGTGAACCAGAATCTCACAGCAGTGGGGAGCCTGCACGGCACACACAGCCCAGCGAGGAGGGAGGGGGGGAGGCGCGACCCTCACACTGGTGAGCTGAACCTGAAACGCCAGCGGTCAGCAGGACCTCAGCAAACTGTTGACGTCCACGCGCTCTTTCTATTAGCACATTCGCATCCAGAAGCTGTGCGAGCCCTGAGCAGTCGACGTGCCGACGGGAACAGATGGCGCCTCCTCTCTACGGCTTTCAGCAAGGAGGTCGGAAAGTGTCCCACCGTCATCAGCTCGCAAGCGGCAGTCGGCACCCGGGGGCTCACGTCCCTCTTCACTGCAGGTGCCTTATTATTTCAACTTCAGTTGAGTTCAGTTCCGAAAATTTCCTAATCATTGCATATGCAAATCTGGATGGCTGGGAGGATTACAGACCCAGGTTATCATCATAAAGAGTGTCTCTGACAAGTGAAAACAACAACAACAACAGAAGGCAGTGTTGGGCAGCTGGCACCAGCTCTCCTCTCAGGAAGATGCTGTTTCAGAAATGAGCCCTGATGAGCTGTGAGTTTAGAGAAGTCACTGGACTGAGCGGGGCCACGACAGGCTTCGTGGCGGAGAGCAGCTTGAGCCTGGTGCTGGGCACGGAGTCCTCCCCATCCAGTCCGTGGAGTCTGGGCTCAGCCGTGCACAGCCTGGTGCCAGGCACGGAATCCAGTCAGTGGAGTCTGGGTTCAGCTGTGCACGGCCTGGTGCTGGGCACGGAGTCCTCCCCATCCAGTCAGTGGAGTCTGGGCTCAGCCGCGCACAACCTGGTGTCAGGCACAGAGTCCTCCCCGTCCAGTCCGTGGAGTCGGCTTGGCTGTGCACGGCCCGGTGCTGGGCGTGGAGGTGGGGCCCTGGGCTCAGGACTCCTCCCCTGGAGCATCCGGGCGTGCAGTGAATCCTTCTTCACCGTCTGCTGTCACAGTGGAGCTCCCAGAGGCCCCCCCTCCCCCCACAGGTCTGCCTGGCCCTGGCTTCCCTGGACACCCAGGTCACACAGGGTGAACGGATGGATGATGCAATGCCGTGCTAGGTCGGATGAGACGGGAACACTGTTTCTTAGCCACACAGCAAAATCCACTCATCCTGCTTCTACTGTTTCCCCTCTCTCTTGCCGAGTAACCAACAAGATCACTGGAAAGCAGGGACAACAGCCAAGGTGGTGGGACAAAGAAACAAGCAGCCTCAGGCCCTGCCCCACACGATCTCACTGTGCCACGACCACGGCGGACGTCGTGCCTGGGTGGGGGTGGGGGGGCGACAGTGTGACGCACGCCCTCTCCGGCCTCCTGCAGCTTTTGTGGTTTCTGAACATTTGCCTTCATTCCAGACACACCCCAGACTCCAGAGAGATAAAGACCTTTCAAAGCTAACAATTTCTGTTTCTCAATCTTGACAAGAAGGTGTTGCTTTTTCCTTTCCTGCTTTTTTTCGCCCACTTTCGGAGAGAAAGTTGGCACAGAAACGTGGTAATCACCATGAAGCTGGAACCCTGCCACCGTGATCTCTGCTCAGTTGCAGCTGACAATTTCTGCTCGGTGTGGAGAATTTCCTGGAATCTCTCTATTGCTGAAGTCAGCCATTAGTCTGGTTTTTCTGGTTAACACAACAAAGAGATCTCATAAGCGTGCAGTTTCTCCTGCAAAAAAGCCAGAGCCAGGAAGATGCGAGAAATGATCTCAACAAGAAGCTGGTTCAGTCTGCGCGACAGTGCTCGAAGGGGAGTGCGTGCCACACAGACAACAGCGGGGAGGCTTGGGAAGTCCAGGGCTCCGAGTCCACACATCGGCGCTGGAAGGGGAGTGGACCTGCGTGGAGAGCGTGGGAGCCCACAGTTCGGGACACCAGCGGCAGACTCAACACACCAGCGCTGGAACGCGAGGTGAGCCGAACCTCAATAGCCCAAGACACCAGCAGGCAAGCGGAAAGAGGAGACTAGAGGGAACGACCCCCGGTGGGGGGGGGGGGAGTTCACCAGGCTAGCTGGAAGAGAGAGAGAGAAAAAAAAAAAGGTGACTGGTATGGACACGGGTTTCTCTCTCTCCGCTCACCTCTCAAGGGCGAGCAAGACAAAGAGCAGGCGCCATCTTGGACATACGTCATAAGCAGAGCGACCTCAGGTCTGCACCGGCCCTAAGCCTAGCAGAAAAACCTGACTCTGGGCGGGGCGAATTAACAGGAGATTAGGACCTAGTAAATTTGTGGTGCTACTGAACTGAGACTGTGAAAAAAGAGATGGTGGGGGAGAGAACTCACGGAATTCACGTGAGCACTCTCCAGAGACGCTACAATTCCGTAACTTTGGCAACCCAGTGAGAGACTGAAGGAGAATTTGAGCCCACTCTGAGGGCAGAACAGATTCCCTGTGTGGTCCTTGGGAAAGAGCTTCCGATCTCTGGCTCCTGTGGGTATATCATTTGCCTGCTAACTACCTCCAACTTCGTTCAGCTGTGCAGAATAACTTCCCTTTTGAATCAAAAAAAAAGAAAGAGAGAGAGAGAGAGAGGTTTACCACGCCTAACCTGGGAGTGTCACCTTTGGCACACCAAACAGAGCTCTCAGTCCACACCCATCTCAAGCCCTAAGGCTCCATCAAAAACAGATAGTCCACTTAATCTAGAGTCATAGTATAACAAGAAAAAGCACCACAGTGAAGAAACCAAATATCTCCAATATGCCAAATAACAAACGCAAAAACCAAGGTAATAAAAACAAGGAAGTCATCATGAAGCCCTCAGATGAAAAAGACACCGCAATTCAAGATTATGAGGATGATGACATAGAAGAAATGCAAGAAGCAGATCTCAAAAAATTGATAAGAACATTAAGAAGTTCTCAAAAACAAATTCTTGAACTACAGAAATCCTTAATGGACAAGATAGAAAATCTCTCTCGTGAAAATGAAATATTAAGGAGGAATCAAAATGAAACAAAACAACTAGTACAACAGGAAACTGTGATAGTGACTGAAGTGAAGAATTCAATAGATCAAATGAAAAACACAACAGAGAGCCTTACAAACAGAATGGGTGAAGCAGAAGAGAGAATATCGGACTTAGAAGACAGAGAACAGGAAAGGATACAGTCAGACCAAAGGAAAGAAGAGGAAATTAGAAATCTAAAACATATTGTCGGGAATCTTCAGGATACTATTAAAAAACCCAACATTTGGGTTCCAGGAGTTCCTGAAGGCATGGAGAGGGAGAAAGGATTAGAAGGCCTTTTTAGTGAGATATTAGCAGAAAATTTCCCAGGTTTGGAGAAGGACAGAGAAATCCTAGTACAGGAAGCTCACAGAACCCCTAATAAACGGGACCAAAAGAGATCCTCACCACGACACGTTGTAATTAAACTCTCCACAGTGAAACATAAAGAAAAGATCCTAAAATGTGCAAGAGAGAAACATCAGATTACTCTCAGAGGATCTCCAATCAGACTCACAGCTGACTTCTCATCAGAAACTCAACAAGCTAGGAGGGAATGGCGAGAGATAGCCCAGGTACTAAGAGAGAAAAACTGCCAGCCCAGAATATTATATCCTGCAAAGCTATCATTTGTGAATGAAGGTGAAATAAAGACTTTTCATAGCAAACAGAAATTGAAAGAATTTGTGGCCACTCGTCCAGCCCTGCAAAAGATGCTTAAAGATGTGTTACACACAGAAACACGGTCATCAATATGAAAGAAGGTAAAGGAAGGAAACCAAGGAAGGAAACCTCACAGCAAAAGATTACAGGGAATTCAAAGCATATATTAGAACTTATCTTTGGCAAATGGCAGGGCGAAGTTACCACTTATCATTAGTCACATTGAACGTGAATGGCCTGAACTGTCCAGTTAAAAGACACCGATTGGCTGATTGGGTTAAGGAACAAAACCCATCTATTTGCTGCTTACAAGAAACACATCTTTCCAACAAAGATCCATACAGACTGAAAGTGAAAGGCTGGAAAAAGATATACCATGCCAACAGAAATGAAAAAAGAGTGGGCGTAGCCATCTTAATATCAGACAACATAAACTTTACCACAAAAACCGTTAAGAGAGACAAAGAGGGACACTACATAATGATTAAGGGATCAATTCAACAGGAAGATATAACAATTATCAATGTATATGCACCTAACTACAGGGCACCAGTTTATCTAAAAGATTTGTTAACGGACTTAAAGGGAGACTTAGACCCCAATACAATAGTACTGGGGGACTTCAATACTCCACTCTCAGAAATAGACAGATCAATAGGACAGAAGATCAACAAGGATACAGTAGATTTAAACGACACTATAGCCCAAATGGATCTAACAGATATATACAGAACTTTCAATCCTACAGCTAAAGATTTTACATTCTTCTCAGCAGTACATGGAACCTTCTCTAGGATTGACCACATACTAGGCCATAAAGCAAGTCTCAGCAAATTCAAAAGAATTAGAATCATACCATGCAGCTTCTCAGACCATAAAGGAATGAAGGTGGAAATTAGCAACTCAGGAATCCCTAGAGCATATGCAAACACATGGAGATTGAACAACATGCTCCTGAATGAACAATGGGTCATAGAAGAAATTAAAAGAGAAATCAAAATTTTTCTGGAAGTCAATGAGGATAACAGCACAACATACCAAAACTTATGGGATACAGCAAAAGCAGTGTTAAGAGGAAAGTTTATATCAATAGGTGCCTACATCAAGAAATTGGAAAGGCACCAAATAGATGAGCTTTCAATTCACCTCAAGGATCTAGAAAACCTACAGCAAACCAGACCCAAATCTAGTAGGAGAAGAGAAATAATTAAAATCAGAGAAGAAATCAACAGGATTGAATCAAGAAAAACATTCCAAAAAATCAGCCAAACGAGGAGCTGGTTTTTTGAAAAAATAAACAAAATTGACACCCCATTGGCCCAACTAACTAAAAAAAGAAGAGAAAAGACCCAAATCAATAAAATCAGAGATGAAAAAGGAAATGTAACAACAGACACCACAGAAATAAAAAGAATCATCAGAAATTACTACAAGGACTTGTATGCCAGCAAACAGGGAAACCTATCAGAAATGGATAGATTCCTGGACACATGCAACCTACCTAAATTGAACCAGGAAGACATAGAAAACCTAAACAGACCCATAACTGAGACAGAAATTGAAACAGTAATAAAGGCCCTCCCAACAAAGAAAAGCCCAGGAGCAGATGATTCACTGCTGAATTCTACCAGACATTTAAAGAAAAACTAACTCCAATTCTTCTCAAACTATTCAGAACAATCCAAGAAGAGGGAATCCTCCCAAATTCTATCTATGAAGCCAGCATCACCTTAATTCCTAAGCCGGAAAAAGATGCAGCACTGAAAGAGAATTACAGACCAATATCCCTGATGAACATAGATGCAAAAATCCTCAATAAAATTCTCGCCAATAGAATGCAACAACACATCAGAAAGATCATCCACCCAGACCAAGTGGGATTTATCCCTGGTATGCAGTGATGGTTTAATGTGCGCAAGACAATCAATGTGATACACCACATTAACAGACTGCAGAAGAAAAACCATATGATTATCTCAATAGATGCAGAGAAAGCATTTGATAAAATACAACACCCGTTCATGATGAAAACTCTAAGCAAACTGGGTTTGGAAGGAACATTCCTCAATACAATCAAATCAATCTATGAAAAACCCACGGCCAGCATCCTATTGAATGGGGAAAAGTTGGAAGCATTTCCACTGAGATCTGGTACCAGACAGGGATGTCCACTCTCACCACTGCTATTCAATATAGTTCTGGAGGTTCTAGCCAGAGCTATTAGGCAAGAAAAAGAAATTAAAGGTATACAAATTGGGAAGGAAGAACTCAAACTATCCCTCTTTGCAGATGACATGATTCTTTATTTAGGGGACCCAAAGAACTCTACTAAGAGACTATTGGAACTCATAGAAGAGTTTGGCAAAGTAGCAGGGTATAAAATCAATGCACAAAAATCAACAGCCTTTGTATACACAGACAATGCCATGGCTGAGGAAGAACTTCTAAGATCAATCCCATTCACAATAGCTACAAAAACAATCAAATACCTTGGAATAAACTTAACCAAGGACGTTAAAGATCTCTACGATGAAAATTACAAAACCTTAAAGAAAGAAATAGAAGAGGATACCAAGAAATGGAAAAATCTTCCATGCTCATGGATTGGAAAAATCAATATAATCAAAATGTCCATTCTCCCAAAAGCAATTTATAGATTCAATGCAATACCAATCAAGATACCAAAGACATTTTTTCTCAGATCTGGAAAAAATGATGCTGAAATTCAGATGGAGACACAGGAGACCTCGAATAGTTAAGCAATCTTGTACAACAAAATCAAAGCCTGAGGCATCAAAATACCAGATTTCAGGACATACTACAAGGCAGTTGTAATCAAAACAGCATGGTACTGGTACAGAAACAGATGGATAGACCAATGGAACAGAATTGAAACACCAGAAATCAACCCAAACATCTACAGCCAACTTATATTTGATCAAGGATCTAAAACTAATTCCTGGAGCAAGGACAGTCTATTCAATAAATGGTGCTGGGAAAATTGGATCTCCACGTGCAGAATCATGAAGCAAGACCCCTACCTTACACCTTACACAAAAATCCACTCAACATGGATTAAAGACCTAAATCTACAACCTGACACCATCAAGTTACTAGAGAACATTGGAGAAACCCTTCAAGATATTGGCACAGGCAAAGAATTTCTGGAAAAGACCCAGGAGGCACAGGCAGTCAAAGCCAAAATCAACTATTGGGATTGCATCAAATTGAGAAGTTTCTGTACTGCAAAAGAAACAGTCAGGAGAGTGAAGAGACAACCGACAGAATGGGAAAAAAATATTTGCAAACTATGCAACAGATAAAGGGTTAATAACCAGAATCTACAAAGAGATCAAGAAACTCCACAAAAACAAAACCAACAACCCAATTAAGAGATGGGCCAAGGACCTCAATAGACATTTTACAAAAGAGGAAATCCAAATGGCCAACAGGCACATGAAAAAATGTTCAAGGTCATTAGCAATCAGGGAAATGCAAATCAAAACCACAATGAGGTTTCACCTTACCCCGGTTAGAATGGCTCACATACAGAAATCTATCAACAATAGATGCTGGTGAGGATGTGGGGAAAAAGGGACACTAACCCACTGTTGGTGGGAATGCAAACTGGTCAAGCCACTTTGGAAGTCAGTCTGGAGATTCCTCAGAAACCTGAAGATAACCCTACCATTCGACCCAGCCATCCCACTCCTTGGAATTTACCCAAAGGAATTTAAATTGGCAAACAAAAAAGCGGTCTGCAGCCTAATGTTTATTGCAGCTCAATTCACAATAGCTAAGACCTGGAACCAACCTAAATGCCCATCAACGTTATACTGGATAAAGAAATTATGGGACATGTACTCTTTAGAATACTATACCGCAGTAAGAAACAACAAAATACAGTCATTTGCAACAAAATGGAGGAATCTGGAACACATCATGCTGAGTGAAATAAGCCAGTCCCAAAGGGACAAATACCATATGTTCTCCCTGATCGGTGACAACTGACTGAACACCAAAAAGGAAACCTCCTGAAGTGAAATGGACACTATGGGAAATGGTGACTTGATCAGCATAGCCCTGATTGTTAATGAACAACTTAATACATTATCCCTCTTAGTAGTTTTTTTGTCTGTTCTACTTAATATGACTGGTTTAATTCTGTAATTAATACACAGTTATTCTTAAGTGTTGAAAATTGACTGAAATGTGATCCCTGTTGAACATAAGAGTGGGAATAAGAGAGGGAAGAGATGTATAATTTGGGACATGCTCAAGCTGACTTGCCCCAATTGGTAGAGTTGGAAACATACCAGGGGATTCCAATTCGATCCCATCAAGGTGGCATGTACCAATGCCATCTCACTGTTCCAAGTGATCAATTTCAGTTCACAATTGATCATAAGGAAAGGACTGAGTCAAAGGGAGCACATAAACAAGTCTAGTACCTGCTAACACTAACCGATAGAATAAATAAAGGGGAGAGTGTTCCAACATGGGAAGTGAGATACTCAGCAGACTCATAGAATGGCAGATGTCCTAAACAGCACTCTGGCCTCAGAATCGGCCCTAAAGGCATTCGGATCTGGCTGAAAAGCCCATGAGAGTATTTCAGGCATGGAAAGCCAAGACACTCTGGCAAAAGATCTCTGTGAGTGAGATCTCAGTGGAAAGAACAGGTCTTCAAAGAAGGAGGTACCTTTCTCTGAAGGGAAGAGAGAACCTCCACTTTGACTATGACCTTGGCTAAACAAGATAAGAGTCGGAGAACTCAAGGGGCTTCCATAGCCTTGGAAACTCATGACTGGTGCATAGGGAGATTACTGATGCCATAGACAGGAGTGTCAATTTGTAAAGTCAACAACAGGAGTCACTGTGCACTTACTCCTCATGTAGGATCTCTGTCCTTAATGTGCTGTGTATTGAGATTTAATGCTATAAGGAGTACTCAAACAATATATTTCACTTTGTGTTTCTATGGGGGTGCAAACTGTTGAAATCTTTACTTAATGTACACTAAACTGATCCTCTGTAAAAAAAAAAAAAAAAAAAAAAAGAAATTATCAACTCCCAACTTGACTCTCACTGGGATTAAACATGACAATAGGTCTGATCTGATTTCATCATCATTTAAAAAAAATCATCTATTATTTTTCACTTTATGTTTCTGTGTGGGAGCAAACTGTTGAAATCCTTACTTAAGGTATACTAAGCTGATCTTCTGTATATTAAGATAATCGAAAATGAATCTTGATGTGAATGGAAGGGGAGAGGGAGTGGGAAAGGGGAGGGTTGTGGGTGGGAGGGACTGTATGTGGGGGAAGCCATTGTAATCCATAAATCGTACTTTGGAAATTTATATTCATTAAATAAATGTTAAAAAAAAAAAAAAAGAAGCTGGTTCTACCGCTTGGGGGCTGCCGAAGCCACCCTGGAAACAAACTCCAGAAAGAGTTCCCAGGGTCTCAGAGATCAACCCTGCGGAGTCCCTGCCCTGCCCTGCCGAATCTCCAGAAGCGGTCACGGGCCCCAACTGAAAACGTGGGCAAGACTCCTCACCTAACAGGTAAGACCCCAGGCGAGGCCCGTGTCCCACGTCAGAGCACCTGGGCTCAATTCTCAGCTCCGGCTCCTGGCTCAGCTTCCTGCTAACACAGACCCTGGAGGCAGCCAGGACGGTGTCACTGGGACCTGTCACCCTCCTTGAAAGCCTGGATGGAGCTCCTGGATCCCGGCTTCAGCCTGGCCCAGCCCCAGCTGTTGCAGGCATTTGGTGAGTGAAACAGCAGAGATCTTGTCTCTCTCTCTGGATCTCAAAGAAGTAAATTAACCAGTTAATTAACTTCATGAATAAAATGAAAATGGCCCAAGGTGGCCCGGTGTCTTAGAGCAAATACACCCAGAGCCTGATCGGGAAGGATGACAGCACTCCTGCGGCTGTGGCTCTGCCGGTGCTGGGGGCTGAGTCCCCGAGGGAGGGCTTTGGTTACGCTAGTCCCTGCCACCTTAGGCAAGCTGCTCTCTGGCCACAGCCACCTCCAGAGGCAGCAGAAGCCCAGGGAGCCACTGCTTCCTCTGTCTGAGTGTCAGTAAGAAAGCACCCTTGGGAGACGCCACGGTAATCTTTCTGGCTTGATGGGTGCTGCCCAGAGAAACCCGGAGAACCCAGTGGGTGAGGCCAGAGGAGGAGACGCCCTGGTGAAGATGCAGACCTCGGAGCCAGCATCCGTGCAGAGCTGGGAGCTGTGCGAGTGTGGCCAGGGGAGGAGGGGCGTCCTGCTGCAGACCCCAGCAGGAGTACCTGCCCTGTCTCACTGCGGCGCCCAGCTGCCCTGGGGTCCTGCTGCCCCTGCAAGATCTGGGTAACCCTTAGCAGATCAGTCTCAGAGGCTCCACGAATAACCTCTGTGGACTTCAGTCCTACAGGCGCTACAGCCGTAAAAGATAAGAAAACGCCACCATCTCGGCGGAGGGAGATGGCTGGACGAGCAGCCGTCCTCCCACTGTAGAGAAAAGGCTTAGGCCGGCAAGACTCAGGCTGAGTGGCTCTGGGCCGAAACGTGGCTGGCATTTTGCAAGTGGATACAGGGTGAGGACGACGTGTCCATGGCCAGGGAGGCCCAGGGAGAAGCAGCCGAGGACGTAGGGCTGGGCCGGGTGTCTGGACAGAGAGCCCAGAGCAACAGGAACTTAATAAATGCACAGAACTCTTGAAACAAACGTATTTGGGGAGGGGTGAACAGTGAGAGCGGGTGGCCGACTGGACTGCCTGGCTCCCCTGGGCAGGAGGCCTGGCACAGGAGGGGCCGGGCAGGTGCAGAGGCGGAGCAAGGTCTCAGACCTCGAACCCACCAGAACGTCAGAGCCCTTGCGACAGAGGAAGTCACGCACATCTTCCCGAAGCTCTCCTGGGCAGGGGAGTCCTTAGTGACAGCTGAGTGACAAGCCTGAGTCGCCAAGGTGGCAAGTCCTTCATTTCCTCTGGATCCCTCCGGCCACTGAGTAACCCCAGGAGAGGTGCAGCAAGGGTCCCCTCGCTGGGAGGAGCGCCTGCGCGTCACAGGAGGGGCGTGTTCACTCCGGGCGGCTGACTCCCCGATTTCTCTGCTAACGACTGTGCTGGAGTGATGTCTGAGATAATTCTCACGGCAGCACTGGCCCTTGCTCTGAAGCAACGTCACGTAAGCCTTCGAGTACACCTTGTGGGCAGCAGAGTGCGTGCTGTCAGTGCCCACAAGGGGAAGAAAGCAGGGCGTTAGGAGAGGAGAGATCAGGAACGCGTCCTGAACTCCTGTCTTACGCTCGGTCATGCTGGGTCAGGCACAGACCAGCAGAGAGCAGCTCGGGGCTAGATGTATCTGAATGAGGATGGCCACACTCCATAGACAGAACAAGCTCGTAGACCCGTGCCCCAGAAAACAAGCGGAAATTAGAAACTGCAACCACTTCACCAAGCACGACTTTCATCACAGTGAGAAGACAGCTATTCAAAACAGTCTACTAAAACTGGGTAAGGGGGCCGGCGCCATGGCGCACTAAGTTAATCCTCCGCCTGCGGCACCGGCATCCCATGTGGGCACCAGGTTCTAGTCCCGGCTGCTCCTCTTCCAGTCCAGCTCTCTGCTGTGGCCGGGAGGGCAGTGGAGGATGGCCCAGGTCCTTGGGCCCTGCACCCGCATGGGAGACTGGGAAGAAGCACCTGGCTCCTGGCTTTGAATCAGCGTAGCACCGGCCATGGCGGCCAGTTGGGGAGTGAACCAACAGAAGGAAAACCTTTCTGTCTCTCTCACTGTCTATAACTCTACCTGTCCAAACAAAACAAAACAAAACAAAACAAAAAACTGAGTAAGAACAGCTGGAGTCTGTGGCCCCTGAAACAGGACTCACTGCTTCCCTGCCTCCACCTCCCAGCTCAGGGACACAAGCACCCCACAGTGTATCAGAGCACCCCACCCCCCAGCTCCCAGTGACCAGGCTGGGAGTCCTCACCCTGCCCCCACCTCCCAGCTCAGGCACACAGGCACCCCAGGGCACCCACAGTGTATCAGAGCACCCTACCCTCCAGCTTCCAGTGACCAGGCTGGGGTCCTCATCCTGCCCCCACCTCCCAGCTCAGGCACACGGGTACCCCACAGTGTATCAGAGAGCACCCCACCCCCAGCTCCCAGTGACCGGGCTGGGGTCCTCATCCTGCCTCCACCTCCCAGCTCAGACACACGGGCACCCCACAGTGTATCAGAGCACCCCACCCCCAGCTCCCAGTGACCAGGCTGGGAGTCCTCATCCTGCCTCCACCTCCAGCTCAGGGACACAGGCACCCACAGTGTATCAGAGAGCACCCCACCCCCAGCTCCCAGTGACCAGGCTGGGGTCCTCATCCTGCCTCCAGCCACCTCTGCCCAGGACTACTTGAAGACGACCACAGCAGAGAGGTGACGCCGCCTCCTCCCACCCAGCCCCAGCTCACGAGAGGGCGGCTGTACATGAGGAACAGCAATGCTGAGCAGACGGGGGTCCTCACAGCCCTCCCCCAGACCAGGCGTGGAGCTTCCACACGCAGAGAACCACGCTGAGAACACCCGAGGCTTCCGCCCCCCCTCGCCAGTGAGCGCCTAGCTCCTGAGGAGGGAGCGCATGGCGTGGGCCCCACTCCCAGCTCCAGGGTCAAGGCTCAGATTCTCACCTTGGAGGAGAAGCAAACCATCAAACAGGTAACTCCTGATTTCTTCACAAGAAACTGATGCACTTGCAACGGAGGGTGGGGAGTTCACGCCTAAGGCTGTCCGGGACACAGCGGGAGGCAGCTGATGGATTCAGGGTGATGCAGGCTACAGACGCCTGGCCTGCGAGAGAGGACCATGGAGGCAGCCGGGAGGAACGCCCCTGGGATCAGAACAAGGCGCAGGCTGGTCCCGGGGACACGTCCTCACAGGAGCCTGACTCTGACTGCATTTGTCTGCAGAGCAGCCTAGGTACAGTATTGTGTGAAACAGAGCAATCAGTGAACAGTGAATCCCAGCAGGGGGGCGGGATGAGGAAGACATGGTCACAGAGGAACTTACACGCATTCTGAGACGAATGGAGATGCAGGTGCAACGTTTGAAACCTTAAGAGATGCAGCAAAAGCAGTGCTTAGAGGAACGTTTATGGCGGCCATGTTTACATTAAGACATAAGCTCACAAAGCAGTAACCTAAATTTACACTTGAAAACTTACTGGAAAAAGAGAAACAAACTAAACTTAAAGCAAGAAAAAAAATAAAATTAGACAATTAATGAATCCAAGGCCATTTCAAAGAGCACATGGAAAAATAGTAACAAAGTTTTATCTTAGAGCAAACTGTCTTTTTATTTCATCCATGGTCTTTCCATAATGGTCATTGTCATGAGCACTCCAAAGAGCCCTCACGTGCCTGCACTTCCGTTTTGTTTTGCACCAAAATAAACTTATCTTTTATTCCCATTGTCCACAAATTTTTGAAGCACACTTATGTAAAAACAAAGAAAATCAATGAAACTCAAGCTAGTTGTGGAGTCTTAGAATCCCATGTGAAATATGGGAATAAAAATTAACAAAACCAACAAATAAGTAGCTTCATTTAGCAAAAAGAAAAGAGAAAAGATTCAAATTACTAGAAGCAGATATAAGGGAAAATACCACTGACCTGACAAAAACCAGGCATCTGAGATTGCCACACCAGTGAATATTCTCACAAATGATAGCAATTCTTCATAAAGTCTCCCCCAAAATAAAAGAGGAATAACATAGCATTTGATGGAACCATAATTACTCAGATACCAGATCCAAAGACATCACAAGAAAAAATAAATATAACTACAAATAAAAGTAAACGCAGGGGCCGGCACTATGGCACAGTGGATTAAAGCCCTGGCCTGAAGCGCTGGCATCCCATGTGGGTGCTGGTTCTAATCTCTGCCACTCCTCTTCCAATCCAGCTCTTTGTTATGGCCTGGGAAAGCAGTAGAAGATGGCCCAAGTCCTTGGGCCCCTGCACCTGTGTGGGAGACCCGGAGGAAGCTCCTGGCTCCTGGCTTCAAATCGGTGCAGCTCCAGCCATTGTGGCCATCTGGGGAGTGAACCAGCAGATGGAAGTCCTCTCTCTCTGTCTCTACCTCTCTCTGTAACTCTGTCTTTCAAATAAATAAAATAAATCTTTAAAAAAGTAAATGCAAATATCTCTTAAGAATATGAACGGCTGGCGCCGCGGCCCACTAGACTAATCCTCTGCCTTGCGGCGCCGGCACACCGGGTTCTAGTCCCGGTCAGGGCACCAGATTCTGTCCCGGTTGCCCCTCTTCCAGGCCAGCTCTCTGCTGTGGCCAGGGAGTGCAGTGGAGGATGGCCCAAGTGCTTGGGCCCTGCACCCCATGGGAGACCAGGAGAAGCACCTGGCTCCTGCCATCGGATCAGCGGAGCGCGCCGGCTGCAGCGGCCATTGGAGGGTGAACCAATGGCAAAGGAAGACCTTTCTCTCTGTCTCTCTCTCTCACTGTCCACTCTGCCTGTCAAAAAATAAAAAAATTAAAAAAAGAATATGAACACAAAAATTATCAACACAATACTGGCAAATCAAATCTGCTAAGATTTTTAAAATGAGGAGGAAGAATTAACTATCATGATAAAGTGAACTTATCCTAGGAATATGAGGTTGGTCTGTCATTCAAAACTCATTAACAAGATATACCACTTGTCAAACTAAAACATAACCCAGTTCCCTTTCTCGATGAAGACACCAAGCAAATCATGAACAGGAAGAAGCGTCTTCAATCTGATAGAGAGCATCCTCAAAGACCTATTCTCACACCTTCAGTGCAATTAGGCAAAAGAGAAGAAAGAACAGATATTCCGACTGAAAGAAGTAAAACTGTGTGTACTCATTGATGGCCTGGCCCTGAAAAGATAACAGAACCAGTAAGAAAACCAAGCAATGTTGGCACACACCAGATCAGTACCCAAAACTGAATCATATTTCAATGCACTTGAAATGAATAATCCAATAATGTGATTAAGAAAAGTTTCCCGCCGGCGCCACGGCTCACTAGGCTAATCCTCTGCCTAGTGGCGCCGGCACACCGGGTTCTAGTCCCAGTTGGGGCGCCGGATTCTGTCCCGGTTGCCCCTCTTCCAGGCCAGCCCTCTGTTGTGGCCAGGGAGTGCAGTGGAGGATGGCCCAGGTGCTTGGGCCCTGCACCCCATGGGAAACCAGGAAAAGCACCTGGCTCCTGGCTCCTGCCATCGGATCAGCGCGGTGCGCCGGCTGCAGCATGCCGGCCGCGGCGGCCATTGGAGGGTGAACCAACGGCAAAGGAAGACCTTTCTCTCTGTCTCTCTCTCTCACTGTCCACTCTGCCTGTCAAAAAAAAAAAAGAAAGAAAAGTTTCCCACTTCCAATTGTGTACAAATAACATATTTAGAGTATTAACAAAAGCAGTGCAAAATGTATACTCTGTAAATTAAAAACAATATTATTGAGAGAAATTAAAAAGGCACCCTGGGATTTGAAGACTTGATCTAGTGGTAGGATAACACTCTAACTGACCTACAGCATCAGCACAAGCCTTGTCAGAATCCACGCCAACATCTAGGTGGAAACTGACGAGCTGAATCTAAATTCACATGGAACTGAGGGGACCCAGAATAGGCAGAACAGGATGGAAAAGAATGACCCTGCAGGGCCACACATCCCAGTTTCAAAACTTCCTGCGTGGCCACAGTACCAGGCCAGTGTGGCACCAGCCATAGGATCTCCATGTAGATCAGTGGGACAGACCTGGGGTCTGCAGTCCCCCGAGATCGCGAGCTCACCAGGGCACTCAGTGGGAAGGAGCAGTCTGCAGTGAATGGCACCAGCAGACCAGAGAGCCTCGTGCAAAAGAATGAAGCTGGGTCCCCCACACCACACACAGTTAACACCAAAGAATCAGTCACTCGCAGTCAGACACAGACACAGGCCTGAGGCTAAAGCAAGAAAACCCAGGAGGGAATCCACCGCCACGGGTTTGGCAGCGGGGTCTCGGATACGACACCAAAAATAGAAACAACAACAAAATAGCTTGTTAGGTGTCATCCAACAGAAATAATTCTGTTTATAAAGACAGTACCAAAATATTAAAAAACAACTCACAGAAAAAAACAACAGAAAAACTGTGTCTGGTAACGGATCTGCATCCAGAATACAGACACGTCAAGCATAAAAAACCGGGTAGCCTTGAATAGAGAGTCAAAGTACTGAAACAGACATCTCATCAGAGAAGAGACACAAGTGGCAATAAACACATGAAACGCTGTTCCACATCACCAGGCTTCAGGAATGGGAATCAGTGATCCCACTTCACACCCAGGAGGGTAGACAACGTGAAAACCTGGATGACGACAAGCGGCGGCGGCGAAGTCAGACCTGCCCAGGCTGGACGCGGGGGTGTGAGCTCCCGGGGCTGATCTGGAAGGCAGTTGTGAGCTCTTCAGGTGGCGAGACATGCAGTCCCCGGCACGACCCAGCCACCTCACTCCAGCATGTGCGCCCAGAGACAACATCTACAGCTGCACACAAACTCTAACGTGAATGTTTACCGCAACTTGTTCAGAGTAGCTAAGGCTGTGGAAGAATGAATGAGCAGGTGAATAAAATGTGTGCTATTTGGCCATGACGTACCGATCCTTGCTAGACACAGATGGGCCTTAAAACACAGGAAGTGAAAACAGCCAGTCACCACCTCTGCCCCGGCGTGTGTCTCACTTGTGAGAGTTACCTCCAGGGACAGAAGCCAGCTGTGGTCTGACCCATGGCCACGGGACACGGGAGCACACAGGAGAGACAGCTAAAGGCATGGGGTTTCTTTCAAAATGATGAATAGGTCTAAGAGTCAAAGGGATCACACAAACAAGACTAGTGTCTGCGAATACTAATTGGTAGAATAAAAAAGGGAGAGAACGATCCAACATGGGAAGCGGGATACACAGCAGACTCATAGAATGGCAGATGTCCTAAACAGCACTCTGGCCTCAGAATCAGCCCTTAAGGCATTCAGATCTGGCTGAAGAGTCCATGAGAGTATTTTAGGCATGGAAAGCCAAGACACTCTGACAAAAAAAAAAAAACCTAAATGAAAAATCTCTGTGAGTGAGATCCCAGTGGAAAGAACAGGTCATCAAAGAGGGAGATACCTTTCTCTGAGGGAGGAGAGAACTTCCACTTTGACTATGACCCTGTCTGAATGAGATCGAAGTTGGCGAACTCAAAAGGCTCCCATAGCCTTGGCAACTCATGACTAGAGCCTAGGGAGATGACTGACACCATAAACAAGAGTGTCAAATTGTTAAGTCAACAACAGGAGTCACTGTGTACTTATTCCTCATGTGGGATCTGTCCTTAATGTGTTGTCCAATGTGAAGTAATGCTATAACTAGTACTGAAACAGTATTTTACACTTTGTGTTTCTGTGTGGGTGCAAACTGATGAAATCTTTACTTAATGTATGCTAAACTGATCTTCTGTATATAAAGATAATTGAAAATGAATCTTGATGTGAATGGAGTGGGAGAGGGGGCGGGAGATGGGAGGGGTGTGAGTGGGAGGGAAGTTATGGAGGAGGGGAAAGCCATTGTAATCCATAAACTGTACTTTGGAAATTTATATTTACTAAATAAAAGTTTAAAAAAAATGATGAAAATGTTCTAAAACCAAACTGGAGGTGGCTGCACATAGCTAGAAAACACTAAAAACCGTCGAATCACATCCTCGAGACCAACTGTAGGGTGTGTGTTCAGCAGTTACAAAGCAAAGGAACACGATGATGACCACGGTCCCACTAGATTGATGACGAGATGCCTGGAGATGGCGCACTGTAGCTGGAGCCCCGCTTCCTGGCTCCGCCCACCTCCGTGCTCTCTGCCAGGTAACCCTGCCGTGTTCCTCCACCACGGGAGGATGGCTTCGCTGTTCTTCTCTGGGCCCTGTGACTTGGTTTGGCTAAAGGGGCATTAGCGGGTGTGACGGCACCTGAGGCTCGAGGCACACTTGCCCTTGCACGCTGGGCCTGTGGGTTTTGGGGCTTCAGACTTCCCAGCCTGGTACAGGAGGAGGACGAGAAAGCGACGGGGCAGAGCTGCCCAGCCACGTCCTGCCCGGGGCAGCCTGTTCCCGCGTACCTGCAGGCTCCCAGGGCTGAGCCACTGTCATTACAAGGCACTGAGCGGTCACGAGAGTCTCAGCATTTTTGTCACGAAATCTGATACAGAGTTTTTCAGATGTTTTTATCAAAAGGGAACCAAAAAGTCACATTTTAAAAATCAGTCTAGGGGCCGGTGTTGTAGCTCTGCTAGGTAAGCTGCAGCTTGAAGCGCTGGCATCCCATACGGGCACCAGTTTGAACCGGCCGCTCCACTTCCAATCCGGCTCCCTGCTAATGTGCCTGGGAGGGCAGCAGCAGGTGGCCCGAGGGCGTGGGTCCCTGCACCCACGTGGGAGACCTCCGGGGAGTTCCCAGCTTCTGGCTCCAGTGTGGCCCAACCCCTGCCACTGTGGCTGTCTGACAAGTGAGTGAGTGGATAGAAGATCGATCGCTCTCTCTTCCTTATTCTCTCCGCCCTCTAACGCTATTTATTTAAAATGAATCTTTAAAAATTATTGTAAACTGTAATAAAGCAATGTTGAGCACTCATGCTTTGTCTCTGAACGCACACGCACATATCCAAACAAGTACAGGCTGACTGAACCCAGACTAAATAAATCTCCCAAACTCGAACCCTGATGCGTTTCAAACCGGAAATGCCCTGCCCGTGAGAAATCCCCCCCTTGCGAGGCTCCGTCTGCTCGTGCTCAGGCCGTGTTCACATTCAGAACGCACAGCTGTTTTGCTGTCTGCACTGCAGCCGGCGAGCACCCGCGCTGAACCTGGCTCTCCTGCGGAGGGGGTGACAGCAAAATATTGCCAAGGCCACGGCAGCAATTAGGCCTGCACCACACACCTGATGTCTCTGTTAATGGGGATGCTGCGGGCAGACAGCGCCCGCTCCTAAAGGCAGCCAAGGACGGTGAACACTGCAGAAGGCAGGGTCGCTCTGCCCATGATAAATGGGAGCAGAACGCACGTCTTTATCGCAGGGGTCGATAATTGCTGTTAGTAGCAGTCGTTCGTTAGGCTAGACAGAGCCACATGCTCGCAGGCTCGTCCGAGCTGCTCCGGCCGTGCGGGAGGAGGCGTCACCACCAAGAGTCTGCCTCCGTCTGCAGCCCCGACTTTGCCTGGTTCACTAATACTCCTGCTCTGAGCACACACCAAGCTCCAGGCACTGTCCTACACGTGAGAGACGCAGACGTCAACAGAGACGGAAGTCTCCCTCAGAGCATCCCTCCACTGGGCAGAGCTAGAAAACAGCAGGAAACGGGGCCTCTATTGTACACGTCACGGGGAACGTTATCCTGTTTACATTCGCGTATGAGCGGTGGGTGACCCAAAGCAGCAGGGATATGAGTGACGTTAGAGTCTGGAGCAGATAAAGCATTCCTCTGATCCAAAGTCAACCGTGCTGCTTCACAGGGCTCCCTCCCAAAGGTTGCCTCCTGGCCCAAAGTGGCTGCTTCATCTCTAACCATCATATATGCATTCAAGTCAAAAGAAGGGAGGGGCCAAAAAATTCTTCACGGCCCTCTCTATGAAGTCACACCCCTTTGTTGTAGGTGTCTCTTCTTCATTTCTTGGCCACAAGTAGCCTTAATGAAAACTGGGAGTGCAGTTATTTCCATGTGGCCATGTTGTCAGCTAACATGCAGGGGCTCTGTGAGTGGGTGGAGCCTGCCAGAGACCACCTGGGAGGGGGCAGGGGGGCAGCGAGCTGTGGAAATGTCGCTCTTGGGGGACGTCTGCAGCTCAGCTGAGAGGAAGCCCAACATCCCGGGGGGCTCCTTGTCTTTTTAATGCACCCAAGATGTGCACAGTTGTTCCCACTGCAGAGAGCCCTGCCTTGCAGAGTCACGCGGGCGGTGGGCACAGTTCTGACTGCAAACCCCTCTCTCTAGAGGAGCGCCCTGTCCATTGCCTTATGTCTATTACTTAGTCTATTACTTATGTCTATTACTTAGTCTATTACTTATGTCTATTACTTAGCCTGCACTAAAGGGGAGAGGGGAGAGGAGGGGAGGGGAGGGGAAGGGAGGGGAGAGAAGGAAGGAGGAGAAGGGAGGGGAGAGGAGCACCCTGTCCATTGCCTTATGTCTATTAGTCTGCACTAAAGGGGGCAGGGGAGAGGAGGGGAGGGGATAGGAGGGGAGGGGAGAGGAGGGGAGAGGAGGGGAGAGGAGGAGAGCACCCTGTCCATTGCCTTATGTCTATTACTTAGTCTGCACTAAAGGGGGCAGGGGAGGGGAGGGGAGGGGAGGGGAGAGGACAGGAGGGGAGGGGAGGGGAGGGGAGGGGACAGGAGGGGAGAGGAGGGGAGGGGAGGGGACAGGAGGGGAGAGGAGGGGAGGGGAAAGGAGGGGAGAGGAGGGGAGAGGAGGGGTGAGGAGGGGAGCACCCTGTCCAGTGCCTTATGTCTATTACTCAGTCTGCACTAAAGGGGGGAGAATGGGGAGAAGGAAGGAAGGGAAAGAGAGGAGAGGGAGGGAGGGGGAGAGGGGAAGGAGGGAGAGAGAGAGAGGAGACAGAGAGATGAGAGGGGAGAGAAAGAGTGGAGGAGAGAGAGGAGACAGAAGATAGAGACAAAGGAGAGAGAGAGAGAGAGAGAGAGAGAGAGGAGACTGGGGGCGGGGAGGAGACAGGAGAGACAGAGTGTTAGGAAAATGGTGCAGTTTTATCTATGGCGCGATCTACACCCTGATTTGCATCCCAAGCTCTGTCCCCCCCCCCTCCCCGCTGGAAACCAGGTGGCCACGTGGCCCAACCTCTGTGGTCCAGCTCCACCCCCATCCTAATGGGATTCTCTGCTCCTGCTTCCCTGCCCACCCCGGCAAAGTTTTAAAAGGGCCTGTTCCTGAACACGTGCTCTCTTGGCTCCTCTCGTCTCTCTTCTCTCCTCTCTCTCTCTCTCTCACACACTCTCCTTCTCTCTCTTTTCCTTCTTCGTCCCTTCCCTCCAGCCTGCTGGGTTTCCCCAATAAACCCTTTCCCTTACTCCGGTGTTTGGTGTGTTTTGTGACGGCCTAACAGAGAAAGAGAGGAGACAGAGGAGAGAGAAAGGAGAGAGAGGAGAGAGAGAGTTTTCCAACCACTAGTTCATCTCCCAAATTCCAACAACCAAGGCTGGGCCAGCCCAAAGCCAGGAGGCGGGAACGTGGGGCAAGGGTGACAGCCGGGCCACCGTCGGCCGCCCACCTTGATGCCTTGCCATGAAGCCAAGTCGCAGGCCCCAGCAGCAGAGCCCAGACCAGCACCCAGCAGCAGCGCAGCTCGGCCGCGAGGGCAGCCTGCTCCCCGCAAGCACGTGAGGTGGACCCAGCAGGCCGCGCAGCTCTCCGCAACCACTTCGCCTGCAGCAGGCGCTGCCGCCCACGCTCCAGGTAGCGGCCCCGAGGCCGCACGGCAGCGCGGGAGTAAGCAGCTTCGAGCTGCGCCTCGGGCCCTCCGCCTCCCTCCGCAGCCTCGGTTTGCTGGCAGGGAAGTGGGTACAACGGCAGCCAGCTGTGTTGTTGAGAGCAAACAACACAACACACGGGAAGCGTTTTGCCATGGCCTGCGTTTGCCACGATGAGAAGAAACGCGGTGGCCTGGGCCCAGGTGACCAGAGTCTGAAACACGGGCTCAGAGCCCAGTGGAGCTGCGCCACCCACGCCTCTGGGTCACAGCCAGCGCGGCCTGGAGGGGTCCTCGCACGCTGCCCTCTGACTGACGGGCACGTGGGCGGACCTCCCCCACCTTGCTCACCATGAATGACCCACGGCCCCCTGAGCCCTCACCCCTCCCCACTCCCCACTCCCCCACCTCTCCTGAGCTGGACCAGTCAGCTTCCCACGAGGCGCCTACACCAGGGCTGCCTTCTCCCCGCTGGGGCCGCTTCTCGTGCCCCCTCCAGCCGAGAGCGAGAGCGGCTGTTCCCTTGGCCACCCCTCTCCTCTCTCACCACTGCCCCTTGTGGCTCCGTTTTTCTATCCTAGGACTTAAACCTCCTGTCTTGAGATTTGATCCCCAAAGTCCTCAAGTGCACAGCTGTGCCGTATCCCACCGGCAGTCACGCTGGGCCGAGCGTGATCCGACTTCTCCCCGGGCCTCTCTGCAAGGGCTCTCGGGGCTGGCGCCGGAGGCGGTGTAACCAGCTCCTTGCCCATGGCACTGAGCTTCCCCTGAAACACCAGGCCTGTGTTCCTTCTTCCCCAACTACAACCGCGGGAGCTCTGACGCCTTCTCAGGGTTCTTTCTCTCTCACACAGCGTCTGGTCTGTCTCTCCCACCAGGGACTTACAGGGCCGCCTAACTCACCACTCAACTCCTCCGCCCTCCACAAGCCTTCAGGCCCATTTGTTATGTAAATGAGAAGCATCACCAGCGTTTGCTCAGGGTGACAGTGGTCATGGTCACACATTTGCTCATCAGTCTCTGTCTGTCTGACACTGCCCCATGGGTTTCCTGAGGGCAGCAAAGAACGTTCACCATCCCAGTAAGAAGCCGATCGGCTAACCCGAGGGAAGGAACAGGAATCGCGCCATGACTGGGTCCCCAGTTCTAAAAAAGCTGAGCCAGGTAACAGTGTCTCCCGCACGCCCATCTCCGCACTCTGCCTGCTCAGGCAGGGAATAGCAGAAAGGGAGCAGGGTTTTCCCTCTGCTGAAGGACGGCTCTGGTGACATCACTCATGACCTGAACCTGCAGGACGAGAGCCATGCCCCGAAACGCCCAGCCCAAGATGACCAAAACCCCTCCCGGGCAGTTACGCGGGGACAGCATTAACTCCGGGCCTACAGCGCGCTGCTGTGAAAACGAACGAGATGACTAACGGCGCCATCACGCCGAGCTGCGGAGATGCGCGCACGGCTCTCTCTCAACAAAACCATCCGCAGCGAAGAGAATGAACGCGGCGGCTGGCAGCAGCAGCTGCATCCCATGACGCTTTAAAGCAGAGTGAAAGGAGACGGGCAGCTCAGCACACAGCAGATCCCAGCCCACTGCACGGAAGACACCACCACGTGCCATTTTGTGCGTACTTCCTGCCTGCTCGTGGAAGCGGCGTAACCATATCCGGTCAATGCCTATTTTCCAATGAGCCGATTCGTTGGTGGTGATGTGATCCTCTGAACCGCTCAGCTTACGGCAATGTCTTATGGAAGTATGAAGTCCAAGTGGCCACACTGAGCAGATGGTGTCACTTAAGGTGCGAGGGCCCGGATCATCGTCCCCGGGGAGCCCACACACCATCACGCTGCGTTTCCTTTGGTAGAAGAGGACCTACTAACGCGACTCTCCAGTGTCCTCCCAGGTGTCACTGGTTACGTGAACACCCACGACGGCTTCTTCCTAAAGCTTTCATGTCCGACAGGAAATGAAGAGTCTCTGGGTCTGAAACGTCCTGTGGCTCTGATAGGGCTTAGTTTTCCTCGTAAGCAGCCCCTACCTTCCCTTCTCCCCCAATCTTAGGGCACCCTGGGCCACTTCTGGCTGCAGACTCTGGGCTTTGGAAGCTTCAAGTTCATCCCCAGAAGATCTCTCTGTGTCTGCCTTTCAAATAAATTTTTTAAAAATCCTTAAAAATTAATGTAAAATTCAGGTAATAATTGGAATCCAACACTCAAGGTCCGAGCGTTGTTGACCACCTGCTAGGATCAAACAAGATATAGAAGAAGGGGGAACAGGGATGACCAGGCTTGAGAACAAAGCAGGACCCAGTGTAGGGAGCAAAGGAATTCAAAGTCTGAATATTAACCCTCGGGCTGGCGCTGTGGCCTAGCAGGTAAAGTCAGCGTGGACAACACCGACATCCCAAATGGAAGCCCGTTCCCCAGCTGCTCCACTTCTGATCCAGCTCCCAGCTAATGCACCTGGGGAAGCAGCAGAAGGTGGCCCAAGTGCTTGGGCCCCTGCACCCACGTGAAAGACCTGGATGAAGCTCCTGGCTTCAGCCGGGACCAGCACTAATCACTGTGCCACCTGGGAATGACCAGCAGATGAAGATCTCTCTCCCCCTACCTGCCACTCTCCCTTTAACTCTTACTTTCAAAATAGAGAAATAAGCCTTATAAATAAAGAATCTATAAAGAAAGAAGTAAATGTTTACCCCCTCAATGGAGCCTGAACAAAACCTAAAGTCTCCAGGAGCACTTGTGCTCTCCATGGGTGATTATCACAGGTTTCCAGTGAAAGCCTGCAGGAATGTCTGTCACAGCTGGCAGCTGAACCTCTGAGCAGAAGAGCATGGGAGAGCAGTACTGACACAACACAGGTGATGACACAGCAGTACTGACACAGCACAGGTGATGACACAGCAGTACTGACACAGCACAGGTGATGGACACAGCAGTACTGAGACAGCACAGGTGATGGACACAGCAGTACTGACACAGCACAGGTGATGACACAGCAGTACTGAGACAGCACAGGTGATGGACACAGCAGTACCGACACAGCACAGGTGATGACACAGCAGTACTGACACAGCACAGGTGATGACACAGCAGTACTGACACAGCACAGGTGATGGACACAGCAGTACTGACACAGCACAGGTGATGGACACAGGAGTACTGAGACAGCACAGGTGATGGACACAGCAGTACTGAGACAGCACAGGTGATGGACACAGCAGTACTGAGACAGCACAGCTGATGGACACAGCAGTACTGACACAGCACAGGAGCATGGACACAGCAGTACTGACACAGCACAGGTGATGGACACAGCAGTACTGACACAGCACAGCTGATGGACACAGCAGTACTGAGACAGCACAGCTGATGGACACAGCAGTACTGACACAGCACAGGTGATGGACACAGCAGTACTGACACAGCACAGGTGATGGACACAGCAGTACTGACACAGCACAGGTGATGGACACAGCAGTACTGAGACAGCACAGGTGATGGACACAGCAGTACTGAGACAGCACAGCTGATGGACACAGCAGTACTGACACAGTACAGGAGCATGGACACAGCAGTACTGACACAGCACAGGAGCATGGACACAGCAGTACTGACACAGCACAGGTGATGGACACAGCAGTACTGACACAGCACAGGTGACGGACACAGCAGTACTGACACAGCACAGGTGATGGACACAGCAGTACTGAGACAGCACAGGTGATGGACACAGCAGTACTGAGACAGCACAGGTGATGGACACAGCAGTACTGACACAGCACAGGAGCATGGACACAGCAGTACTGACACAGCACAGGTGATGGACACAGCAGTACTGACACAGCACAGGTGATGGACACAGCAGTACTGACACAGCACAGGTGATGGACACAGCAGTACTGACACAGCACAGGTGACGGACACAGCAGTACTGAGACAGCACAGGTGATGGACACAGCAGTACTGAGACAGCACAGGTGACGGACACAGCAGTACTGACACAGCACAGGTGATGGACACAGGAGTACCGACACAGCACAGGTGATGGACACAGCAGTACTGAGACAGCACAGGAGCATGGACACAGCAGTACTGACACAGCACAGGTGATGGACACAGGAGTACCGACACAGCACAGGTGATGGACACAGCAGTACTGACACAGCACAGGTGATGGACACAGGAGTACCGACACAGCACAGGTGATGGACACAGCAGTACTGAGACAGCACAGGTGATGACACAGCAGTACTGACACAGCACAGGTGATGGACACAGCAGTACTGACACAGCACAGGAGCATGGACACAGCAGTACCGACACAGCACAGGTGATGGACACAGGAGTACTGACACAGCACAGGTGATGGACACAGCAGTACTGAGACAGCACAGGTGATGGACACAGCAGTACTGAGACAGCACAGGAGCATGGACACAGCAGTACTGACACAGCACAGGAGCGTGGACACAGCAGTACCGACACAGCACAGGTGATGGACACAGCAGTACCGACACAGCACAGGTGATGACACAGCAGTACTGACACAGCACAGGTGATGACACAGCAGTACTGACACAGCACAGGTGATGACACAGCAGTACTGACACAGCACAGGTGATGGACACAGCAGTACTGACACAGCACAGGTGATGACACAGCAGTACTGACACAGCACAGGTGATGGACACAGCAGTACTGAGACAGCACAGGTGATGGACACAGCAGTACTGACACAGCACAGGTGATGACACAGCAGTACTGAGACAGCACAGGTGATGGACACAGCAGTACTGAGACAGCACAGGTGATGGACACAGCAGTACTGACACAGCACAGGAGATGGACACAGCAGTACTGACACAGCACAGGTGACGGACACAGCAGTACTGACACAGCACAGGTGATGGACACAGCAGTACTGACACAGCACAGGTGACGGACACAGCAGTACTGACACAGCACAGGTGACGGACACAGCAGTACTGAGACAGCACAGGAGCGTGGACACAGCAGTACTGACACAGCACAGGTGACGGACACAGCAGTACTGACACAGCACAGGAGCGTGGACACAGCAGTACCGACACAGCACAGGTGACGGACACAGCAGTACTGACACAGCACAGGTGATGGACACAGCAGTACTGAGACAGCACAGGTGACGGACACAGCAGTACTGACACAGCACAGGTGATGGACACAGGAGTACCGACACAGCACAGGTGATGGACACAGCAGTACTGAGACAGCACAGGAGCATGGACACAGCAGTACCGACACAGCACAGGTGATGGACACAGGAGTACTGACACAGCACAGGTGAGGGACACAGCAGTACTGAGACAGCACAGGAGCATGGACACAGCAGTACCGACACAGCACAGGTGATGACACAGCAGTACTGACACAGCACAGGTGAGGGACACAGCAGTACTGAGACAGCACAGGAGCATGGACACAGCAGTACTGACACAGCACAGGAGTGTGGACACAGCAGTACTGACACAGCACAGGAGCATGGACACAGCAGTACTGACACAGCACAGGTGATGGACACAGCAGTACTGAGACAGCACAGGTGATGGACACAGCAGTACTGACACAGCACAGGTGACGGACACAGCAGTACTGAGGCAGCACAGGTGATGGACACAGCAGTACTGACACAGCACAGGTGATGGACACAGCAGTACTGACACAGCACAGGTGATGACACAGCAGTACTGACACAGCACAGCTGATGGAAACAGCAGTACTGACACAGCACAGGTGATGACACAGCAGTACTGACACAGCACAGGAGCGTGGACACAGCAGTACCGACACAGCACAGGTGATGGACACAGCAGTACTGACACAGCACAGGAGCGTGGACACAGCAGTACTGACACAGCACAGGAGCATGGACACAGCAGTACCGACACAGCACAGCTGATGGACACAGCAGTACTGACACAGCACAGGAGCATGGACACAGCAGTACTGACACAGCACAGGTGATGGACACAGCAGTACTGACACAGCACAGGTGACGGACACAGCAGTACTGACACAGCACAGGTGATGACACAGCAGTACTGACACAGCACAGGAGCGTGGACACAGCAGTACTGACACAGCACAGGTGACGGACACAGCAGTACTGACACAGCACAGGTGATGGACACAGCAGTACTGACACAGCAGAGGAGCATGGGAGAGCAGTACTGACACAGCACAGGTGAAGGACACAGCAGTACTGAGACAGCACAGGTGACGGACACAGCAGTACTGACACAGCACAGGAGCATCGACACAGCAGTACTGACACAGCACAGGTGATGGACACAGGAGTACTGAGACAGCACAGGTGATGGACACAGCAGTACTGAGACAGCACAGGTGATGGACACAGCAGTACTGAGACAGCACAGCTGATGGACACAGCAGTACTGACACAGCACAGGAGCATGGACACAGCAGTACTGACACAGCACAGGTGATGGACACAGCAGTACTGACACAGCACAGCTGATGGACACAGCAGTACTGAGACAGCACAGCTGATGGACACAGCAGTACTGACACAGCACAGGTGATGGACACAGCAGTACTGACACAGCACAGGTGATGGACACAGCAGTACTGACACAGCACAGGTGATGGACACAGCAGTACTGAGACAGCACAGGTGATGGACACAGCAGTACTGAGACAGCACAGCTGATGGACACAGCAGTACTGACACAGTACAGGAGCATGGACACAGCAGTACTGACACAGCACAGGAGCATGGACACAGCAGTACTGACACAGCACAGGTGATGGACACAGCAGTACTGACACAGCACAGGTGATGGACACAGCAGTACTGACACAGCACAGGTGATGGACACAGCAGTACTGAGACAGCACAGGTGATGGACACAGCAGTACTGAGACAGCACAGGTGATGGACACAGCAGTACTGACACAGCACAGGAGCATGGACACAGCAGTACTGACACAGCACAGGTGATGGACACAGCAGTACTGACACAGCACAGGTGATGGACACAGCAGTACTGACACAGCACAGGTGATGGACACAGCAGTACTGACACAGCACAGGTGACGGACACAGCAGTACTGAGACAGCACAGGTGATGGACACAGCAGTACTGAGACAGCACAGGTGACGGACACAGCAGTACTGACACAGCACAGGTGATGGACACAGGAGTACCGACACAGCACAGGTGATGGACACAGCAGTACTGAGACAGCACAGGAGCATGGACACAGCAGTACTGACACAGCACAGGTGATGGACACAGGAGTACCGACACAGCACAGGTGATGGACACAGCAGTACTGACACAGCACAGGTGATGGACACAGGAGTACCGACACAGCACAGGTGATGGACACAGCAGTACTGAGACAGCACAGGAGCATGGACACAGCAGTACCGACACAGCACAGGTGATGGACACAGGAGTACTGACACAGCACAGGTGATGGACACAGCAGTACTGAGACAGCACAGGTGATGGACACAGCAGTACTGAGACAGCACAGGAGCATGGACACAGCAGTACTGACACAGCACAGGAGCGTGGACACAGCAGTACCGACACAGCACAGGTGATGGACACAGCAGTACCGACACAGCACAGGTGATGACACAGCAGTACTGACACAGCACAGGTGATGACACAGCAGTACTGACACAGCACAGGTGATGACACAGCAGTACTGACACAGCACAGGTGATGGACACAGCAGTACTGACACAGCACAGGTGATGACACAGCAGTACTGACACAGCACAGGTGATGGACACAGCAGTACTGAGACAGCACAGGTGATGGACACAGCAGTACTGACACAGCACAGGTGATGACACAGCAGTACTGAGACAGCACAGGTGATGGACACAGCAGTACTGAGACAGCACAGGTGATGGACACAGCAGTACTGACACAGCACAGGAGATGGACACAGCAGTACTGACACAGCACAGGTGACGGACACAGCAGTACTGACACAGCACAGGTGATGGACACAGCAGTACTGACACAGCACAGGTGACGGACACAGCAGTACTGACACAGCACAGGTGACGGACACAGCAGTACTGAGACAGCACAGGAGCGTGGACACAGCAGTACTGACACAGCACAGGTGACGGACACAGCAGTACTGACACAGCACAGGAGCGTGGACACAGCAGTACCGACACAGCACAGGTGACGGACACAGCAGTACTGACACAGCACAGGTGATGGACACAGCAGTACTGAGACAGCACAGGTGACGGACACAGCAGTACTGACACAGCACAGGTGATGGACACAGGAGTACCGACACAGCACAGGTGATGGACACAGCAGTACTGAGACAGCACAGGAGCATGGACACAGCAGTACCGACACAGCACAGGTGATGGACACAGGAGTACTGACACAGCACAGGTGATGGACACAGCAGTACTGAGACAGCACAGGTGATGGACACAGCAGTACTGACACAGCACAGGTGATGGACACAGCATTACCGACACAGCACAGGTGATGACACAGCAGTACTGACACAGCACAGGTGATGGACACAGCAGTACTGACACAGCACAGGTGATGGACACAGAAGTACTGAGACAGCACAGGTGATGGACACAGCAGTACTGACACAGCACAGGTGATGGACACAGCAGTACTGACACAGCACAGGTGATGACACAGCAGTACTGAGACAGCACAGGTGATGGACACAGCAGTACTGACACAGCACAGGTGATGACACAGCAGTACTGAGACAGCACAGGTGATGACACAGCAGTACTGACACAGCACAGGTGATGACACAGCAGTACTGACACAGCACAGGTGATGGACACAGCAGTACTGACACAGCACAGGTGATGACACAGCAGTACTGAGACAGCACAGGTGATGGACACAGCAGTACTGACACAGCACAGGTGATGACACAGCAGTACTGAGACAGCACAGGTGATGGACACAGCAGTACTGAGACAGCACAGGTGATGGACACAGCAGTACTGACACAGCACAGGAGATGGACACAGCAGTACTGACACAGCACAGGTGACGGACACAGCAGTACTGACACAGCACAGGTGACGGACACAGCAGTACTGAGACAGCACAGGAGCGTGGACACAGCAGTACCGACACAGCACAGGTGATGGACACAGCAGTACTGACACAGCACAGGTGATGGACACAGCAGTACTGACACAGCACAGGTGATGGACACAGCAGTACTGACACAGCACAGGTGATGGACACAGCAGTACTGACACAGCACAGGAGCATGGACACAGCAGTACTGAGACAGCACAGGTGATGGACACAGCAGTACTGAGACAGCACAGGAGCATGGACACAGCAGTACTGACACAGCACAGGAGTGTGGACACAGCAGTACTGACACAGCACAGGTGATGACACAGCATTACCGACACAGCACAGGTGATGACACAGCAGTACTGACACAGCACAGGTGATGACACAGCAGTACTGACACAGCACAGGTGATGGACACAGCAGTACTGACACAGCACAGGTGATGGACACAGCAGTACTGAGACAGCACAGGTGATGACACAGCAGTACTGAGACAGCACAGGTGATGGACACAGCAGTACTGACACAGCACAGGTGATGACACAGCAGTACTGAGACAGCACAGGTGATGGACACAGCAGTACTGAGACAGCACAGGTGATGGACACAGCAGTACTGACACAGCACAGGAGATGGACACAGCAGTACTGAGACAGCACAGGTGATGACACAGCAGTACTGACACAGCACAGGTGACGGACACAGCAGTACTGACACAGCACAGGTGACGGACACAGCAGTACTGACACAGCACAGGAGCATGGACACAGCAGTACTGACACAGCACAGGTGATGGACACAGCAGTACTGACACAGCACAGGTGATGGACACAGCAGTACTGACACAGCACAGGAGCATGGACACAGCAGTACTGACACAGCACAGGAGTGTGGACACAGCAGTACTGACACAGCACAGGTGATGGACACACAGTACTGAGACAGCACAGGTGATGGACACAGCAGTACTGAGACAGCACAGGTGACGGACACAGCAGTACTGACACAGCACAGGTGATGACACAGCAGTACTGACACAGCACAGGTGATGGACACAGCAGTACTGACACAGCACAGGTGATGACACAGCAGTACTGACACAGCACAGGTGATGGACACAGCAGCACTGACACAGCACAGGTGACGGACACAGCAGTACTGACATAGCACAGGAGCGTGGACACAGCAGTACTGACACAGCACAGGTGATGGACACAGCAGTACTGACACAGCACAGGTGATGGACACAGCAGTACTGACACAGCACAGGTGATGGACACAGCAGTACTGAGACAGCACAGGTGATGGACACAGCAGTACTGACACAGTACAGGAGCATGGACACAGCAGTACTGACACAGCACAGGTGATGGACACACAGTACTGAGACAGCACAGGTGATGGACACAGCAGTACTGACACAGCACAGGTGATGGACACAGCAGTACTGACACAGCACAGGTGATGGACACAGCAGTACTGACACAGCACAGGTGATGGACACAGCAGTACTGACACAGCACAGGAGCATGGACACAGCAGTACTGACACAGCACAGGTGATGACACAGCAGTACTGACACAGCACAGGTGATGGACACAGCAGTACTGACACAGCACAGGTGATGACACAGCAGTACTGACACAGCACAGGTGATGGACACAGCAGTACTGACACAGCACAGGTGATGGACACAGCAGTACTGACACAGCACAGGTGATGGACACAGCAGTACTGAGATACCGCAGGTGCAGAGAGAGGGCAGTACCATGAGAGATTAAACATGAATTCTTTTCTTCTCAGGGGCTGACCAGTCAACAGGACCAAGTCAGTTTCCCAGAAAGTTAACACCGTGCACATCTTTTGGCAAGCAGGGTGCAAATGGATGCTTAAGATGAGAAGGTTAGCCAAGGGAAGAGACCCCCCCGTTCTGGAAGGCAGATTCTTGGGAGGCGGAAGGATGTGCCATCGTGAGCATCCATGGAGGTGGACAGTACTGGCACAGCGGAGAGCCGGCCAAGCAAAGCCTGCAGGCAACAATGCACCCAGGGGTGGGAGGACAGGCACCCGGCACAAGGGGGGAACTGGCCCGCATCCCTAAGCTGGACACGGCCTGGCTCCTGAGGTCGTCTCTGACGTGAGCCCTTAAATCTCAGCCCGGAACTGAATCGTGGCTGAAGGGACGGGGGCGCCTTCTCACCCGGACCTGGAGCCCATGCAAAGGCGGTCACTCCAGGGTCCAGAGGCCCAGGCTGCTGAAGCAAACACACATAGCAGGGAGCCCGTGGCCTGCCCATTCCCTGGCACACCCCACCAGCATCACCCTCTCCTCTCAGCCACGGAGTGAGCCAGGCTTCCAGAAAGGGCGTGGCCACCGCCTGGGCTGCAATGGGGATCTATCAGAATCTCTTGCCTTGTAACTGCACACCCCATCGGCCCGTCAGCCTCCCTGTGACAGGGCAGAGTGCGAACCAGACATGGGCTCTCAGCTGCTCCCTACACAGCACTCGCCACAGCCTGGAGACATCTGCAGTCCACACCATGTGGACAGGGCACCGTGAAGGCCGCGACAGCTTCCCACCGCCAAGACTCCTCCAGCACCAAGGGACGCACACGCCCAGTCTGAGAAACCGAGTCAGACCACAAAGGCTGGCAACGCTCCAGGAATACTCAAAACAAGCAGAGGACTTACTTAGACGCAGGATTTCCTGTAAATTCACACTCTGCTTCGGCTATTCCTCTAACTTGCTTCTGCATCTGTAGTGAGGCCTTTATTACCCAATGAAACCTAGGACAAAATCTCCTTTTAACCCGGCGGGACCGGGACCTTAGGGTTCAGAGTGCCCAGGCTGCACGGGACCGACCTCTGCACGCCCTTGCTACCCTTGGTGAATGAGTGCTAAGGACGTGACTACAAGTCAGAAGGAGACGGCCTCACTCCTACCACTGAAAGCTCTAATGTTGATCACGATTTCTGGTTGCTCACTTGGGTCAGGAACACCGTCAGATTGGCAGCAGCGACCTGTTTTCCACAGCCACACGCAGCCTACACGGTCACTGCCAGTGCTTGCCCAGCGGCCCTCCCCATCACTGATGACTGGTGCACAAGGGCCCCGCGGAGCCCAGGGATGTGCAGACTGCACCCCAGAAACATGTTTAGTGCAAACTCCAGTACGGTCAAGTGAGCAAAAATCCACAGTGCAGACCGTAGCACTGAAATAACCTGGTGAAAGACTGCCAGGGAGACCAGAACTCGCGACTGTGGCAGGGGAGGGGTCTGCTGGGCTGGCTTCCGGCAGCAGAGGGGGCACGAGGGCCCCACGTGGTGGCCCTAAAGCCCCCCAGCCCGAGGGCGTGGGTCACAGTCACCTCTTACTTTCTTCATCTGAGGCTTTGGCTTCTGGCCCTGTTCACTGTGGCGGGGCTGCCCCTGGGGGAACTGGCCAGTTCTGAGAGGCAGGAGCCTGCCCACAAGTGCACCTCTCAGGTTCAAATCCACTGGCCCACAGCCCACACCCCTCAGCCCCTGCATGGGCCTCTCACACTCTGGGCCACTGTCCACTTGTCCTCACCACCCCATAGCTGGGTACCCAGCAATTGAGAGAGCCCTGACCAACCCATCCTAAGCCCGTGCGCCTGCTGCGCCTGCTCCTTCCCAAGGAAACACCGAGGACGGCGTGTCAGGTGCCCTCCAGTGCTCCCCTCGTGGCACGCGCCCTCCCCCAGGGGACTGTGCACAGCACCCCCTATATGGTATGAGGTGTCTCCGGATCTGCCAGCCGCCCGCATCTCAGATGCTCTGCACGGCAGCAGGCAAGGGAGGAGGCAGGTGCCAGCAGGCCCTGGCACTCAGAAAGGAATGGGGGGTGGGGTCTGCCGTCCCTCGGGGGTGGGGGGCCCCTCTCTGAGCGTGACGTCCACGTGGGACGTACTCAGAACTCAGGAAAGAAGTCGAGGGAGAGGAACCAGGGCCAGGTCAGGCAGGAAGGACGGGCGGCGCTGCCATCTCCGGGAGGGGGATGCCGGCACCTGCACTTGCTCTCCAAGCACAGGGGGCCAGGCCCCATCTCTCAGGACTCGGGGGCATCTCCCGTGGCTCCCTGCAGAGGCCCCCTGCAGTCTCTCCTCCTTTCCCTGTCTGGCCCCAGCTCCCACCACATTCTTCCCTTCAGTTTTCATGGCTCTTTACTTCATCTTTATGCCCCCCTTTCCACTGTCCCTCCCCCTCCCTAGGGGAGGGCTGCTGTGCACAGCTGGGCGGCCTCTCCCTGTGGTGGAGCCTCAGGTTCCTGCCCCAGGGGGCTTTGCCTGGACCTGATCTGAAGGGTCCTGGGTGGCTCCTAACGCCCACGGGGGCAAGATCTGCACCGTGTCCAGCAGCCACGGCACAGCCGAGGGGCTGGGAGAGAGCGCTCCTGAGGCCGGGTCCTCTCTCATGCCAGTGTCCCTCTCTGTGCAGCCCAGCAGTGCCCAGCACATGCACTCAGGTCCCCTATGAAATCCGTCTACACTGACCCCCAGGGTCACATCCTGGGTCGGTGTCACCGAAACCCTGGGGGAGTGGCTCCTGTCCTCCCTTGCCACAAGGCTGTCAAGGTGATGGCTGCTTGCTGAGTTAGGGACCACAGGGAGGCAGGTGGCCCAGGGACAGGCGGGTGTCATGGAGGGCAGCTGTCCTGAGGCCTCCCTTCCTGTCAGGGTCTCCAGGTCACAGGGAGGCCACCGTGATGGTGACCCCCAGTATAGAGCCTCAATATCCCATTGTGTGGCTACTCCTGAATGCTGCCCCTCACGGAGTCATCCGTGGTCAGATGTATACTTCTCAGGGCTTATTTGGTACAGGAGAATGAAAGCACAGGTCATTTTAAAAATGGATGAACTGCGCCGTCTCAGCGCGGGTCCTAAAAGGCATTTCCCGTCGGTGAAGACCCACGGTTCGTGCTCAGTGACGACTCGACCTCAGACCACAGGTTACTGCCCAGAACCAGAGCCCGGCGTTGGGCAGAGACTCTCCCCAAGGCTTCCGTGCGCTGGCTCTGGGGGCTGAGGTCCACAAAGGCCTGAAAGGCAGCGGCTAAACTCAGAGGGAAGTCAGCCAGCGACGGGGACAGGGCTGCGGACCTTACGCAGACGTCCATGAAGGTCCCCGGTGTGAGCTACTGCTTGCCCCTTGAAGCTGTGCAGTGTCCAGCAGGTGCATCTGACGAGCGATTGACCCTAAGCCGCAAGCAGCAATGGGACTGAGCACCCCAAAGGCCCTACCTAAAGCCACTGGGAACTTAGCTCCCTGATACGTCTCACCCCAAAGCATGAGTGATTTCCTCCCAAAAAAATTCACACTTTGTATGTATGGCCATTTACCAACTCTGCTTGAGAAGTCTAGCCTAAAATCACTGAAAAATGCAAATAAAACATGTTCATCACCGTAAGTTCACAAGTGAAACAGCAGATTAAAGGGAAATTAGCAAATCATTCAGGTGACTGCGAAGTTTTTTTTCTTCTTTTTAACGTATACCAGGATACCAAAAATGCTCATGGACGTAGCAACAAACGCATCGAGCAGAAAGCAAACGGAATACAAGACACGAAGGGACAGCGGACCCCGAGGACAGCCAAGGGACCACGGGCACAGGAAAACATCTCTGGTCTTTCCTAGACAGAACAGAAAGAACCCAGCAACCCACGCTCCCTCCTGCACCGACGAGAGCTCTCGGGGTGGAAGACAGGCCCCCGACGCCCCGTGGACGGGGACAGAGCCCTGCACACCAGGGTGCTTCCGGCCCTGGCTTCCCCTCGCCCCATCATCACATCTTAGCCAGGCAGAATGCCGCAGGGAGACACCTGGCCTCTGGCTGGGGGTCCTGTGCCTCGCTCCTGAGGGCACACGCACCCCTGCCTTCCCCGGGGTTGTGCTCTCGTGCTGTGCGGCAGGACCTGCTCACAACACTGCGCCAGGGTCGATTCCACGGGAAGCATTTCGGCGAGCAGAGACGCGGGCGTACCTGTCCTTAATGTGCTCAGGAGAGCCGAGGCAGCTGAAGCTGCCGTGGACCATCACAGCCAGTCTCGTGCACAGCACCTCGCACTCCTCCATGCTGCAGGAAGAAAGAAGACACATGTGAACCCGCGCCAAGGCCGCCCGCTAACTGTGCACGTAAGACAAACGCTCATGACGATCAACAAAGTGCCCTGAACACAGACGCTGTGCTGGTCACAGTGACATAACTGAGTTATCAGCAGGTCTACACACTAGTAGGACCACTTCCAAAATAAATACTGGAGAAACATTTAGCAATAACACAAAACCACAAAACAAGTATGACGTTAACCAATTAAAGTGAACATTTGATGAAAAGGAATAAGAGGGGCAGGCGCTGGGGCACAGCAGGTTAACGCCCTGGCTTGAAGCATCCTATATGGTCTCCGGTTCAAGACCCGGCTGCTCCTCTTCCAATCCAGCTCTCTGCTATGGCCTGGGAACACAGTAGAAGATGGCCCAAGTGCTTGGGCCCCTGCACCCACGTGGGAGACCTGGAAGAAGCTGCTGACTCCTGGCTTCAGATTGCACAGCTCTGGCCATTGCTGCCAACTGGAGAGTGAACCAGTGGATGGAAGACCTCTCTCTCCCTCCCTCCCTCCCTCTCCCTCCCTCCCTCCCCACTTCCTCTCCCTCCCTCCCTCCCTCCCCCCTTCCTCTCTCTCCCTCCCTCTCCCTCCCTTCTTCCCCCCTTCCTCTCTCTCCCTCCCTCTCCCTCCCTTCCTCCCCCTCCTTCCCTCCCTCCCTCCGTCTCTCTCCCTCCTTCTCTCTCTCCCTTCCTTCCTCCCTTCCTCCCTCTCTCCCTCCCTCTCTCTCTCCCTCTCTTCTCTCCCTCCCTCCTCTCTCTCTGCCTCTCCTTCTCTCTGTGTAACTCTGACTTTCAAATAAATAAATATATCTTAAAAAAAAGGAAAGGAATAAGAAACTTCACTAGAGGGCACAAATGAAATCTTGATTCAATGAAAGGAAGTCTGAAATAAAGGGAAAATGGATATTTTCAAAATGAGACAATTTTTACAACTTAAAAAGTAGGATAATAAAGTAGTATACTGTTAATATAAACATAAAATTTTACATTAGTATAAAATACAAGTGAATTCATTATATATAAAATATAAATGCAAGTTTTAATTTATAATAAAAGTGTTAAAGACTTATAACTTATAATTGTATTATTATGGCCGGCGCCGCAGCTCACTAGGCTAATCTTCCGCCCTGCGGCGCTGGCACACCGGGTTCTAGTCCCGGTTGGGGCGCCGGATTCTGTCCTGGTTGCCCCTCTTCCAGGCCAGCTCTCTGCTGTGGCCAGGGAGTGCAGTGGAGGATGGCCCAAGTGCTTGGGTCCTGCACCCCATGGGAGACCAGGAGAAGTACCTGGCTCCTGCCATCGGATCAGCGCGGTGCGCCGGCCGCAGCGCGCTGGCCGTGGCGGCCATTGGAGGGTGAACCAACGGCAAAGGAAGACCTTTCTCTCTGTCTCTCTCTCTCACTGTCCACTCTGCCTGTCAAAAAATTTGTATTATTATAATTCAGATAGAGTGTTATACCAATAAAATTTTAAATTTGTTGACTCCATGAGAAAAATAATTGAAAATACACTTTTAAAATCACTCAGCCAGGGGCCGGCATTGTGGCCTAGTGGGTAAAGCTGCCATGTGCAGTGCCGATATCCCATACAGGCCGGTTCTAGTCTCAGCTGCTTCACTTCTGATCCAGCTCTCTGCTATGGCCTGGGAAAGCAGTAGAAGATGGCTCAAGTCCCTAGGCCCCTGCACCCACATGGGAGACCTGGAAGAGGCTCCTGGCTTTGGCCTAGGCTAGACCCCGCTGTTGTGGCCATTTAGAGAGTGAATCAGCCGATAGACAATCTCTCTCTCTCTCTGCCTCTTCTTCTCTGTAACTCTTTCAAATAAATGAATAAATAAATAACAACTTAGAACAAACATAATGAGTAGGGGCTGACCTATTTACAATAAAAAAAATTCACATATTAGCCAAACAAAATAAATCCAATACAGAAAAGAGGCCAAATAATACATTCAAAATATTCAAAGAGCTGTTCATGGCTAATAAACATCAAGAAATTTCACCATTATCCCTCAAATAAATTAATTTGAAACTATTTTCTAGCCAGAAATACATTTATCATGTGTACTCTGCTACACTGCAGAGGAAAATGTGCCTTTTGCATCCTTTTTTCAAGTGAAAACAACGAGTTCTCAGATCAGAAAGTATTCAGAGCTAAAAACCATTTTCTCAGTAATTCTAAGTAAATCATCTCACATACAGCTGATGGAAGTAAACTGGTCTAACTTTCTGAAAACCAATTCCTTTCCTAGGACCTTGCCCTAGGGAACACAGACACCATGGATGTATGCAGCAAGTTACTTATAAAAGTAAGAAACTGGACTCGGGTGAGCTCAGGATACCATAACGCACATGTGGGTGAACGCATCCTGCTAATCAGCACTGAAACAGTGGTCTCTCGAGCCGCTAACACGCTGGGGAAAGGCACCGACACAGCAGTAGTAAAATGATGGTGCACATTAAGAAAAAGGCACACGCTGTGAAAACACATCCGGGGGCAGAAACATGTGAAGTGCATGATCAGCAGCCGCTGACAAGTGAAACTGATGGTGGCTTTACGTCCTTCTTTGCTCGCTCTGTATCATCTATGCTTTCTACAGAAGCACGGGCTACTTTCACCCCTGGGCAGCAGTGCTAAAGCGTCCTGTCGTCCGTGTCAGTGATGTTCCCATCGGGATGGCTGTGCTGAGCATCCCTTGCAGCTAGATGCGTGCGGGCAGCAGCGCAGGTGAACTCTGGGTCCTGCTGAAATAGAGCAAGCTGCTGACCTGGTGTTGTGCTGTCTGCTCCACCTGAGCCGGGATACAGGAAAGTCGACATGGACCATGACAAGGAGAGCAACTCACAGGTGAGTCGGTGACGCGTGAGGAGCAGTGAGGACTTGGTCACCCTCTGGGGCACAGTCCACAGAGACAAATCGTCAAGCAAGGGGAAGACAGTGTAACTGAGCCAGCTGCAACACTGGCATTCCATGCCGCAGTGCGGGCGAGTCCCGGCTTTTCTTCCCTTTGGCCTTCTCCAAATTCACCTGACAAAGCAGCAGGTGATGGCCCTGCCGCCTACTGGAGACCTGGATGGAGCTGCTGGCTCCTGGCTTTGACCTGGTCCAGACCCACCACGGTGGTCATCTGGGGAATGAATCCAGCAGGTGGAAGATGGGTTGCTCACACACTCTCCCCCCGTCGCTCTGCCTTTCAAACAAATAACTAAATCTTTTTTTTTTTTTTTTGACAGGCAGAGTGGACAGTGAGAGAGAGAGACAGAGAGAAAGGTCTTCCTTTGCCGTTGGTTCACCCTCCAATGGCCGCCGCGGCCGGCGTGCTGCGGCCGGCGCACCGCGCTGATCCGAAGCCAGGAGCCAGGTACTTATCCTGGTCTCCCATGGGGTGCAGGGCCCAAGCACTTGGGCCATCCTCCACTGCACTCCCTGGCCACAGCAGAGAGCTGGCCTGGAAGAGGGGCAACCGGGACAGAATCCGGCACCCCGACTGGGACTGGAACCCGGGGTGCTGGCGCCGCAAGGCGGAGGATTAGCCTAGTGAGCCGCTGCGCCAGCCAAATAACTAAATCTTAACAAAAATAAAACAGTCTGGATCTTTGCATCTCATGGCTATGGGCAGACTTGGGGGCGCGAACACACACCGTGAAGGGAGATTTAAGAGTGAAGTGCATGGATGTGTGACCTTCCTGAGAAGTCTACACAAGTATGTGCCCCGTGAGAAATAAGTGGCACGCGTGTGGTGACAACGGTTCACCCCTCCCTGGATCCTGTCCCTCAGAAAACTCCAGCAAAACAAATCCAGCAAAGTCACCATTAGCAAGAAATACACAAATCGTGGTAAAGAGGGGATGTATCAAATTTAACTAACTTTAAATAAACTCACATTTCCTGAAAAGAAACAGAAAAACAACAAACAAAAAAATCAGAGGTAGAACTTCTGGCTGTGCCCAAGTGAAGAAACTGGAAACTCTTTTCCCCAAAGCAACTTTAATTCTGGATAAAATTAACAAAATGACTACTTCAGGATGCTGGGAATTGATTTAATTACTCAAAATCTGAGAAGCACTTGCAGCTGGCAAACTGCTAAAAGTAAGAAGGGCATCGGTTTGTGGGCTGAAAGCCTGGGGCTGCAGCCAGCCTCCCCACCCGCCCCAACAAGCAGCCACGAGAATCGGCAGCCTCTGCCCTGGTTACAGGGTGCAGCCACTCTCGGTCACTGAGCAGTGCCGGGCCCAGTGACACCGCTCGTGTGCAGGAGTGTGTTGGGGCAAGCAAGCAGGAAGGGTCCAGCATCTCCAGTATCTGCCAGAGGTGGCTCCCGTAGACTAAATCATGTGGCTATAGCATGCATAGAGCCCAAGACCTTCATAGTCCTTGTCAACACAGCAGGAAGGAAGACACAAAAGAATCCAGGAAAACTGGGAAAACTTGCAAGCGGCCTGAACAGACAGATCCACAGGGAGGGGACAGAAACACGAGAGGGATGAACCCAACCTCTGTCCACTCACAGGCTGGCGACTAGCCTAGGTGAAAACAGGGGCCATGCCTATGCAATCAGTCTTTAAAACATGTAAACAAATTTAAAAACTAACACAGGCATCAATAGCCACTCATTGATGGGAAATTTTCATAGACTAACCTCAAGCCAAGAAATCAACACAAAAAGGATAAGCATTTAAAAAAAAAAAAAAACTGGCAAGGTCAGTGCCACAGCTCACTAGGCTAATCCTCCACCTGCGGCGCCGGCACACCGGGTTCTAGTCCCGGTCGGGACTCTACATTTGCATTGCTGTGTGTCCTAGAACAATTTATCATGAAGTTCAAAAGATGCCAATACTTTACAAAGCTAATTACAAAATTAATTCTAAAGTGAAAGAAAACATCTGAGCAGATAGTAACCTGTTGATTGTCTCACCTAATTCCACTGACTGGGATAAGAGTCCTTGCACAGAGAGGAGTCGGCAGATCGTCTGGAAAACCTGAGAGACGGTCTGGCTCTCACCTTGGGCGGTCCATCGATAAAAATCACTCAGCCCAAATTCCAGTTCAGCCACCTGCTTGCTTTGTGGCCTTGGGTATGTTATTTAACCTCTCCCTCTCCCTCTCCCTCTCCCTCTCCCTCTCCCTCTCCCTCTCCCTCTCCCCCCTCTCTCCCTCCTCCCCTTGCCCCACCCCCAACTACACAATACAGATTGACAACCGTATCACCAGCACAATGCTGAAAGACGGAGGACCGTCTTTAGAGCAAGGCAGGCTGAGTGTGCCGTGCCACTTCTGGCCAGGATGCACCCTGCACTCCCAGTGCTCCACGGCCTCATTCAGGAAACAGCACGAGCGGAGACTGGGCTCACCTGTGGGAGGTCAGCACCGCGGCACAGCCTTCCCGGACCTCTGCCAGGATTGTTTGCCACAGGTACCGCTTAGAGCAGGGATCCATCCCAGAGCTGGGCTCATCCTGCAGGAAAGAAAACAAGCGGCGATGGACACTGGAAAACGCACGTGGAAAGCTGCACTCTGCAACGCAGGCCCAGGCTGAGAGGATGTCCCCGCTCAGCTTCCACAGGCCCCTCTGTGGACTTCCATGCACTCTTCTCAACAAAGCCAGAAGGGGAAGGTGAGAACCACAAGCCACACTCACAAGTGGCTGCCTGGCTGCCCACTCCTGCGCGACGCCCCCCAGGAGGCCCACTTCCGTCTTGCATCATAGACTGCTGAGGGGATCTGCACAGCTGAGAGCAGCCGGGAGCAGGGCGGAGAAGCCGTGGCCTCTCACGTCTGTGGGAGGCTTCCCTGCAGGCCTGACTCCACTCTTGTCCAAGGCTGGCTTCCCGGGGTGACCCCACAGAGGACAAGTGTGAGTATCTCACACCAGCCGCCCACGTAGCTCTGGGATTCAGGGCAGACAGACACACGGGAGCATTTCAGAGCAATGTCCTAGGAAGAGCGATTGAGAAGGCTTTGGCATCTGGCCTGGCTTTGTGGGACTGAGAAGAAAAGTCACCCAATATTAAAAGTCCCCCTTCATAGCAAGGATATCCAAGAGATGTGCAGTCGGTCTGACAGAACATCAGACTGGCTGGTAAGGACGTTTCCCTCCCAGAGATACTCAGTAAAGGAGGAAGAGAGGAGCATTCTCCAAATGTGAGCTCGGAACATAAAAAATAAATCAGGGATCATGAATCACCAAAGGGATACCATAATATTCCAACAACTGACCCCAAGGAAATAACTTTAAATTGGTTGACACAGAATTCGAAATAATTACTCATTTTTAAAGAGTTATTTATTTACTTATTTGAAAGTCAGAGTTGCAGAGAAACAGAGAGAAACAGCGAGGTCTTCCAGCTGCTGGTCCACTCCCCAGATGGCCACAATGGCTGGGGGAGGGCCAGGCTGAAGCCAGGAGCCAAGAGCTTCATCCTGGCCTCCCATGTGGGTGGCAGGGGCATCTTTCACTGTTTTTCCCAGGCCATTAGCAGGGAGCTGGATCAGAAGCTGAGCAGCCAGAACACAAACCAGCACCCATGTAGGATGCTGGCATTGCAGGCTGTGGCTTTACCCACTATGCCAGAACACCAGCCCCCAAAATATTACTTAAAGGAAACTCAGTGAGCTACAGATGGACACAAATAAGAAAGCTCAATTAAATCAGAGAAATACTATACACAAACAGAAAGAGAAGTTCAAAAAATAGAAGCAATAATGAAGCAAGTAGAAATTCTAGAGTAGAAAAATGCAATGAATGAAAACAAAAATGCAAAATGTCAACAATCATCCTAAGTACATGAAATAATCCAAATCTTGAAAATAGGTTATTTGAACTTATCTAGCCATTGGAACATACAAAAAGGATGAAAAGAAACGATAAAGTCTGTTAAGATGTACGGGACTCCATCAGTGGCACTAACAGTTGCATTGAGATTTATGAAGAAAAGGGAAAAGTCATATACAGCAGAATCTACTGTGATTACATGTCTGTTCTCTCCAAAATTCATGTTGAAATTTAACCCCTAATGCAACGGTGTGGTGTGGCCTTTGGGCCCACATCTGCGTACAGAATTAGGTGCCCTTTGAAAAGGGCCTGACGGAGGAACTGTCCCTTTTGGCCCTCCTGGCATCTACCAGGAGAGGCACAGCATTCCTCCCCTGTGGAGGGTGCAGGCTCCAAGGAGCCGACTTGGAGCAGAGACAGAATCCGCACCAGACATGTGAACCTCCGGATACCTTGACCTTGGACTTCTCAGGCTCCAGACTGGTAGAAATAAATCCCTGCCCTTTACAACCACCAGTTCTGCGCCATTCTATATGAGTAGAACAAGGGGACTAACAGGGACTAACGTTAACAATAACACGTTGTACCCCTGAAACTTGCTAAGAGGGTAGTTCTCAAGTGTTCCAACCACATGTTCAGGAAAAGCATAGTGACTACATGAGGGTCTAAGGATGCCAACTAGCTTGACTGCACAATCAGTGCACGCTGTACATGCAAAACTACATCCAAAACTACATTACACACCACACACATACACGACTTGTATTTGTCAATCACACCTCATTTAAGCTGGGGGAGGGGCGGGGGAGAAGCCAGGGTTATTTTCACCTCAGGTTGGCTCCCCTTCATGATCTGCTTCGATAAGCCAACTGTCACACAATTCCAAGAGGAGAACCCCTGGAAAGGCGTACGATGGCAGGAAACAGCTTCATCAAAGAAATTGTTTCTTGGAACCTGAAGCTTACTCCTTCAACAAACTCCAAGGCACTCCTCATCTGAACCACTTTGGAGAGAAATCTTGTCTAACGCTACGATGCATTTCTGAGCAGGAAGCACCAAACACATTTATCTTGAGAGCTTTGAGTCATCACCTCTCCCAAGAAGAAAACAGAAGCAAGGCTGGCAGTGGGGAGGGAGGGAAATCACCAGGCAGAAAAACAAAACACTCCTTTCTGCCAAACAGGAGATGCATGAGGGTCAGCTACGGCCGCAGTGAGAGAGCTGTGACAGTGCATCGTTCAGGTCCAGCGTTTCCCTGATTCCCACTTTGGCGTCAGCTCTGGGAGGCCATCTCACCTCTCTGGACATCAGCAGTATCCCTTCCCCCATGACTGACAGACACTGTCAACACAGCGACCGATGCAGGTTGTAGGTTTATGGAGTGCCGGGGCGGGGCTACGTGCTGGACGCAGGTTATTTCATTTACTGCTTTCTACGGCTCTTGCGGCAGATCCTATCACCAGAACCATTCAGATGAGGAGCAAGCAGACCCGAAACAGGCAAGTTTGCTTGTGGGAGTAGCAGAGGCAGAGTCTGAACCAGTCAGACTCCAGACTCCCGCATGTCCGGGGCAGAGAGCGCCAGGGTCTGTGGCAGAGCCCCCTCAGGGTGTGCAGCGGGCCTGGGACACGGCTCCAGACGAGGGCTCCTTGGCTGACTGAGGAAGATGCTCCGAGCTGGACTGAGCACAGTCAAGTTCTGCAGCAAGTACTGGATGCTCAGGTCTCAGGGCTGCTAACTTTTAGCACAGCCAGCCTCACCTTGCTGTTTGTAAACAGCAGGCTGTGCAATTGCTAGTGGGTAACACTGGACTCCAGAGTATGAGATTATACACTAGTCTTCAATTTTGGATCTTGCAACAGCAAACGTAAAGAAAAGGCAATACTGGGTGAGTGTCCAGGAGACAACCAGCAACTGACAGGACTGTTCTTCCAACCCAGGCTTTCTCCATCTACATGAGGCCCCCACAGATGGGAGGAACAGGAGAGAAGGCTCTGCCGCGTCTCCATCCTTCCTGACACCCTCAGACTTCTCATCAGGGCGAGGCCTGGGATGCACTCTGGGGACAGAGGCCAATCCATGGCACGAGGACCAGAGCCGCTCTCGATTGTCTGAATGGGGTTATTTCTGTGATGGCCACTTTTAAAATGTAAGGCAACTGGCTCTATTTCTAGACAATCGTCACTTCTAATTACTGCTCTGATCCAGCTCAACTGAATAGGCTTCAGTGCCCAGATTGCAGACTGCCCATCTCAAGACCATTGCACACGCTCCCTCTCACCCCACAGCCCCTGTCTGCACCCTGCACCCTGGCGCTGTCCTCAGCGCTCCCCACGGACAGCCGCCCACTGCAGCCGTGATTCACCATTACGGAGGAAGACTTAGGAGCAAGATGCTGCAGGAGGAACACAGAGGTTTGGGGATTCAGCTGAATTCTAACACGCTCGCAAAATACTGTTGTAACGTTAAAACCTCATTAAATTTTCAACTTGACAAATATAAGTAGATATCAAAAGATAAATGTTTTCTCCCTGTAAAATTCCAACGATGTTTTACGTTCTGTTTGGGAAATGTCAACTTGGGCTCTGCAGCTGCTCTCTGGAAGAACTCAGTGGTCAAAATGAGTGAGCAAACGCACACAGTGGCTGTTCCCTGGCGTCTCCTCCACTCACCAATAAAAGAATGTCGGGTTTCCCCACCAGGGCCAGCGCCGTGGAGAGTTTCCGCTTGGTACCCCCACTGTAGGTGGCCACCAGTTTGTCCGCGTGGGCTTCGAGGTGCAAGCGCCTCAGGAGGTCTCCGACAACCTGGAAAAGAGGAGCTGACCATGAACAGTGGCCCCCTCCACCCCTCACGGTGCCCCCTGGGTGCCGCATCAGCTCCGAGGCCTGCTCCTCTCTCACATAACCAGCCCTCCACTCCCATGGTCACGGGGACACCTGCATCCCCTCCCAAAGTAAGGAGAAGCACAGAACAGGCGGGCTCTTCTGTGCCTGCTGCTGTCGCCCTGTTGGCCAGAGAACTTGGTCTGCAGCCCAGGGGAGCAGGGAACAGCACCAAGGCGGAGCCCGACAGAAAATGCACAGTAACCAGGAAAGAGCACCAAGGCGGAGCCCGACAGAAAATGTACAGGAAGGGGAGTGGGGAAAGTGGCTCAGAAAGAGCACCGAGAAGCAGCTGAACAGGGAGAGCAACAGAGCGAAGTGCCTGACCCTCCAGGAGGAGTGAGCTCTTGATGTCTCCCCAAGGAAGCCATCTTTAGAGCCTGCACTTGGTTTATAAGGGAAGACGTGGGGCAATGTCTGCGACGCGGAGCCGCAGGGAGCCCTCCCCACGGGGCCCTGGGACTGCCCGGGCCCTGTGCTCACAGCTGTGAGTGCTGGCCCTGATTCTCCCCCACCCTCCAGACTGCCATTCCTGCTCCTCCTCAAAGACCCCGCGCGCGCAGCCTTCACTCTCCCCAGCAACAACCCCGGTCCGCGTCTGTGGACCACACTCCGATTTCACACTTCCTGCTGGAATCCGTGCCACGTGCCACGCCGCTCTCTGCCTGCTCCCAAGCGGCACTGACCCCTCCCAGGGCCCAAATCACGCAACTTCTTTGTTACTAACTCTGCATAGTTAGGAAAACTTTGTCAACAGTTTTATCTCACTCTTGTAACTAGAGTTATTTACAGATTCATATTTTCATATGATCGTACAACCAAACTAGCCAAGATCCTAATTTCGAATTCTGGAAAAAATCTACAGTATTATGACAGTGTGTTAATAACTGTGTGTCCTAAATAGCTACATAACATAGCTTCAGTCTAAGGCGTGTATATTTACAATAGACACACAGAAGTTGGGATTCCAATGGCAATGACAGGTGGGTCATGTCAGCACCCACAGCAGAGCATCCGGCTGGAGTCCCCGCTCCTCCACTTCCCAGCCAGCTTCCTGCTCCTGTGCCTGGGAGGCAGCAGACAATGGCTACGTGCTTCAGTCCCTGACACCCGGGGGGGGGGGGGGGGGACCCAAATGGAGTGCCTGCCCTTGACCTGGCCCAGCCCCACTGTTGGTTGAGGGTATCTGGGGGTGAACTAACACCTGGAGTAGCTCTCCTACCCTCTGTTGCTCTGCCTTTCAGATAAAAAGTGAATACAGATTTTTACTGATGGTGATGTGTGAAACGTTCAGAGCTGTTAAAAATACGAGGATAATATTTATGTCTCTCAACAAAGACTTCCCACCTAAGTAGCTCTTTCACTTCATTTGCGCCTTCACAGCATGATTTAGAAAATGACCAACAGGCACTTTTCCTGTGGTCAGACAAACGCAGATCCCAAGGCCCGATGACTCATGAATCCCAAGTCGTGCGTCTCCTGCCGTCTGCAGCCCGGCATGTGCTCCTCCTGGAAACTGCAGCCATTTCACCAGGTTGTCTCTGGGGAAACCTCCTCTCCCTGACCCCATTCTCATCAGCCATTGCAATGAACATGAACTGAATAAAAATGCAAGCGAGTAAATAACTACTCAAACAAAACGCAAACATCTAACAGGGTACGTATGAGTGAAGAGCTGCAACGCCTGGCCTCGCAGGATCCAGGCATGAACAAGGGGCGTTAACAGTCTCCAAACTGTCCTCCAAGAGGAACCACCAAGAAGTAGAAACCAGTCCTAGGTGAACAGGGCAGATGGAGGAGGGCATCTAGGGAGGCTCCCTGGAGGAGGTGGCACTTGTCCCCATGGGAGAGAAGGACCCTAACAGTGCGACAGACATTCAGAGGCGGCCATCTTGTGAAGAACACAAATACTAATAGTTGTGAAGTTGGCATAAATGGAAAATGGGGAAAACAATATTTTTGGTTATTTTTAGATCCATAAAAATATCTACCCAAATAAAAATATAATGGATTAGAAATGTTCATTTCACTCTTACCCATTTTATTCAAAGGCTGGCAATGCATAAGGAAAACTTGACCAACAGACAAATAAAATAGAATGGTAACTATATATATGTGGAAATGTGTGTCAGAGTGATGAGAGGGATTCTGGGTAAACTCACCAATTACTGCTTGTCTTTATGAAGCCAGGAGGCACACGTCCTGTCCCCCCTCTTTCATGAAGCTGGGGGACACACGTCACGTCCCCCCACTTTCATGAAGCCGGGAGGCACACGTCACGTCCCCCCACTTTCATGAAGCCGGGGACACACGTCCCGTCCCCCCCCTTTCATGAAGCTGGGGGACACACGTCCTGCCCCCCCACTTTCATGAAGCCGGGGGACACACGTCCCGTCCCTCCTCTTTCATGAAGCCGGGGGACACACATCCTGCCCCCTCATTTTCACAGACTGAATGCTACAGCCTGAAAGCCCTGGACTGCTTACCTACAGGGAAGATTCCAGAACAGGCAGAAACCATGTATGCGTCACCTAATGTTCTCCGAGTGTCACACTTTCAGGAAATAACTGAAAATGGCCTAATAGGAAGCAGTCTTTTCTGCACTCAGCAGCACTGTCAAAATAACAGGAAATGCAACAGAATTGCAACTGTAGCTGCCGAAGTACCACGTGGTTCACACTCAGCCCTGGTCTCCGTCACCTCTGACCAGGGAAAACACGCGACGTGGTACACACACAGCCCTGGTCTCCGTCACCTCTGACCAGGAAAACACGCGACATGGTTCACACTCAGCCCTGGTCTCCATCATCTCTGACCAGGGAAAACACGCGACATGGTTCACACTCAGCCCTGGTCTCCATCATCTCTGACCAGGGAAAACACGCGACATGGTTCACACTCAGCCCTGGTCTCCATCATCTCTGACCAGGGAAAACACGCGACGTGGTTCACACACAGCCCTGGTCTCCGTCACCTCTGACCAGGAAAACACGCGACCTGGTTCACACACAGCCCTGGTCTCCGTCACCTCTGACCACGGAAAACACGCCACGTGGTTCACACACAGCCCTGGTCTCCGTCACCTCTGACCAGGGAAAACACGCGACATGGTTCACACACAGCCCTGGTCTCTGTCACCTCTGACCAGGGAAACATGCGACGTGGTTCACACTCAGCCCTGGTCTCTTCCTTAGAGGAACAGTATTTTGCTTCATTTTGTTTTCTCTATGTACTCTTTGTTGAACTCTTTTACTTAGGGTAGCGTTGACTATACAAGCATTAAGTGTACTAAAAAAAAGATTATTGTCAAAATTAAGAGTGGGAATCAGAGAGGGAGGGGGTAGAAGGATTGGGACATGGGTGGGAGGCGGGTGGGGGGAAGAGCCACTATGTTCCTGTAACGGTATAAAGGAAATACGTGAAACCTGTATAATTCAAATAAAATACATATTTTTAAAAAGTCATCTGTGGAGAAGAGGAGGAGAGGAAGACTCGGGATTCTCCTGTTAGAGACACGCAGGCGACAGCAAAGCAAGCGCACTAGGGGCCCCCTCTCCCAGCACAGAGGACGCCGCCGTGCAGGATTCTCCAGCTCTGCTCCCTCCGCAGGTGCCGCGCGCGTGGTTGTTCAGGATGACGAGGCCCTGGAATTACCCACTGCCACTGACTTCTCACGGATTTGATTTTCACCAGCGTCCAGACCGCAGAGCACCTGGCTCCTGACTCACGGGACTCTAACTCGGCACAGAACGGCTTCCAGACTAAATCCAGGCTCCTCATGCTCACTGCACACAGCCGTGTAGTGTGAACAGTGGAGAAACTGGAATCATTGCTTCAGCCTAAAGAACCTAAACTCTGGCTGGTGCCACAGCTCACTAGGCTAATCCTCCGCCTGCGGCGCCGCCACACCGGGTTCTAGTCCCGGTCGGGGCACCGGATTCAGTCCTGGTTGCCCCTCTTCAGTCCAGCTCTCTGCTGTGGCCCAGGAAGGCAGTGGAGGATGGCCCAAGTGCTTGGGCCCTGCACCCCATGGGAGACCAGGAGGAAGCATCTGGCTCCTGGCTTCAGATCAGTGCAGCGCCGGCCGTAGCGGCCACTTGAGGGGTGAACCAATGGAAAAAGAAGACCTCTCTCTCTGTCTCTCTCTCTAACTCTGCCTGTCAAAAAAAAAAAAAAAAAAAAAGAACCTAAACTCAGGTCCCATGAAGAAGTATCTTTTGCTCACATAACAAGGTGCAGGTGGGCACGGGGAGGGAGGACACGAGTGACCAGCAAGCTGGTCATGGGTGGGGCTCAGGGCAAGGCTTGAGTCCTGGGGTTGGTGATGGTGGGGACGTCATGAGGATGAGGGATGAGCTGGGCCTCCCCCCCAGCAAGCAAGATGGTCTCTCTCTGGAGCAAAGGACACAACGCCTGCCTGTGTCGCCACCCAGAGAAGCAGCTTCCTGGAGCCAAGGACCAACAGGAGCAGCGGCGGCACCTGGAGACTGCAAAAGCACCTCCCACACCCTGATGGTGGGCGGTGCCTCTGGGGCGTCGCTGGGGTCTGGATGTACTCTGCCCCCAAGGGCTCGGGCCCCAGCACCATGCTGTCCAGGGTGAGGCCTGGCGGAAGGTCATTAGGTCCCTGGGGCACAGCTTTGGACAGGAGAGATGCAGTTCTCAGGACGAGAACAGGTAGTCACCAAGGAGAAGACACAGCCCAGAACCTCTGCTCCTGCCTGGCTCTGTGCGTGCTCCCGACGCTGACGTCACCCACCACGAGGTGCTCACCGGGGCAGAGCCGACGCTGATGCTGACGCACCCTCGAACCTCCAGAGCTGTGAGCCAAGTCAGCCTGTCTTCTTCACAGGGTTACCCAGCCTCGCGTATTTTGTTACAGTGACAGAAAACGCACACAGCTCCCAGAGCAGCCCACTAGAAGACAAATCTCAGAGAAGTTCCACGTGCAAGGAGCCGGCACAACCCCCCAGCCTCCATGTCTTCAGCCACCCCAGGAGCTACAGTCTGAACAGGGTGTGGCCCAAGCAGAGAAGATGTTTCTATCCCGAGGTCATGACTGATGCTGATAGGAGGCTGGCTTGATCCAGTTGGGAGGTTTAGAGACAGGCCGAGTGGGGGTGCCGTGGAAGGGGGCTCCTGAGAGAGGGATGTGATGAACCCTAAGTGGGCCTGGCTGTGCTCCCTGCTTCCCTACGATCTTGAGCACGCATTCTTCCATCTATCGCCCTATCAGATACGAGACCAATGGGTGATCGATCTTGGACTGAGAACCTCCAAAGCTCTGAGCTCCTTCCTAGCAGCTTCCCCTAAGTCTCTGTGTGGGGATAAGAGGCTGACAAATGCTGCAGGGCACAGACAGTAACGCTGAACTCCTGGCAGAACTAAGAAACCCCTCTTTCACAACGAGTAACTGCTGTGTGTATACTTACGGGGTCTGAGTCAAGAACACCGACCTGGAGCTGGTTACCTGGCTTCAAACAAGAGCTGCAACAGGAGAGCTGTGGCGCTGGGATACCCAACTGTCACCTCCTGGGCCTCAGTTTCCCTGTCTGTAAAGTGGGGACCAAGCATCCTCTCTACTTTACATGTACTGTAAGATACATACCCTGTACCGGGCAAAGAATAAACACTGAAAAATTGGCCGAAATGGCAGTTTTCTGTTTTCACAGGGTGGGCTTGAATCGTTTGCTGGAATGCGCAGGAGCGGAGCTGTTCCGGATTTGCTGTTGTTGCAGCAGCCCTGCACTTTGCGACCCTCCACATAAAGCCAGGTGTGGAATTTTCCACTGGGATCCTGTATCGCTGCTCGAAAAGTTCCGAGTCAGAGGCACTTCAGATCGTTCTTATTTTCAGATTAGGGATGCTCCGCCTGAGTGCCCCCTGTTACCTCGGGGACGCACCTGTTCTAAACTGCAGACACCGCCAGGGAGCTGCCCTCTCTGGGAACAGATGGGAAAGGATGCCACTGGATTAGGGACCTCTGAGTGAGCGCGCCGCAACGCCGTGTGCAACACCAGTGGCAGTGGAAGGAAATGAAGCCAGCTCCTAATGGACAAGCGTTGAAATAACTCTCCCTGGCAGAAGAGTTCATAAAACAATGCCACGAGACAGCTGAGCACCAGCAGGCGATTGCCCTGGGTGACAGGAAGCACCAGTCTGGCTTCAGTGTCAGGAGCCTGAGCACAGCTCCTGCCCAGACAGCAGAGGGGCCACTGAGAGCCCTTGCCAAGCCTGCGCCTCTTTAATCAAAGCTAACAAGCGGAGCTGACAGAGAAGGAGGCCTGTCAAAGACTGAGCCAACAATCAGTCCTGGCTCCAGCAGCCGCGGACCTGCGTTGGGCAGGTGTCCTGTGCAGTGGCCAGGCAGCTGCTTTATTAAGACGGGAGGTGGGTCTAGGGGCCAGGGTCCCTAGAATGATACGGCAAGTTTTGCTTTAGTTTGTCTTAAAAGTTACACAGCATAAATAAGAAACGAAGGCTACAGCATTACAGAAACAGCAGAGAATGAATTTCATGGGCCAGTGAAGGCAATGCTGATTAGTTGTGTCTCCTGTGAGTTCCAGGAGTTTCCATCTCCTGCAGAATCTAATTGAAAATACATCACATAAGCCACTTACTTCTGCTCCTACCTCAGAATCCAGAAATACAAGGCGCACCCCAGACTCTCCCCAGTGATGTGCAGAGAAGGAAAAATGTGCCCGAAGCAACCCTCCTTCCAGGGGCCCCCTCTCTGGGACGTCCTCTGACCTGCTTCGCCGGCCACTGCTGGCAGCAGGAGCACCGGCAGCCGGCCCCTGATCTCTCTGGTTCCACCGGCCTCTTCCTCCTCTCACAGACGGTGATGGGGGTGGGGGAGCAGGGCTGCAGGTCCTGCTCCTCTCTGTTCTCCTGAGGCCACCCAGAAGGTACCCAGCGAGAATCTGCCAGCCCGCTCTGCAGGAGCTGCCACTTCCTTCACCCCCAGTTCCTCCCATCTCTGAGCTCCCTCCTCTGCAAGCCCCCAGGGCACTGAGGTCATGATAGCTGTTCCCAAACAGATTAATAATACAGTCAACGTTGAAGCCATTTAGAAAGGGGGAAAATGAGGGTGCCAAAGTCCCAATGACGTGGAGTATGCTTTAACTCCTCGCACGCGACTTCCTCACACAGACACGGTACAGCAGACTGACTATAACCTCCATATACCCACACTGGGAAATCCCGTCCAGGTAAGTTTATCGGGCGCTGTGTGGCTCCCTCCCCTCACAGGTCAGAGACATCGCTGGGCTGAGACTTGGTCACTCAGCCTTGCTCACTAGGTCCTGTTTGCTGGGACTCCAGGGACACTCACCTCGGGGATGCGCTGCTTGGGAATCCCGCGCAGGCGGCAGTAATAGCGGAGATGTTCCCGACCCGTCAGCAGCCCGTCCAGGGCATCCTGCTGTGGACAGTAGCCAATGAGGATGCCAGCCTCGCCGGCAGAAGACAGAGCCACGTGGTCGCTGTAGAGAGGCAAGGCAGACGGAGAACTGCAGGCACCCCCAGATGACACCAGCCCATTTCTTACCTGCCCACTGCAATTTGCTGAATGCAATTAATTCATTTTATATAGAGAGGATCAACAGATGAGACATGAAGGGTGCCCAGATACCCCACCCCAAATATGCATCTTCGGCTCGTGGGTACTTTGAGCTAAAGCAACCGAGAGACAGCAGCTGCAGAAAAAGCTCCAAACCTCCCCGTACTTGAGTAAACAGAGAAATGCGTATTGATAAAGGAAGGGTCCGCTGGTAACGGCATCTACGCATCTCCGTGCCAGGAAGAGAGCTGCTCTCAGAAACAACTCTGCTCCCAGGAGACGGCCTCTGGGGGAGACGGCCCTTACGCCCCTGGCTCTCCCCTCCAGCAACCACAGCCTTTCCTGCACTGGGCCCAACGTGGAGAACCAGAGGCCAGAGAGCAACAGGAGGATGTAGTCCAACTCCAAGAATGTCATAGCCAGCAGGGCTGTCTTTCTTCATAACTGATGGGAAAGGAGGACCTTCACCGCTCAGCAAGGTGTGAGCTGGTTGACAGAACTGCCGATGTGGAACACTAAAGCAAGTTCTTCAAGGAGAAAGGTAACACAGTCAACACCTGAATGCCCACAATGCAATGGAGTACAAGTCAAAGTAACAATGTAAGAGACAGGTAAATGCATGGCTTTCTCATATTTATTTCTTCTCTATATTATTTTCATGTATCCCCATAATAGAATAACAAGCCCATACCGATGAGCACACAACAAAGAGAGATGTGATGGAACTGAAAGAAGCAGAGCTTTATAAACCATTAGAACTACGTTGGTATAAATAGAAAGGGTTTTAAGTTGTTAATTGTAGTCCTCAAGGAAACTACTAATATACTTGTTCAAAAAGTACACAGTGAAAGAAACAATAAAGAAATTAAAATGGTGCTCAAGAAAAATATGTATTTATGGTAGTGATGGATGAACAAAGGAATAAAAAAGATATAAGACATTAATAAAGAGCAAAATGTTAGATTTGAAACATCTCAATAATCACATTAAACATAAATGAGTCAAACACTCCAAATAAAAGGCAGAGGTCGGCAGAATGGATTTTTTAAAAATGATCCAACTGTACGTTATCTACAAAAGATACACTTTAGAATTAAACTCACAAATAGATTTGAGAGTAACAAAAAGGAAAAAAGAAATATAACTCAAATAGCATTACAACAAGAGCTTTGGTAGCTTTATTAATTCAAATAAGATAGACAAACACTGTTACTATACATAAAGAAAAACATGTTATAATAATAAAGGGGTCAGACTCTCAGAAAGACAGAATAAAAGTACATGTGTTTAGGGGCTGACACTATGGCACAGCAGGTTAAAGCCCTGACCTGCAGCGCTGGCATCCCATGTGGGCACCAGGTCGAGTCATGGCTGCTCCACTTCCAACCTAGCTCTCTGCTATGACCTGGGAAAGCAGTAGAATATGTGCCTCGTAACCATGTGGGAGACCCAGAAGAGGCTCCTGGCTCCTGGCTTCAGATCAGCTCAGCTCTGGCCATTGCAGCCATCTGGGGAATATGCATTTAAATCAAAACCACAATGAGGTTTCACCTCACCCCTGTCAGAATGGCTCTCATACAGAAGTCAACAAACAACAAATGCTGGCAAGGATGTGGGGAGAAGGGTACCCTAATCTACTGTTGGTAGGAATGTAAACTGGTACAACCACTGTGGAAGACATATGGGAATATCTCAGAAAGCTGAATATAGACCTACCATACGGTCCAGCCATCCCTCTCCTGAGAATTTACCCAAAGGAAATGAAATCAGCATACGAAAGAGTTATCCTCATGTTCACTGCAGCTCAATCCACAATAGCTAAGGAATCAACGCAGATGTCCATCACCTGAAGACTAAAGAAATTATGATATGTATGCACTACAGAATACTATACAGTGGTTAAAAAAGAAATCCTGTCATTTGCAACAAAATGGAAGCAACTGGAAACCATTATACTTAGTGAAATAAGCCAGTCCCAAAAGACAAATACTGTATGTTTCTCTGATCTGTGGTAACAGAGTACCTAAAAGGTAATCTATAGGAAGGAAACTGACACTTTATGATGTGATGACTTTGAACAGCCCTTGTCTTGACCGTTGAGGAACAATGCTTTTTTTTGGTACATTTTTCTTTGTACTATTTGTTTATCCCTCTACTTAGTGTAAGGTTAACCTTATGAGTATAAAGTTAACTAAAAATAGATTCTTCGTAAAAAATAAGAATGGGAATGGGAGACGGAGGAGGAAGAAGGGTGGGAGTATGGATGAGAGGTAGGGTGGGAAGAATCACTGCATTCCTAAATTTGTATATGTGAAATGCATAAAGTTTGTATAAGTAAAATTTTAAAAAATAAACAAAAATATATGCATTTGAGCACAGAGCTGTACAACACATGATGCAAAGCTGATGTTGAACAGAGACAAGGGCAACGCAAGATGACAGCACACTGCATTCAACAACGCACAGAACGACCGGAAGGTCGACACAGACATAAGATGGACAGCACGATAAGAGACCACAGAGCACAGAACTCTCGGCCCGGCCAGAGCAGAACACACATTCTCCTCAGACGCTCAAGCCACGCTCTCCAGAGCGTAAGAACACTCCACACACTTAAAAGGACTGGATGCACACACAGTGTGTTTCCTGACCACAGTGGAGTAAAACTAGAAGCTACCTGGGGAAATCAGAAACATACAGAAAACAAACATACTCCTACATAAGCCATGGGTCAAGAAAAGGTGACAGGGAAATTGAAAAATAGTAACAAAATTGATCAGATTCAGATAAAGCAGGGCATATAAGGAACAGAACACCTATATATTGAGAAAAGAAAATAGATCTCAAAACAATAGCCCAACCACGTTCCTAAATTCACTTAGCAGAATCCTCGTAAGTCAGGGACCACCTGTACCAGAAAGCCTGATCGCCAGGGGGGTTTATGGTGTGAAATTCACCATATGCCACATTAATAAAGGCTGAAAACCACACCATACATCAATAGAAAACACAATGTATTTGACAAGCTTCAGACGCCTCTAACGAGAACACAACAGACTAAAGGGGATTTTATTGTATGATTCTGTTCATGTGAAATTTCCAGAACAGACAAGTCCACAGAGACAGAACACAGACTCGTGGTCGCCGCAGACAGGTGGGGCAGGCAGCAGTGGAGAGTGGGTGCCTGACGGCATGGAGCGACTTTTCAAAGTCACGAAAGTGCTTTCTTCTGAAATTAAATATGGAGACTGGTCGTCAACAATATATTAAAGACCACTAAATTGTCTATACTTAACATTTGTGAGGGGCCAGTGCTGCAGTGAGGTTAAGCCTCCACCTGCAGCGCCAGCATCCCATACGGGTACTGGTTCTAGTCCCAGCTGCTCCACTTCCAAACCAGCTCTGTTTATGGCCTGGGAAGGCAGTGGAAGACGGCCCCCATGCCTGGGCCCCTGTATCCACATGGAAGACCTCTAGGAAGCTCCTGGCTCCTGATGGGCTCAGCTCCGCCCACTGCGGCCATCTGGGGAATGAACCAGCAAATGAACACTCTCTCCTTTTCCCTCTCTCTGTAACTCTGCCTCTCAAATAAATAACCAAATCTTTAAAAAATTCGTGAATTTTATTGGATATGTATTATAGCTCAAGGCACAGGATACACAATAAGCTGAATACAAGCACGCGTTAGGGAAGCCATCACATTCCGTCACAGGCGCACAGCACATGTTCAAAGTATCTGTCAACAACAGGAGCATGAACCAGCTGTTCAACCTGATACAAACGATGCAACCCACAAGACACTGGGGCATAAGCCACTCACACGAGGCTGTATGCTACACGGGCCCATTTATGTAAAACTCACAGTAAAGCCAGGCTGATCTGGGAAGAAAAGCCAGAAAAGTGTTTTTCTGCGACAGGATCAGGCTGAGTTCCCAGCAGTGGTCTATTTCCCAAGGTGAGAGCTGCACGCATGCTGATGTAATAAAATCCAACACACACACACTTATTATCTGTAGTCACTGTGCTTCCCAGTTCAACATTTATATTTAAAAAGTTGTTACTTCCTGCATGTTAATTTGTAAGTCACCCAGCATCATTTCTAACCTGTGAGTCCCATCTGCGTTTGGGGGATGAAAGCCCTCCCCAAGGGATGGTCCCCTCGCCCACCCTCAGCTGTCTCTTGGAGAGTTGAAAGATAGGAAATATGTAGGCAAGCAGTCTCCGCCATTCAAAGGCAGGGAGCATGCATTTCAAACACACTTCTCATTGTTCAGTAAGCACAGGACACTCCCTACCTATGCATTGCTCATGGCCCATATTTGGTCCTTTCTAGTTGATATCTTTGAACTTCAGACCTGGAAATACGTCAGAGCAGGTGAACAACGACCATCCGGAGATGCAAATTCAGCGACAGCAACGGCCTGGCGGATCCCTGCCTTCTCCACCCAGCACCCACTGCAGTGATACCACCCAGTTCCCAGCTACTCAGGAGTGGCACTTTGCAGCAAGGGCACGGTGTCTCAGTGGGGGAAACAAAGATCCCTTTACTCTTCCTTCAAAGTGAGCACCTTCCGTTCAATATGCAATAAGGGAGTGGTTTTGTGATTTGTGGCAATCACATGGGGCCAGCTCTCTGGCACAGCAGGTTAAACTACCACCTGCAGTGCTGGAATTCCGTATGGGTGCATAGTTCGAGTCCCGGCTGCTCCACTCTGATCCAGCTCCCTGCTAATGTGCCTGGGAAAGCAGTGTCAGATGGTCCAAGTGCTTGGGCCCCTGCACCCATGTGGGAGACTCCCATGAAGCTCCTGACTCCTGGCTTCTGTCTGGCCCAGACTTGGCCGTTGCAACCATTTGGGAAGTGAAACAGTAGATGAAAGATCTCTCTCTCTCTCTCTCTCTAACTCTACCTTTCAAATAAATAACTCTTTAAAACAGATCGTGCATATAGGATTTCTATCAGTTGTATATTTTACTGTGAACTGATATCTATCATTGTTGGCAGCTTAGTAGAGGATTTGCAGACAGGATCCTGTGTCTACTGCACCACAGTAGGGCTAGGAACTCAGATACCATTAGAGACGCGCCAAGTCAAACCACACTGTGGTTTCCCTTCCTCACCACTGTATTAGACAGCTGCTGCTCTGTGATGGCGACATTTTGTTATCCTCATCGGAGAGGGAATGAGGTCTAGGAAGAGCAAGCCGATACCTGAAAGCCTCGGAGGACAGGACCCGTGTCCAGTTGTGTCCCGTAATGATCCAGTTGCAGACACCGAGCAGACACGGCCCGGTGGATGTGCAGCCAAAGGGTGTCAACCGCTGCTGAAGCCCTGGAGCCAGGCAGGAGCTGAACGTCTCAGCCAAGCTCGCCGCACCTGACCTGGAAGACGAGCACCTCGGGAAGTGCTAACCACACCGCCTGAATCCAAGCCACTCAGCGATCCACGTGCCTGCAGCTGCTCCCCGCGTCGGATCATTCCGCACGCCCGCGGCTTGGCCTCCCCCGCACACTGGTGAGGGTCACGCATCCTGTTCGCCCCAGCCTTCAGATCACTTGGAAAAAACAGGACACCTGCTAGGCAGCACCGAGTCCGACCCGAGTGGCTCGCATCGTGACGCCTGCTGCCTGCCTTTCCCCTGTACTGAACGATGTGGCGGACAACAAAAGCTGGCCTTGGAAACCAGACGAGAAGCTTGGAACCCGCTGAGGGGTCTGCCAAACCAAGAACTGCCTCACTCCCGGCTTTCGTTCCCTGTGAGCTGTCGGCCGTCTGCCAGGCCCCAGCGCAGGTCGGAGTGCCCGGCCCGCGTTTATCTGCTTTCCCGTCTGCGCATGGATCCCGTCTGCTCTCCCAACTGCTCCGCTGTGAATGCGCTGTGCACACTTCCTGCGGCTTACCCCCACCCACATCCACCCTACCGTCGGGGGCGAGAGGCTTACGCGAACACCTCGGCCTGCAGAAACAGCGACTGGACGCCCAGCGCCTGGGGCAGCCCTGCAGCCCCCACCTGGGAGCTGCCCCTCCGCATCGTCTGCCCCGTCCTAGAAAGCGGAGGCGCCCGTGGTCTTTGCTTCACAAACAGGCCAGCGACGTGTTTACTTCCTCTTGGAAAGCCGGAATAAGTCACACTCCAAGATTAGGCCTGTACAGCGACAGCCACCGCCACACCCCCCGTTCTTCCAGCCTGCTCAAGAGGTGCCAATGACTGGTCTTTAGACAAAAGAATACACGCAGCACAAGAGAACACAATCATGCTGTCAAGCGTACTCACTTAACTGCTTTGCGTGTAACCAAGACGGAGCCACAAATCTAATTAAGTAATGTCCTTATAAAACAGTCAAATTACACACAATTGTGTTTGCATACTGCTGACATGGTTTCCCTCCTGCCCACCAAAGAGAGGCTGTTAATTTCTGGAAACAGCATTGCTGGTTGATTTACACACAAGCCTTCTGCCCAGAAGTGGGAGCGCTCTCCTCTCTCTTTGGGAAGCGCAGGCTGCCGCGTGGACTTGTTCTTAGCGGACAGTGGCGGCTGCTCACCCTCCACCTGCCCCACGGTCACTCAGACTTCCACTGTTAGAGGACAGTGGCGGCTGCTCACCCTCCACCTGCCCCACGGTCACTCAGACTTCCACTGTTAGAGGACAGTGGCGGCTGCTCACCCTCCACCTGCCCCACGGTCACTCAGACTTCCACTGTTTCTTTCACTCGGGATGTCATCACTTACGACAAATGCAGGCCCACTTCTAGAAAGCTCCAGAACCATGAGCTCCATTCCCGGCTCTCAGCACCCCTTTGTCAAATACAGCTCCCCCTCTAGGCAGAGCTGGAGAGCAACAAACCCATCCGCACGTTTCACGGAATCCGGACAATAAAAACCGGCTGCGAGAATTCACACAGTCTTCTGTAGCATCTCACCCACGTGGGCACTGTTTTCCAAACGTATGAGCTCTGAAATTCTGACTACCTACGATTCCATTAGACTATCAGAAAGCATTTCTAAACTTTAATGATTCCAACTACTGCCACGTTGGATACATTATACCAGCAATTGCCCTACGAAAAATACTAAAAATGTTGTCATCAACAAGAAACTGGCAGGTTTAGAATGTTATTATGCGTATTCTCTGGCCCTTAATGTCTGAATATTTAAGCAAGGGCAGGCAATGGCACCAGCAGTCTTATTTCCATAAAATGAGATTTAAAAATTCCTGCAAGAGAACCACAGGTTATTTTACGACAGCATGTGTCAAAATCCACTAAAAATGCTATCTTTTTTAGGAAAAGTTAAAAGTAAAGCTTTGAGCTAGATAACTTCATTTTTTTATTGATACTGAGCTATTGACAAATAGTGGCCAAGAGATGATAATGCCTCATCCACACATTCTTTTGGGTCTTTCAGGGATTCTAATATATTTTTCTAAAAAATTACCTAAATCAATCTTTTGAATTTGTATCATTTGACAAGTTTAAAGATGAGATTCAGGCCCCAGGTGCTGGTAAAGACCTGGAAGCCACGAGCACCCAGACCTCGGCTGGTAGCCTGAAACCCATGGAGGGTGCTTCTCCCAAGCACAAACAAACAAAAAACTAAGGGTAAAAAGATTAAAAACAGGAAAGGGGAACTTCCGCCTCCACAGGAGAGGGGGAGGGGTGAGGTGTGGATTAGGGATATGCTCATCTGCTTTGCTTAAACTCGGGAGTTAAAGCCGTCAGTCCTTCTACAGAAGTGGGAAAGTAAGCTTTATGTACCATCCTACCTGTAGGGAAAACCAGAGAAGCCAAACACAGGCAGTGACACTACATGGTAAGAAACGTGCGGCCAGGCAGAAAGCCGATCCTGGCAGCTTCTCTATCCACACGTCCCTCACCCATGACCCTGAGCAACCATGGACTGCACATATTCAGGGAAAAACTGCATCTGCACGGAACAGGCACAGATATTTTTGTGCCTGTCAGTCTTCCGGAAACAACACAGCAGAGCAACCGTGGACACAGCATTCACTCGGTGTCAGGGATCATAAATAACCCAGAGAGGGCTGACAGCGTGCCGGCAGCTGTGCATGGAGCACGTGCAAGTAGCACACCATGTCACAGAGGGGTGTGAGCAGCCTCGGAGTTTCGGATCCATGGAACTCCCTAAGGGACAGCAAAGCCCACACCACCCAGACCTCATCACGAGATAACTGAGCGAGGAGGCCGGCTCCCAGCTGAAACCCTGGTGTGACTTCCCTCACACCTCAGGCCCCAAGGGAGGCTTTCTCCGACAGGCCCCCTGGGGATGCTGACCTCCTCGCTCCAGGCTGCCCCCTGCAGTCTCCGTAGGGAGTCGGCCCCCTGCCAGCTGCACCCGGACGCAGCCCTGCGCTCCCAGTGCAGATGGCATCACTGTGAGTCTCTGTCTGAGGACTCCCTCCGTCGCCTCTGCAGAGAGCCCCCTGTGGGCATGGGAGGAGGAACCTTGAGGACAGGTCTGCCCGCTCTGATTCAGTACCCAGCACTTTTCTGCTCTTGGTCCCCCCACAAACTACAGGGACCTCTTATTGGCAAGCCTACCAGACGACTAGCCATCACCATTCCTAGCAGGACGGAACCCCGGCAGGGGCGCTGTCTCTTCTCGGGGTCTCTGTCACCATCACGATAGACGAGAGCGGTGGCCCTTTTCTTGTCCATCTGCTGATTTAATTGGCTACTCAGCCTTCTCTTCCGGCTCAGTTGAGCCCTTGATAACACTGAAAGTAAAACGCATAATGCAACATAAAATGCCAACAGTTAGGATACAGTAACTGGTCTAGCGATAAATACAGGGAGGTAAACTCAACTTCAACAAGCAACAGACCTCGACTGAATCAAGAGGCAAAAACCTAACTCAGTGCCGTGTTAGACAGACACGTCTGGAGTGACTTGGAAAAGCTGACAATACAAGATTAGGAAACACAGGCAGAAGGAAGCTTTCACAGTATTTACACCAAATAGAGCGAAATTCAGCCCTGACCATTACATGAACCCATATATTAAAACCGATTATGTATTAGAGGGGGAAACACCCAAAAAAGAACAAACATAGCATGAAATCTTCCTATTTCAGTTCAACAAAACATCACACTGCTTTTGTCAAATTTGAGAGGTGCATGCACACATACACACTCGGAGAGACAGAGAGACACCCCAAAGAAAGAGATCCCATGCCCTGGCCCAATCCCCTAATGCCTGCAACAGCCAGGAACGCCTGCATAAAAGCCAGGGCCCAGGAAAGCTACCCAGGTCTCCCACGTGCATGGCGGAAACCAAACCACGTGAGACAACGCCACTGCCTCGCGGGGTCTCGGCAGCAGGAGGCTGGAGTGGGGAGCCTCAGCCAGGAGGACACAGGTGCTCCGGTGTGGGATTCAGGCGCCCTAAATGCCAACCAGAGCCTACCGCCTCACCATGCCACGTGTAAATTTATAAATAAGGGCTCTTTCTAAGAAATAAAAAACCAAATGATATTGCAGAATTTCTGGAAAATGATTAACACTAAATTGTATGTGCAATATTAGCTAAAACAATGGCCAGAGGAAATTCATGGATATAAATGTTTGCAGTAATAAGAAAAAATAATTACTATAAATTAAGTATATATCATTCTCAAAAAAATAGAAAAAAGAACAAAAGGTGTTGCGGCACAGCAGGTTAAGCTGCCGCTTGCAATGCTGGCATCTGGTATCAGAGACCTGCTGTGCAGTTCTGATCCAGCTTCCTGCCACTGCACCTGGGAAGAAAGCAGATGACGGCCCAAGTACCTGGGCCCATGCCACCCGCACAGGAGACAAGGATGGAGTTCCTGGCTCCTGGCTTCAGCCTGGCCAGCCCTGGGTACTGCAACCATTTGGAGAAAAGAACCAGTGGGTAAAATATCTGTCTGTATCTCTCTCTCTTTCCCTCCATTGCTCTGCCATTTGAATGAATGAAAAAATAAAACATTAGAAATAAGAACAAAAGGACATCAAGAAATAGCAAAGGAAGGAAATATGAAAGGAAAAAAAGTAGAAATTAACTGATTAGAGGAAAACATGGAACAAATTAAGCGCTTAATTTCACGAAAGGCATTGGTAAAATTGATAAATTATTAGTTTATCTTAAAGAAAGGCAAAACATCACAAAGCTAAAAGCATGAAACAAATTGGGGCATAATTGTAAATATCAAGGAAATCAAAATAATGAAAGTTTGGACCACAGTCCTTAAAATATACACACATCTGTGTGTCTGTACACGTGTGTGAGAAAATACTCACAAGTCTGTTGTATCATTTGACAATGGGGATACATTCTGAAAAGTGCACCGTTAGGCGCTTTCCTCCTGTCAAACACAGCAGGGTGTGCTCACACAGAGTAACACAGCTGGAGGGTGGGTGATAGCACCTGCGGAACCCCTGCTGTCTACACTGTCTACGCTGTCTACGCAGGTGCGCGCCTACGCATGAAATAACCCGAAGCTACAAAGCATCATCATTCCTTTGCAAATCACAGATATTCGAGTCACCACAGATGATGGCACAAAATGTTCACCACCCGATGCTAAATAACCTTGGTGATTATCTACTATGTTATCAGGTAACACATTTTATCAAAATCACAACTTCACGTCTGTCAGCCTCAGGATTCGCATTTATCTTTCACAACTGTATCTCAGAGGAACAGGAAAGGAGCCTGAATCGTGACGCATTTGTCCCTTCAAAAGAAACGCATTTATTTCAAGGAAAATAAACGAACAGAAAACGAAACAATCCTAGGTAAAATAAAGCACGTGCCTTCTCTCCCAGTGGCTCCTCACGTTCTCTGCTGCTATGGACACCGTACTCTTCCAAACCACCGGACGGGGCCTCAGGAACACACCGGTCCATGTGTTCCCCGCCCGGTTCAGATCCACAGCCCTCTGGCTCCCAAGTGGGTGTGCCTGCTGCATTTCTACGCCTCCTTCCCCTCCACTCTTCAAGTCTGCTTCTGTCCCCTGCCCAGATCCTTGAGATAACAAACTGGGGCCTCGGCCCCTACTAATTCACGCCTGACCCTTCGTCATAGTCTCATCCAACACCGGAGCTCTGCCTTCCAGCTCAAGTGGCATCTCTCATGCTTCCCTAAAATGCCCACAAAATTAAACACACACACTCAATAAGCAGCGTGATAAACTTCAGAGTGTGTCTTAACAGTTACAAGTGAAAAAGAGCCTATGGCAATTTTAATTCAGATCACCACAGGGAGTCCAATCACAAAAGAGAAAATACACAGGAGACGAAAGAGCAGGTGCACCTTGCATGCACACCTGCTCCCCCCCCGCGCACACACATCTGCACACACATGGACACCTCACCTGCTTCCCCACCCCCCACACACACATCTGCACACACACGGACACCTCACCTGCTTCCCCCCACCCCGCACACACACATATGCACACACGGACACTCATCTGCTTCCCCCCCCGCACAAACACATCTGCACATACATGGACACCTCACCTGCTACCCACCCCCACCGCACACACACACATGCACATACATGGACACCTCATCTGCTTCCCCCCCGCACACACACATCTGCACATACATGGATACCTCATCTGCTTCCCCCCCACACACACACATCTGCACATACATGGACACCTCATCTGCTTCCCCCCCGGCACACACACATATGCACACACATGGACACTCATCTGCTCCCCCCACCGCACACACACATATGCACACACATGGACACCTCATCTGCTTCCCCCCACACACACACATCTGCACATACATGGACACCTCATCTGCTTCCCAAACCCCCCCACACATATGCACATACATGGACACCTCACCTGCTACCCACCCCCAGCACACACACACATCTGCACATACATGGACACCTCACCAGCTTCCCACCCCCCCCACACACACATCTGCACATACATGGACACCTCACCAGCTTCCCCCCCCGCACACACACATCTGCACATACATGGACACCTCACCTGATCCTGGCTCAGAGAGGAGCGGGGGTGCCAACTACAAGACAAGGTGCTCCACCCCTCGGGTGCTGACTGCTGCTTAGGAGACAGGCTGTGTGCGTGTTCTACACGTGCACAGAGAGCTCTAGGAAGAGGCAGCAAAGCAGGAAACTGCTATCACCTCCATGCAAAGGGAGGCAACGGCCAAGCCAACACTGAACCGGGAGCGCTGCCCCTCCACAGACCCCCACGGCGACCAGTCTGGTTCAGACACCGGCACCAGCGAGGGCAGAGGAAATTCTCAGCACTGCAGTTGATAAACGCCAACTCAATCAAAAGGTCAGAGTTTCTCAGATGAGCAAAAATAATACAGAGTCACGGGGAGGCAACAATATTTAGGAGACTGAGCAGGGACAGTTACCTAAATGTCAAAGGAAAACAAGTGGTCTTGAAAACGTTCTTGGGAAACATGGATCATAAACAAGATACACAAGGTTTTCTTTCCTTTTCGCCTCTGAGCGGGATCTCACCAGGGACACTCAGGAGGATCAGACATCTGTTTAGAAAGAGCCCCTGGGAGCCGGCGCCGTGGCTCACTTGGTAATCCTCCGCCTGCGGCGCCGGCATCCCATATGGACGCTGGGTTCTAGTCTCGGTTGCTCCTCTTCCAGTCCAGCTCTCTGCTGTGGCCTGGGAGGGCAGTGGAGGATGGCCCAAGTGCTTGGGCCCTGCACCCGCATGGGTGACCTGGAAGAAGCACCTGGCTCCCGGCTTCAGATCGGTGCAGCGCCGGCCGTAGTGGCCATTCTCACTGTCTATAACTCTACCTGTCCAATAAATAAATAAAAGAAAAAGAAAAGAAGGAGCCCCTCGCACATCAATAGGAATTCCGACAGCAGTGAGGCAAAGCAGACACCAGACTCAGGGTGAAGGGGAAATAGGAACTCCGACAGCAGTGAGGCAAAGCAGACACCAGATTCAGGGTGAAGTGGAAATAGGAACTCCGACAGCAGTGAGGCAAAGCAGACACCAGACTCAGGGTGAAGGGGAAATAGGAACTCCGACAGCAGTGAGGCAAAGCAGACACCAGACTCAGGGTGAAGTGGAAATAGGAACTCCGATAGCAGTGAGGCAAAGCAGACACCAGACTCAGGGTGAAGTGGAAGAGAGAAGGGTGCAGTCACTGGGCTTGAGGCAAACTTGCAAGACAATGCCCCAAAGAAACCACCAGCCTGCGGATGGGTAACTGCTTTTAAGACGCAGGAAGATAATGTTGAAGATGAAGTTGGCAGCAGATTACCAACATCAGTTTGCAGGGAAAAAGTTAACTCTGCTCACTCCCTGATTGAAGACGATGGGCCGCTGACACAGGAACAACCCCAGCACCACCACCATCTCAGCGGGTTCTGACCAAAGAATTTAAGTGGGGCAAGCTGTCTGCCTGATGAGTGCCCCACTGCTGTGCCCAGGTCAGGTCAGATGGAAGCAGGGCTTGTGATGGACACTTCAGACACGTGCAAGGAAGACCCTGGACCCTCTCCTGGGGGAATTGCAATGAGACGAACGCGGCTTCACCAGGGCTACAACCAAGCGAAGGCCCCCAGGAGGGGAAAGGGGGCCAGGCCCAGCACAAGCAGCCTCGCTAGGGCTATGTTTCCTTTATCTCTTCATTCCAGTTTCCCATGAACATTGTAAGTGCCCTCGTATGCAGGCATTTCCAGAGAATGCAAAGGGACGTGATATCAATAAACGATAAACACAAAATCCAGAGTGACTCAGATAAATGTCAGCACAACAAACAGTCTCCTGGGATGACAGGCAAGAGGGAAAGAAGGAAAAACCACAGGAAACCAAAATCAGTTTTTAAAAAAGATTTATTTATTTGAAAGGCAGAGTTACAGAGAGAGAAGGAGAGGCAGAGAGCGGTAGAGACAGAGAGAATCTTCCATTCACTAATTCACTCCCTAAATGGCTACAACGGCTAGGAGTGGGCCAGGCCAAAGCCAGGAGCCTGGAACACCATCTGGACCTCCCACGTGGGTGGCAGGGACCCAGGCACTTGGGCCGTCTTCTGCTGCTTTCCCAGGCGCAGAGCAGGGAGCCGGATCAGAGGCGGAGCAGCCAGGACTACAGCCGGCACCTACATAGGCTGCCAGCATTGTAAGCCGAGGCCTAACTTGCTGCAGCACAACGCCAGCCCCAAAATTATTTTCTTAAAGTTAAAAGATTTATAAATGAAGACTAAAAATCAATAAGTGAAAATGCTACTAAGCCTTGATGATAACTGAAACTAGTTGAACTGTTTTGGTTTGCTTGGTTAACTTTGGAGGCAAAAACATGAAACATACGCATCTCTGAACAAGAAGCAAGTGGGGCTGACTCGGACTTCTCACACCAGCAGTCAGGAAAGAACACGGCCACCTCCGGGGCTGTGGACAGAGGCCGGGTCCCGAGTGTTGTGTGCAGGGTTAAGTCGTTTATCCTCAGGTAAGGCAACATATCCCCGGACCTGCAGGCTCACATCTCCTCACTCCAGTTATTCTGTTTAAAAAATAAACTAATTTTCCCAAATCAAGAACCAGGAATCATTAAGCTGAACAAAGCTGATGGTCAGTAATGAAAACGGGCTGGAACCTGAATAAAAGACGCACACAGCACACAAGCCGAGCCTCTCTTCTCAAAGTCAGAACAGCGCAGGCCCCAAGCTAACAAGAATCTGCATCTGAAGCCAAGACAGACAGAGGACAGGTCCAGCGCTCCTTAGACTCCAGTGTCCGGGACTCAACCCATTTCTCAGCATCGATTCTGGAAATTCGGGCTTTGGAGAGTGCAAAGGAATACAGCATGATTAGTTGGCACTGTAGCAGCAATGCAAATGCAGTCTTTACTTAGTAAATCCAGACAGCTAATTAAAAGATGCAAATTAAATGTACATTTTCATTCTATTACCTCACCAAATTACATCAGAATGATGGCTCACCCTACAGGGAAGGCAGTCACTAAACCCCAGCCTTGTACTAAGTTTCATTAAGGTTCCTTAATGCTTAAAAATTCAGCAGGCATGGAAAACCCCAGAATATTACCAACAAACAAAGGCAATAAAAGAAAAACTGGGGGGTAGCAAAAGCAATGTAGAGAAGTTGTTTCAAAAAGAAATGCGTTAATATTTAAATAGAAAGGGATAACATGGCCTTGGCATGGGCAGCAACGTCCGAGGCTGGCATCGTGGGTAGTGGAAGGACACTCAGAGTGAGCAGAGCTAGTTACCACACCCGCTGCAAGGGAGCAGTGAGCAAGCAGGACAGCCAGAGGCCAGCTGCTGCTGCGACACGGGCTGCGATCCCAGGCACTCCCGTAACTCCAGCGTCTTCCTGGGGTAGGTTTTCTCAGGGACTGGCAGGTTTCCCAGCCAGGGAGGTGCCTCTCCAGGTGGAGTGCAGAGTCTGCACCGCCCTGAGCTGAGGGATCTTCCCATCCACCCAGTGTCCTGGGATGAACCTCTGCCTGCCTCCCTGATGGACAATGACACGTTTGGCATTTGGATGAAGGTCTCCTTCTGTAACTGCTTCAGGCAGGACAGGGACATCGCACTGGCCCTGTGGGTGGTTTGGGGTCCTGGCTGCAGACATAGAGCTGGAAGGGAGCCTCAGCGAGAGGGGTGATTCATTCCGTTCCTGTGTGCACCAGTGCATTTACCTACACCTGCCAAGTTTCCCAGGTGAAAGGCACGTGACTAGACCTGCGCCAGACAAGGCACGGAGAAACAGCACCGCCACGGAGACCCTGCACCTCGGGAGTGCGGCTGAGCTTCCAAGTGGACAGAGCAGCGGAGACAGGAGGACTTCCCACGAAGTGCCATGGAGCTTAGATGACTTGGAGATGAGACCGTGACATCTGGGCTCCCATATCATTTAATCTACGAACTATCACTCTGAGATTGCTTTAGATAATTAAAAATATTTGGGCAGAGTCTCAGGTTGGCATTTTCTCCCTCCACCCCCAGCAGCACAGTCCATGCGCTAGAGAAAGCATGGTCCATGTCGGAGGAGCCTCAGGGAGCAGCAGACTCTGGGTTGACGAGAAGCCAAGACCTCCACTTGACATCAGTATCTCAATGTCTGGGCAAGGAAGTAATCACTTCAACATTCCCCTTCAGTGAGCGTTATCCCTAAATTAACAAAGTGCCCAGGGACACCTCTCTGCCAGGGCACTCTCAGAGTTTCCTAATACCACTTTGTAATGAAACAGATTACCTAAGATGATTAATTACACTGGCACATGCGTACATGAGTGCAGGAAGATGCTTATTGGTAGAGGAGAGAGTGCTGGTGAGAAAAAACAAACCCCATGCGATCTGTGAAAAGTCAGCAGCTTATCACAAACAGGAAGTTACTCTCATTAAAAAAATGAGCTATTCATTCTGGCTTGTATTGACCCTACGGTCTTGAAGACTTGGAAGAGGCCCCAGCTGGCAGAGCCCCACCTACGGAGCTAACACAGGCAGCACACACACAGAACTAGGCATCCTCGGGCTGAAGGCAAGAACAGCTCTGCCCCTGCTCTGGTCTGGGGGCTCCCCGGAGGCCTGAGCAGCAGGGGGACAGCCGCCAACCGGGAGGACCTACGCAGTGCCCACGGCAGGGACTGTGCAAGCCACATTGGTGCCGCCTGCCAGTTTGCACCCTCCACATCTTAGCCACACCACAGAACCACCACCGTCTTTCATGGAAGAAGACTTTTTGAGCCAGGAAATACTTGACCCCAGGAAAGAGAAATCCACAGATGTTCATGTGATAGAGACACATGCAATGCAAGGAAGGCACTGACTGCGCAGGACTGAGAATGTGCTAGTGTGGGTTCTAGAATGTGCTAGTGTGGGTTCTAGAATGTGCTAGTGTGGATTCTAGAATGTCCTAGTGTGGGTTCTAGAATGTGCTAGTGTGGGTTCTAGAATGTTCTGGTGTGAATTCTAGAATGTTCTAGTGTGAGTTCTAGAATGTGCTAGTGTGGGTTCTGGAATGTTCTGGTGTGAATTCTAGAATGTTCTAGTGTGGGTTCTAGAATGTGCTAGTGTGGGTTCTAGAATGTTCTAGTGTGGGTACTAGAATGTTCTAGTGTGGGTTCTAGAATATTCTAGTGTGATGTGAATTGAAAAACTGCATAAATCAATCAGAACTCTGCCATCACTGTGACTGTGTGAGTTGTTGCTGTAAGGATGTATACAAATACATACGCGTAGATGACGGATAGATCCAGGCAAGTGGACTCCAGAAATGGAATTTTAAAAATTTTGGCAACAAAGGTTTTGAATTCTACACATAGTTTTTGATAATATAAATTTTCTTGAAGGCCCTTCATACGTAGATACATAGTTAGAATTCCTTTTCAAGGAGAGGACTAGAAGAATAAAATCACGTTCATGTAAAATTAGAGGATTTTCCTTCATTGCTTTCCTAATTCTGTATTAATGTTATTGTCAATTTAAAACATTTGTCAAATAGGTCTGAATTTGTGAAGTTATATTTAAATTACTTTAATTTGGGACCCACGTTAGCTCAAGTGAAGATGACATCTTAGAAGGAACAAGTGAGTCTCAAGTCTTTTTTAAATTGGTACCGCACTGCCCTATATGAACCAGAGTCATCTGTGCATAAATTCCTAAGGCTAAACCTGTGGCACTTAGCATTTTGATCATGTTGTAGAACTTAACAATTATTGCTCACATGAATTCTGTGATAGTGGTCATTGAAGAAAGGGAGAAACCAAGCAAAACTATATTTTTTAAAAAGTCTGCCCCAGTTGCACACATTAAAATGGAACAAACTCCAAAAACTGCTAACTGGAATATGAAGGGTAAGGCTCACGTCTTAAACGTTTTTGTCCTGCTTATTATTCAATTGGCCTGATAATCTGATACGTGACCACGGTGAAAGATTTGGAAAATACAGGAAGAACAAAGAAGAGATAAGAATGACCTATAATTCTCTATTTAAATGTAATAACTGTTGACCTGTCCGTGTGTTTTTATTCATGGAATCATTCTATTGTGATCTGCTCACATTCCTGCTGCCAAGCCGTCAAGCTCTGCTCTAACTCAGCACAAACCGAGCTGGCTGCAACAAAGGAACGCCAGGTGTCCAGGCCGACACAGACTTGAACTGTCTGCTGCCAAGAAGCCAACTCGATCGTTTGGTTTATTGTTCATCTACTTCCACGCGATGCTAAACACCACTTGCAGCCAGTGAATACCATTTTGAATAGGGCAGGTCAACTCTTTCCTCTGTAATAGGGATCTGTCTTTCCCCTCTTCTGTTGAAGAATTTATTTTTGCAATTCTGTTTCACCCCAGGGTCTGTGCATGAATGTCTTAAAGAACAAGAAGTACAACGTCTCTTTAGCCTCAGGAACTGGCTATTCGGCTAATACAGCGCGCACTGCTAACAATGGGAGACGTCTTGAGAACCGCGTCGTCCTGTGGTTTTGTTCTGCAGATGTCATGGAGGACACGGACCCGTCTCAGAGCCGCAGTCCCTGGGAGAGTCTCGTGGGCCCTCGCCGTGCACGCCGTCCTAGCCTCCACACTGCAGAGAACTACACTTTCATGTTATTTTTCATTAGCAGTGCCTCATTTGTTTTCAACCCAACTCATCAGCTTTTCTATTTTTTATAATTTTTATCTTTTATTTAAAAGATAGATCTGAGGCGGACATTATGGTGCGGTGAGTTAGGCTGCTACCTGTGACACCAGCGTCCCTTATGGGTGCCAGCACAGATCCCAGATGCTCCACTTCCAACCCAGCCCCCTGATGATCCTCCTGGGAAAGCAGTGGACGATTGCCCGAGTCCTTGGTTCTCTGCCACCCATGTGGGAGATCCGGACAGAATTCTGGGCGCCTGACTTCTGCACGGTTGAGCTCCAGCCATTGTGGCCATTTGGGGAGTGAACGAAGATTTCTTTTTTCTTTTTTTTTTTTTTTCTTGACAGGCAGAGTGGATAGTGAGAGAGAGAGAGAGAGAGGAAGGTCTTCCTTTGCCGTTGGTTCACCCTCCAATGACCGCCGCGCTGATCTGATGGCAGGAGCCAGGTACTTATCCTGGTCTCCCATGGGGTGCAGGGCCCAAGCACTTGGGCCATCCTCCACTGCACTCCCTGGCCACAGCAGGGAGCTGGCCTGGAAGAGGGGCAACCAGGACAGAATCCGGCGCCCCAATTGGGACTAGAACCTGGTGTGCTGGCGCCGCAAGGCGGAGGATTAGCCTAGTGAGCCGCAGCGCCGGCCCAAGATTTCTTACTCTCTTTGGGTCTCCCTCTCTCTCTGTAATTCTTTCAAATAAATAAATAAACCTAAAAAAAAAAAAGACCAAGAGACAGAGACAGAGAGATATATGGAGATACTTCCATCTTCCAATTTAGCAAATGCTCTCAACAACTGGGCCTCGGTCAGGCCAAAGTCAGGAGCCGAGAACTCCGCCCTGATCTCCCATGTGGGTGGCAGACACTTGAGTTCTTGAGCCACCACCTGCTGCCTGCTAGGGGACACATGAGGAGGAAGCTAGAACAGAAGCCGGGCCACCAGGACTCTAATGGGTAATGGGGCTGTAGGCCTCCACTAGGGGGCGTAGGCCTCCCACACAGAGACTCAACCACTGCACCAAACACACAGCCTTGCTTTCTTGATTCCAACAACCACCTTTTCCAAACACACTAGCTCTCCTATGGTCACCGTGCTGTGCACGGTCGAAGCGACTGTCGTTCTGTGACATCACATTTTCGGTGTACTCAATTCTCATCAACACTCACTAATTACGCCCATGGTGGGGAGGTCTCTTTCTTGTTTTGTAGTGTTGGACATTCTAACTGGGCTGTGATGATGAGGGTGGAAGCCCCTGACAGACGCGCTGTGTGACCACCTTTCAGACATCCGTGTTCTCTTGCAGGACGGTGTCAGCCTGAAGCCACACTTGTTTACCTTATTTTTGAACAGACACATTACACAGATCTGCCAGGTACAACATGGGATTTGTGCCTGGTGCCCACTTTCCTGTCCCTCTCTCGGGTGGGCAGAGTTGTAACTCCTGTGCCACATGCAGTTACATTTAAAGCCCCAAACTAACGAGGGTACACGCTCACAGCTTCCAACTTCCATGTGGGACGTGGCCTTTTAGATCTGAACCGAGACACCAGAAAGTTCACTCATCTTCCTAGGCCACAGTCATGGCCCAAGCGACCACATGCCAGGTTGCTGTTTCTTCCTCTCTGTAGCACCTGGGCTGCCCTTTCTTTCCTATGGCCTCAGACAAGCATTTATAGGGTCATTTTGGTTCATTTTTATGAAGTAATAGGAGAATTTCCAGTTATTCTAGCCTTCCATCTTAATGTATCAGATATTATTTTAAATGATCTCATATTTTATAATTCATGCAGTCATTAAACATACAGTTATAGAATAATATCTTTCTACCTTTTGCTATTATAAAATAAGAATTAATATATAGTCATTTAAGTATCTACTCAAGCTTCTTATTTAACTGGGCATAAATTTCTGGAGGAAAAATACTAATTTAAACACCTGTTATGGGGGCCAGCGCTGTGGCATAGTGGACAAAGCCCCACCACCTGCGATGCCAGCATCCCACATGGGCACAGGTTCAAGTTCCAGCCGTTCCACTTCTGGTCCAGTTCCCTGCTTGTGGTCTGAGAAAGCAGAAGATGTCCTTGGGCCTGAGCACCCGCGGGAGACCTGGAAGCAGCTCCTGGCTCCTGGCTCCTGGCTTCGGATGGACACAGTCGCAGCCATTTGGGGAGTGAACCAGTGGAAAGAAGATCTCTGTCTCTCTGCCTCTTGTAACTCTTTCAAATAAATAAATCTTTTTTTTTAAATAAACCCTTTTAATGCACATTGCCAAGTTGAGCTCCAGTGAAATTATATTTATTTATATTCCAACAGAAGCATATAACAGCGCCCATTTTGCTATACCTCCATGAAATTGTATTTTTTTAAAGATTTATTTATTTGAAAGTCAGAGTTACACAGAGAGAGAGAGAGAGGAAGAGAGGGAGGGAGGGAAGGAGAAAGGGAGGGAGAGAGAGAGAAAAATCTTCCATTCACTGGTTTACTCCCCAGATGGCTGCAACAGCCAGAGCTGGCTGATCCGAAGCCAGGAGCTTCTTCTGGGTCTTCCACACAGGTGCAGGGGCCCAAAGACTTGGGCCATCCTCTACTGCTTTCCCAGGCCACAGCAGAGAGCTGGATTGGAAGTGAAGCAGCCGGGACTCAAACCGGTGCCCATATGGGATGCTGGCACTGCAGGCAGTGGCTTTACCCTCTACGCCACAGCACTGGCCCCTGTACTGCTTTTTAAATCTTATATCCCTAAATTGTTTTTTAAAAATTTTTTGACAATGGCAACTATTTTTAAATACGTAGTAGCCATTCATCTTATTGTGTTAGAAGCTTTTGTCTTTTAGCAGCTTTCATTACTGTCGCATCCTCACTGCACAGAGCCACCGTATTACATCAGCCGATGCTCTTCCTTATGAGTTCCTTCATTTTCTGCCTATAAATTTTAACATTTCACAAGTTTTAAATTTCCATATTTTATGTTTTGTATTGTGAATTCTACATAAGTTGAATATTTAGAAAGACCACCACTGAGTAAATAACATTTACATTTATTTGCATTATATCTAGTTTTCATCAAGCGATAGCAAACACTGTCTCAGGAAAATTGGGAAATCCATTTTTTTTTCATTTCCCTTTACACTGATGTGAAATTCGTGGAGTGCCACTTCTTCACGTGTTGTCTTTCTCTTCTATTGATTTAGCTATTCAATCCCGATGCAGCTGTTTTTGCTACAAAATTAATAAAGTGCTTTGAAATATCTTTTAGGATAAATAGCTATTGTTTATCTATCCTTTTCTTTGGTCATTCTACTTGTTTATTTGAAAGGAAGAGTGAGAGAGAGAGAGACAGAGGGAGAGAGATCTTCCAACCAATGATTCACTTCCTAAATGTCTCCAACAGCCAAGGGTGGTCCAGGCCAGAGCCAGGAGCCAGGAGCTCCATCCGGGTCTCCCACACGGGTGGCAGGAAACCGAGTACTTAAGCCATCATCTGCCACCTCCTGGGCCTATTAGCAGTAAGGTGGGTGGCAGTGGAGATGGGACTTGATCCCAGGCGCTCCTACACGGAATGTGGGGATCCCAAACAGCAGCTTAGCTGACCGTACCACAGTGCTCACTTGGGATTAGGCTTATGCATTTATTCTCCTTTACAAATTTCAGGATTTCCATGCTAAGCCTCCTGCTGCCCTAATATCCAGTGGAATCATATGAATTCTCTAGATCTTACTGAGAAAGAACAATAGTAATATTTTTCAATCTTCCCACCCAGAATCATGATAGATGTCACAATACTAGTTCAACCAAGCTTATCATCCTGAAAAAAAAAAAAAGCCATACAGAATTTAACACACAGGTTGACCATACTTCTGGCTACGGTTACTCTTAGGTCACTTGTATTTTGCTGTAGAGACTGTGTTTCTTATTGCATTTCCTACTCTTACAGCTGGCACCAGGAACACCCTTCTGTACACAGTTTCGGTTTGGCTACTCAACTGAAATTACTTCTTAATGGATTGTCTCTGTTATCTAAGTCCATCACATAGCGACATACACACGCACACTGTTCCTCCCTGTGTCTTACACCAGGAGCTTGCATTCCAGACTATGGCTAATCACGGATGCTGACGGCGTCCCTCTGCTTCTTGTTGGGGCATCATGCTAGACCTTCACAGACACAGGTGTCCGCAGGCACCTCTGCCTCCCTGCAGCCTTGCACTCCCTGTGCATGACGCCCGCTACACTCGCGACTTCTCTGCCTCTCGGGCCAGGAGCACAGAATGAGGGGCTCTTCCCTCTCACACCCCCGCGAGTTCTCTCTGGTTCCCAGCACAGCTCTCACGCTACACATTTTGCATAAGGAATTTCTTTGCTGTAATGACTTCCTGCAGGACAGTATAACTTATTAATGCAAAGTGGTTTGGTCTCATATATGCCTTTCCCTTGCATTCTACTTAAGAACTATTAATATATTTATATGTTGTCATTTGGTTTTTACTTGCCTCATTGTTACCCTATTTCTTAATTTCATGTAATATTGTAAGTGTGTCATGAAAATACTTCTTTCTAGTGAACTGAGCATTTTAAGGAAAGATAATCACAATCACGTTTATTACCAAAAACACACATCTGCTCTGCTGTCAATGAAGTCTTGAAAATCGGTCTTTTGAGGCAGGCGTTTGAAGCAGGGGTTGAGACGCCCCTTGGGATGCCCACATCCCATATCAGTGCCAGGGCTTCTGTGAGAATGTGGAAGCTCCACTTCCGATTCCAGCTTCCCGCTAAGGCGCACTTGGGGAGCAGTAGGTGGTGGTTCAAACACTCGGGTGACAGAAGACATGGACTGAGTGCCCACCTTTTGGGGGCACTTGGAAAATAATCCCAGTGGGTGGGATTTCTCTCAAATAAAAATAAAAGCGGGGGCCAGCACTCTGGCGCAGTAGGTTAAAGCCCAGGTCTGCAGCACCAGCATCCCATATGGACACTGATAGGAATCCCGGCTGTTTCACTTCCTATCCAGCTCTCTGCTGTGGCCTGCGAAAGCAGTGGAAGATGGCCCAAGTCCTTGGGTCCCTGCACCCATGTGGGAGACCTGGAGGAAGCTGCTGGCTCCTGGCTTCGGATTGGTGCAGCTCCGGCCATTGTGGCCATCTGGGGAGTAAGCCAGTGGATGGAAGACCCCTCTCTCTCTCCCTCTCTCTCCCCCTCTCCCTCTCTCTCTCCTCTCGCTGTGTAACTCTGACTTTCAAGTAAATAAGTAAATCTTTTAAAAATGATAAAAGAAAAGCTTACTTATTTATGTGCATGTAGAGAGACAGACTGTGGTTACTGTGAGAGTTTTCTCTAAATGGAGAGAGAGATGGGAAGAGCACATGACTTAGAGCGGGAAAATGTGGACTTGAATTCTCCACCACTTTCTGGAAGTCTGACTTCTGGCAAACCATTTGGTATTTCTGAATCTTAGATTCCTTGTCAGTAAAATTAGGATATTATCTTCCTTCTAAAGCTCCAGTATTTATTGATCAGATTAATGCTTAGTGAATGAGAGTCACAGTAAACATGGCTATGATTATCATTTTTGTCCAGGTGCTGTAAATGGCAATGGTTGTGGGATCCAAAGTTAACCTAAACATCTCATGGCACAGTGAGGGAGGCAACAGGGAGGGGTAGTAACTGCGGCAAACCGAGGACTTTATGTTCTAGCCAGCGCAACCCAAATTCCCTCTGCATGCCAGTGAAAACACACGAGACCTCCGGCCTGCATTCTGTCAACGTTCCTGCTAGACTCGGAACCAAAGACAGGGCTGGTTTTGAGATACGTCTGTAGATACACACACGTGGATTCAAGAGTCTGAGGATATATAGTAATGGAGATTAGCAAGTTAAACAAGAAACAAGCACTATTTCAGATAATAGGACCTAAGAGAAGGTACAAAGTGAACCTTGGTATCATGAATGACTGAGTCAATGCGTTTCAATTAAACAGGAGTCACTTATGAGGGGCATGGGCAGGAAGGTGCATCCCAGCTCTACGTGGTTAAAAATTCCATTGTGTTTCTAATCATCTACTTAATTCCTTGAATACCAATGTGCAATTAACATTACAAATAATCAAGGTTAAAAATATAATTAATGCAAGTGTGATTTAGTTATAATTAAACTAATTACACAGACGTGTAGGATAATAAGGGACTTGCAGGCCATTATGGGGATGTAAATTTATTCTTCTTTCAAGAGAGTGATTTGAATTTCATTTTCCAGTTCTTTTACAAATCACAGGATGGAATTATAAAGGAGAGAGTCAGTCTTCCAGGGATGAAAAAAAAACCTTATAGTTTTTATTCCCTCTTAAATTCTAATTCTTTTACTTATATATATAATCTTGTAAGTAGAGAAATGGGCAAATGACAAAAATTTTGAGAAAAAGTTAAATTATATTCATCATTTAGAGAATAAGGATAGAAACAGTATCTATCACTTAATATATTTGTGGAGTGAAATAAAGCTGGACAAAACAGCATATTCACAGCTTAACGGCTTGGTTATTTATTTTAATGAGAAGATACTTACAAGCATTTAAATCAGAAAGAAAACAACAGGACTAAACAAAGTATGCTGGAGGATTACAAGAATGACAAAATTTAACAGCCTGAAAGCTGCAAAAACACGTGGGCTGCTAACAACATTTCAACTGGGGACTGTAAGCACCTTATGCTTTTCCGGGGTGGGGGTGGGGGGGTAGGGTTTACAGAATCAAGGCCTGATTCACAGGGAGGCCCCACCTCACCTGAGGAGAGGCCCACTGAAGCTGTGCGGGCTAACAGAAGCGTGTGTGCGGTCCACACGGAGCACAGAGGCAAGACCAGGACCAGGCCATTGTCACCGGAAACGGGCAATTCATGCAGCTGCAAGACGGACCCAAGCCCAGCACTGGGCAGGGAGCCAATGATGGAAACGCCAGAAACCCTTACACAGAGGGTGTCACCCGGAAAGGAGAGAAAACCAAAGCAAACTCACCTGTAACCTAGGCTAGAAGAACCCCAAGCCACAAGACAATCCAGCCAGAAGGAAGCAAACAACGATAAGCAAATATTCTGATACGCACAGGCTGATCTGGACGAATAAATCTAAGATATGCAAGGGCTTTAGAGAAAATTGAAAAACTAAGTGGCGGCATTTATGTGCTTTGAATAAACCATAGTCAAGGGTAAGGCAGGGGCCGGCATCTGACACAGCCACTGAGACGCAGTGTGCGACACCCATCCCTTATCCCGGTTCTAGTCTGGGTCTGAGCCGGATTCCAGCTTCCTGCTAAGGTGCACCGAGAGGCAGGTGACGGCTCAAGTACTTGGGTTCAAGTAGCCGAGTTCCCAACTCCCAGCTTTAGCCCAGCCTATCCCTGGCTGTTGTGGTCATCTGAGGAGTGAATCAGTAGATGGGAATCTCTCTCTCTCTCTCCCTTTCAAATAAGTAAAAATTTTACAAAAAAGAACATGGCAGACAAAAATACCATAAAGACATTAAATCTCAATTTGTAGTGTAAGCCTGATATAATGCTATTCAAAATTCAAATATTATGACTGTTTATGGAGTCTGATGAAATGATTCCTCTAAAAATGTACTAATGAAGTGTTTAAAATGGTCCAAACAATTCTGAAATCAAACTGGAAGAGAAGCCAACAACACGATCTCCCAGGATGCCACACAAAACAAGAGGAACTGAGACCAATCCCCAGGCAATCTGAGAACTCAGTGGACAACGCAAGAGCTTCTCATCAAAAGAAATTTTGTGGAGAAAATGGTATTTCAGAAAAAAATCAAATTATAGTTCAACTATACAACATATTCAAATATAAATTCAATATAAATCAGACATAAATGTAAAAAATACCTATGAAAGAAAATATAAAGAATAGTTTTACAGCATCAAAAAGGAAAAAAATTTTTAAAAAAGGAAAGAATTTCTTGAGTCCAAAAGAAGCAACAAAGAAAACAGTAAAATCAACTCCATCAGAACTGAGAACAGCTGTACATGTAGACGTCCCAGTTTAAACATGAGGAGCCTCTGAGAGAGAACACAAGATACAGAGCACGGAGGAAGCCGAGCTTCGAGGACCCACGAGAGCTCCTGCTCTCACCAGACGCACACAGCAGACGGACAACATTACAGACAAAAAGGTGTGGGACAAAACAGGCAACCAGCAGCAAGGAAACCAACTAACAAATGTAACAAATAATGTAAATAAATAAAAAATGTGATACATGTGAGTAGCACTCGTCCAAGCATAATTAACGAGAACTCAAATCACCTAGCAGTGAGGTGCCCTGCGCATCAGAAATGCACAAACGGAAACTTTTAATCAGAATTACTTAAGATTATAAAATGCTTATGGAATAAAAATGCAAATGAGAGACAAAAAATATTCTAAGTCTCATCTGTGTTTGAAATACGCATATCGCTTTCCACACAAACTCACTTAAACTCAGATAACGTAAGAAATCGGATGTAAACATCAGATATGTATTTATATATTAAATTAGGTTGGGAAAAGACATGCAACTAGTAACAGTGGATTTTAGAATTAAGGGAGATTTTTACCCTCCTGGTGCCTGGTTCCTCACAGGCAGGGACTACATATTTGTTGATTCAAAGAATGACGATGCTGTTTTTCTAGAAATTACTCCACACGACCCCCATGAGAGCCGAAAGGAAGCACGTTTTCTCCGCAGGGATCAGGGACGGTTCCAGGGCCCCAGGAGGCAGACGAAACCAGGCAGCGGGCCTACGTCTGGGATGCCCTTCAAGGAGCACACGCTCCCCCGGGTGAGTGATTACTCCGAGGGCCACAGAAGCGCAAACAGGGGTCCGGGGCTCTCGCTCCGCAATCTCCGAGGCAGCCCCGCGGCGTCCCCCGCCCAGGGGTCCTCCTGAGCGAGAACCCACACCTGGGGCTACGCAGACGCCCCGAAACGGACACCCGGAGCTCAGGCTCCTGGCCCGGAGCTGCTTCGCTATGCAGATGACCAGAACAGCTGCGGGCAGCGTGCGGGCCGTCCAGGCTCAGGGCAGGGCCGTCCTCGCCCAGACGCAGGGCACCCGGGGGCGACACTCCACCCAACGAACGGGGTGCACGCGTGCGCGCGGAGGGTGCCCGGCCGGCCACGCCGACGCAGGCTGACCGCGCCAGGGGCCACCTGTGCCTCCCACAAGGGCGGAGACGGCTCCGCACAGGGCTCGGGCCCCGCTCTCTGGGACCTCAGTGTGTGCGCCACAGCCGGCACACCCAGGGCGCGCTCCGCAGCCGGCCAGCGGTCAGCTGTCGGATCCTAGGGCACGCGGTGCCCTGGGGACCCTCCCAGCCTCGCTGACGCAGGGACACGTGGTGGCCCTCGGGACCCTCCCGGGCCGCAGCTGTGGCGGGAAGGGTGGCGCGGGGCGGTAGGTACGGAGCCACTGAGTTTTCCAGCCTCGCCCACCTACCCAGGGCACACGCGAGGGAGCCGGCCCTTACCCCGCGGGCGTCCTGACCACAGCGCGCCCCGAACTCAGGCCGACCTCGCCCGTCAGCATGCCGAACACGGTGGTCTTCCCCGCTCCGTTCACGCCCAGCAGCCCGAAGCACTGCGGAGAGAAGAAGAGAGTGCGCTCCATCAGCCCTCAGCGCGACAGGTGCTGTTGGGGGACAGCCCGCTGGCCCTGGGGCACCCGGCCCTTCAGTGCTGCTGAAGACAAGAAACCTCACCGTGGAAGCTCCGTGAGAGGAGAGTAGACTCCAACAAATCGTGAACAGAAAATAAAAGTGCCGTGGGTTAGGCCCCTGGTCCCGGCATCCTGCTCCACTTCTGACCCAGCTCCCTGCTGGTGGCCTCGGAAAGCTGGGAAAGGTGGCCCAAGGGGCGGGGCCGCTGCACCCACGTGGAGGCCTGGGAGGAGCTCCTGGCTCCTGGCCTTGGCCTGGCCCCGCCCTGGCTGTTGGGGTCATTTAGGGGGTGAACCAGCACATGAAAGACCTCTCTCTGTAACTCTGCCTTTCAAATAAACAAAACTTTTAAAAAAATTAAAATTAAAAAAAGACTCCAAAAAGTTAATGGAAAATTAAATTTTTAAAAGATGTTTTGCTGCAAAATGATTTTTTAAACTCATGCATAGATTTTTCAAAACAGACATTTTTCATAATCTTTCTGAAACCCTCTAATATTCACTGGGACTCGTATCATATTAGTTTCCTGGGGCCGGCACTGTGGCGCAGCGGGTTAACGCCCTGGCCTGAGCGCCAGCATCCCATATGGGCACCGGTCCGAGATCTGGCTGCTCCACTTCCGATCCAGCTCTCTGCTCTGGCCTGGGAAAGCAGTAGAGGATGGCCCAAGTTCTTGGGCCCCTGCACCCACATGGGAGACCCAGAAGAAGCTCCTGGCTCCTGGCTTCGGATCGGCACAGCTCCGGCCATTGCGGCCAGTTGGGGAGTGAACAATCAGATGGAGGACCTCTCTCTCTCTCTGGCTCTCCTCTCGCTATGTAACTCTGACTTTCAAATAAATAAATAAATCTTAAAAGGAATTTTTTTCCTGATTTCACATCTGTATATTTAAAGTGCTTTCTCAGGGCCAGCACTGTGGCGTATCAGGTTAAGCCGCTGTCTGCAGCGCCAGCATCCCATATGGGCATTTGTTCAAGTCCTGGCTGCTCCACTTCCAATCCCTGGTAAGGTGCCCGGAAAAGCAGAGAAGGACAGCCCAAATGCTTGGGCTCCTGAACCCATGTGGGAGACCTGGAAGAAGCTCCCGACTCCTGGCTTCAGCCTGGCCCAATCTTGGCCGTCATTGCCATCTGGGGAGCGAACCTGAAGATGGATGCTCTCCCCCCACCCAATTCTGACTTAAAATATATACAAATATATTTATAATTTCTTGCTTTAAAAAGATTTATTTGAGAAGTAGAGTTATAGACAGAGAGAGGGGTCTTCCCTCTGCTGGTTCAGTCCCCAAATGGCCGCAATAGCCAGAACTGGGCCAGTCCAGAGCCAGGAGCCAGGAACTTCTTCCGGATCTCCTACATGTGTGCAGGAGCCCAAGCACCTGGGCCTGCTTCTTTCCAGGCCGTAGCAGAGAGCTGGATCAGAAGAGGAGCAGCCAGGCCACAAACTTGGCGCCCATGTGGGATGCCGGTGCCGCAGGCAGAGGTTTAGCGTACTATGCCATAGCACCAGCCCCTACATACCGGCTTTCTAAAAGTATTCCATCTCCACCCTCCCTGCACTCCTCGCTGTATATGTAAGTATTGTGACAACAGCTTTTGTACACTCCTTTGTCCACTGAAATCCACTCCTGACTCAGTGTGGGCCGATCCCGATGTCAGTTCTACAGGTGATCTCACCTTCTGTGTTCACACCCAGCATCAGGCACCTTCTCCCCCGAGTGACTACTCCGAGGGCCACAGAAGCGTAAACAGGGGTCCCGGGCATGGGCTCCTGTGTGGCACCTTCCACGTGCCTGCCCGAGCTGTGACGCTCATGAACCCTGGGAGGACAGACTCCAGCTCTAACGGGCATCTTGGATCATTGCAGACACTCGTCGCCGTTCTCACGCATCTGTCCAAGTCTCTCCCCTACCCTTTAGCTGAAACCCAACTTGGAGAGGCAGTGGCAAGGCGGGTGCTGATTTCCAAAGAAGGTGAAGAATCAGCGAGCTGGGTGAGGCTGCCTCGCCAGCCGAGCGGCGGTGAGGAGGAGCTGCCCCGGGATCTCCCCGTAACGTTGGCTCCTATGCTCCCAGGAGCCACCGTCCAGGTTATCAGGAGCTGCCGGGATTGCGCAGGCTGGGCGCTGGCCTCAGAATCCTCCCCTCTGACATGCCCACTCTCAGCCCACGGATGACAAGGAAACCTGCTCTGAGTTTCTCAGGAGCTGGTAGCAATACAAAGGCAAGGTGCTCTTTTATTTCTAAGTTTAATTAACAGTATTTTTTTTTTTTTTTGGACAGGCAGAGTTAGACAGTGAGAGAGAGAGAGAGAAAGGTCTTCATTTCTGTTGGTTCACCCCCCAATGGCTGCTATGGCCGGCGCTGCACCAATCCGAAGCCAGGAGCCAGGTGCTTCTCCTGGTCTCCCATGGGGTGCAGGGCCCAAGCACTTGGACCATCCTCCACTGCACTCCCTGGCCACAGCAGAGAGCTGGCCTGGAAGAGGGGCAACCGGGACAGAATCCGGCGCCCCGACCGGGACTAGAAACCAGTGTGCTGGCGCCGCTAGGTGGAGGATTAGCCTAGTGAGCCGCGGCGCTGGCCAACAGTAATCGTTTCTACGGCTGCTATCCCTTTATGCGCTACCGACGTGTATGAAAGGTGCCTACTGGAATTCCTTCCAGATCCGTGAAAGAGTCTGAGCCACTGCCGTGGTATACGATGTCCCCAGAGCCGCATTTTGCTAAATGGGCTCAATCAGAAACCAAAGAAGTCAACTCCAAGTCACAGGAGGAAAAAGAAAAAGCCACCCCATTGACCAAACCAGTAAAAACTGCCCAACCACGTGAGACATTTAAAATCAGGAAACAACCAGTCAGCAAAGCTTTTGCTATGAAAAGCGCCAGCAGACCCTCAGTGAAGGCTCTGCTTCTAGGGGCCTGGCAGGAACTCCCGAGGTTGACGGCTGCTGGTAGCTGCGATTTCCCACCTTCTGACAAGAACACAAGCAGACCGACAAGGGGAGTTACACAAGAGGATGCACACAGAGCTCTGTACCTCTCCCCTCGGAATGGCCACGCTGACGCCTTGCACGGCAGACGTCTTCTTGCAAAAGCTGCCGTAGCGTTTGCTAAGGTTGTGCAGCACAAGGAGGTCTCCCTCTGTCCTGCCCTCCGACACCCTCAGCTGCTCTTTCCAAACATCCACATCCTTGGAAGACCTGCCGGTGCTGGGGAGGGTAGAGGGACCCCTGGAGAGGAGAAACCGGTTAACTCACGCTGGGAACCACGCTGGGATCGGATCAGCAGAGCACCGCCCGCAGGTCCCTGTGGCGTCTGCTCTGCCATCTGGGCTCCTGGTCACAGGCAAGTGTCAATCGCATCCCTACTTTAAAGGAAAGTGTATATGCCTAAAAGACACCAAAATGGATCAGCAGCAAACCACAGCTAGTTTCTGCTTTTATGAATAAGCTGTGCTAAATGTAAAAAATCACGTTGCTGTAAGCCTTCAACTTTTAAAATTTTATATTTTCATTTTATTTGACAGCCAGAGAGACACACCGAGAAAAAGAGAAATATCTCTCGTTTGCTAGTTTACTCCACAAATGTCCACGGCAGCCAGCGCCAGGCCAGGCTGAAGCCGGGAGCCTGGACTCTGTCCAGATCCCCCATGTGAGTGCCAGGGACCAGGGTACTCGAGCCTTCACCAGCTCTCCCCCAGGGTGCATGTTCATAAGGAGCCGGATCAGAAGCAGAGGAGCCGGGACTCAATCTAGGAACCTCAATACGGGAAGTGGGTGTCCAATCAGCAACTTATCCACCATGCCAACCGCCCGTCTCTATAAAGGCATCAGCTTTTGAAAGCACTTTTGGTAATCAGTATTTAATAAAATAGACTATTTATAAAGGTATGCAGATATAGTGTTTTTAACATATTGGCTTGCATAAAAGGGTTGTCTAGCCAACACTGTGTGCAACACCTTATCAAAGCATTTGATAAGCCAGGTGAATATAAATGCAATCTTCAACTGTAACTGACCGACTCCCTAAGTCTGAGCTGCTCACTTTTCAGTCTTCTTTATGATTTTCAGTCTGGTGCATTTTAACTTTCAAAAAATTTTCAATTTCGCTGTAAACTGTGACATGCCAACATTCTAATGATTAACGATGCACAGACAATGGGAGCGCAGTCACGCACTGCTTAGCAGCAGAGACTTATCCCAAGAAAGGCTCATCAGGCAGTTTCTTCATTGTGCAAAGCACCACAGCGTTTACTTTCAAAACCCTGGGTGATATAGGCTACTACACATCTAGGGTATTATACAGAGATATTCACACACATATATATATCTATAAATTATAGCCTTTTGCTCCCAGGGCCATGGAAAACCAAATCATTGAGATTATATAAAGCACACAAGAGGCAGGTGCAGGGGGCGGGGGGTGCATGTAGCCTAGCAGTTGACACACGGATCGCACACTGAATCCCGGCTGTAGCTCCCGACTCCAGCTTCCTGGAGAGCAGCCGTGATGACCCGGGTGATCGGTTCCTCTCACTTCCACGGCAGGCCTGGGAGTGAGTTCCCGGCTCCTGGCTCCAGCCCTGGTCACAGAAACTACAGTCACTTGTGGGGTGAGTCAGTGGACGAGAGCACTCGTGCCCAATCCTCCTCCCTCTCTCTTCGTGTCTCTATCTCTCAAATCAAGAATTTTTTTAACAACACGGTAAACTGGATGTGTGTGAGGTTCCAGGCCAGGCAAGACAGCTGGCACACAGTAACAGCACTGTGGACGCGCTCTGAGATAATGAAAGACACACAGTCAGTGCACAGTCCCGGAGGCTCATCTCCGTCTCAGGCACCGTGCACAGCTCGTGTGCTGTGTCCTCACGTGACTGGCCGTGCAGTGGAGGGCTCACAGCAGGAACACTGCGCTGTGAGGCTAGGCAGGGACTTTCCAGCTCCACTGGAGCTTGTGTACATGGCCCACTGCGGACTGAAACACCGTTGTGTGTGCAGGGCTGTTAGGCCAAGACCACTTCCCTCGCTTTCCTGGGGTGACGTTGGCTGCAACACATTATCCTGTTATCACTGCAGGAAGTTGAGTGAAAGCTAACAGGAACTTTCTCTACTAATTTTACAACGTTTTGCGACTGAAATGATGTTAAAATAAAAAGGATACTAAAAATTGTACTGGCAGCATCCACCATCTCGGGCTCATTTCCTTGTATTATTGTATTATTTTTCCACTTCTGAAACTACATTAGACAAATAGCTTATTCCACAGACACACATGCGGGTGATGAGGAAGTATAGCCAGCGACTAATGAATACACAAGCAAAGATTTTGAAGAATTTTGTGCCAAAGTGAATTCATCTTCTAATTCCATTTTCCATGAACTTTTTTTTTTTTTTTTTGACAGGCAGAGTGGACAGTGAGAGAGAGAGACAGAGAGAAAGGTCTTCCTTTGCCGTTGGTTCACCCCCTAATGGCCGCCGGGGCTGGCACACCGCGCTGATCCGAAGCCAGGAGCCAGGTGCTTCTCCTGGTCTCCCATGGGGTGCAGGGCCCAAGCACTTGGGCCATCCTCCACTGCACTCCCTGGCCACAGCAGAGAGCTGGCCTGGAAGAGGGGCAACCGGGACAGAATCCGGCGCCCCGACCGGGACTAGAACTCGGTGTGCCAGCGCCGCTAGGCGGAGGATTAGCCTAGTGAGCCGCGGCGCCGGCCTCCATGAACTTTTTGAAGCCCCTCTATATGTTATATGATGTCATTCATATAACATTCGAAAATATCGAAATGAGTCAAGGGAGCTAGAAACAAGACAGCCGTTACAGTGGCTACTGCCTGGCCAGAGGAGCAAGCGTGGGAGATGCCGCGAGTGTCCCATTTGTGAATCTGAGAAGGGCTTACATGAATGTGTTCAGTCTGTGTAAATCCATCGCATTTTACACGTTTCTGCTTGGATCTTAATTTCCTTTCTCAGATGAAGGTGTGTTTCTCAACCCCAACATCTCGCAGACATCCTTGCAAAGCCATCCCAAACCCCATAATAGGAGGCATGCGTGTCTGTGTGTGCACGCACATGCTATCGTATCGTGTGTCTGCACGGCTACCTACACCTTGTGCGTCTGACTTTCAACTTCTCACAACCAGAGCAACAGGACCTGTGGTTATCGTCCCGCTGCCAGGAGCTGGCAGTGTTAGTCATAAAATTACTTTATGGTGCCAACCAGATTCACCTTACGTGCTACGAAATACTGGAAATTGAGGAATTCCACAGTGGAAAATGCACTGAGGCAAATAAATAACTGGGAAGATTATCTCATAGACTGGCATCTCCCTTTTAAAATCCTCCTTCCTGTGTTGTGGCTTGCCCCAAGCAGAGTTAAAAGGAAACTAAAACTACGCTCACTGGATCCTTTGTAACACACGACTTCTGGTCTTGCAACCTCCACGGCCCTCCCTTTATCCGGGAGCAGACGCCCCTCAGAAGGAGCCCCCAGGACCGACCTTGATGGCCGCAGGAGGTCCCAGTGCAGCAGGATCCTCAGCAGAAGAACCACTGTGCCCTGCACGGCCAGTTCCACAAAGATCCAGCCCAAGAAGCTCATCTCGAAGGGGCTCACGTAGGAATCCACGCCGAAGTTGTGGGTCAGGTCGTACTTGATTTGATTGTAGCAGAGTTCAATCAAGCCTTGACCCAGACAGAACTGGGGGAAAATAGTGAAGGCCCACTTGAGGACATCATAGATGTTCTGCAGGTTCTGCACAGTGAGAGAGAGGAAAAAGCAAACTCAAAGTCTCTCCTGTGTGCATAACAGACGGCAGTGGCACTTTTCCTCCTGGGCGATCTGTACTCCAGACCCCACCCCTGCTGCCCAGTGGCACCCTTAGGAAGTCGCCCACCAAGGGGATTATTCCCGAGACGGAAGAGCAGGTGGCACCTGCCTGCTTCCTTCCTAGTTCTCCTTTGTGGGATGGGAATGTCCACTGATTACGTCCACGGTTCGAGTTTGCTTTCACAGGTTCACAGCCAGCCAGTGCTGTGCCCCAGGATGCACCACACCTGGGGTGATAGTTAGCCAAACACTGAAGTTAGAGTTGGTGCTGGGATTAGCTGAGTCTTGGGGGCTGTTGGTAGGGCATTAATGCATTTTGAATGCAGAGACATGCACTTGGGTGACCAAATGGTATGATGCTGTGGGCTGCAGGAAGCCTAAACCCCGCTGAGAAGGAGGTAGTTGGTGAACATAGGTTATGAGGGTGGGGATCCTAGGGTGGAATCAGTGCCCTTACAAAAAGAGGAAGACACCAGAGGGCTCTCCCCTCTGTGTGAGGACACAGTGAGAAGCCAGCACCTGCAGGCCACTAACAGGGCTCTCATCAAGAACTAAACTGAAGTCACCTGGACCCTGAACTTGCAGCCTGCGGACCTGTGAGAAGTAAATGCTATGGTCTACGTCACCCAGTCTCTGGATTTTGCTATAGCAGCCTAAGCGAAGACATGCAGGTAACATCAGTTACAAGGCGGAGTGAGTGTTTGGAGTCAGTAATTCTAGAATCTGTGGCTGTGAACATTTTTTTTATTTTTATTTTTTACTTTTTTGACAGGCAGAGTGGACAGTGAGAGAGAGAGACAGAGAGAAAGGTCTTCCTTTGCCGTTGGTTCTGCGAACTTTATTCTTAACATACAGTAAGCATAAAATATATGTAGTTGTTGTTATTAAACACAGAATTAGGCAGTGTTCCAAGAACAAGCATGAATAAGGAGATGATAGGAACAGAACAGCTAGGACAGAATTCCAGAGAAAATAAAAAATGTAGGATGGCATGTGTGTTTGAATATAGCTTAATTGAATGTTCTAAAAAGTCAACATCTACCCTAGTTTTACTGTCTGTACCATCTGGTAGGCATTAATTTTATTGTCTAATGAGATTAAAATTATTACAGTGCAATCATGTGTCCACTAAATGCTTTGTGCAGGCTATTGCGTGCTTCCAGCTGCACTGCGCGTCATCACAGTCCATCCCACCCGGAAGTGCACAGGTGCCAGGGACTCACTCAGTGACCACTGAGGAAACGCAGTCCCAGGGGCTGACAGGCGTGCAGTCACACCGCGGCGGGGACAGGATTGATCCACCACCGTCCGGTCCCCAGAAGGAGACCTTTCCACCAAGGAGCACAGGCTGGAGGCGTTTCGACACAGCGCTGACACGTGAGCTGAACACCAGGCTTCGTGTGGCTGCTTTAGAGTATTCCACCCAGAACGGCCACGTGAATGGCAATGGCTAAACCAGCAAGGCTATGGAAGTACGAGGAATCAGTCCACACTTTATAATCTTTCTTTCTTATGTCAGCTCAGCAACTGACCTAACTTTTAAGGCACCAAATCTTCACAGTGTGTACACACAATGCACAACAATGCACGTCATAGCATCAGAGAATAAACTGACAGGGCTGTCAATCATATTCATACTGATGTGCAGATTTTCCTATGCTGCAAACTTTTGACCGGGTTAAATGCAGTTTTGAATAATGTGGTTTGGGGCAGCAGGAATTCAATAACCACTTTTAAGGGCATTTATTGTCCTATTGTGCTTTATTGGCTTTGCACATAGACAATAAAGTACAAAACTCCATTTAATTTCCCCATAGATTTACTTGACTACCTGCCACTAGTTATAAATACCAACCAATCCTTAAGGGGTTTATTTACCCCACTCTTTGTAAGATATGTCCCTGGATCAAGTAATCTATCAAATTAAAGAATTTCCTATTATTGGTGATAACAGAAATAGCAGAATATTGTATTTTTAACTCAAACTAATAACTAGGGAAATGACATATTAATAATGACAACTTTATTTATACAAAGTAGTTCAAAGGTTCATGGAATTAAAAGTTATTTATTTTGAAATAAAAATTGGGGGGCCGAGTCAGGGTGGGGGCACAGCAGGCTAAGCCACAGCCGCATCATTGGCATCCATATCAGAGCAGTAGTTTGAGCCCAGCTGCTCTGCTTCCAGTCCAGGTCCCTGCTAGCGTGCCTGGGAAGTCAGCAGACGATGGTCCGGGTACCTGGGCCCCTGCCATCCGCAGAGGAGACCCAGGTGGAGCTCCTGGCTCCTGGCTTTGTCCTGGCCCAGCCCTGGCTGTTGTGGCCATTTAGGAAGTGAACCAGTCAGTGGATGGAAGATTGATCTCTGTCTCTTCTCTCTGCCACTCTGCCTTTCAAATAAATAAATCTTCAAAAGTTTTAAAAAATATTTTTGCATAGCCTTTTCATCATATACATTGTCCATGAAGATGTCTTATATGCCTAGATTTCAAAATTTTTTAAATGCTCCTATCTGATTTCCAGAAACTCACGATGGTCTTTATAAAACTATGAACAAAAGTGCTTGCCATGCATGGGTGCTGAGGTGAAGAGTTCACACAATGAGGGCAGGGAGCTGCACAAATTTACAGAACAAACCATGGATTTGTGGGGATCGACATTGATGCTAGAATTGGCCACCTCACACACGGCGGCTGGCAGCAGCAAGCGGGGCACCCACACTGCAGTTTGCATGTGCAATGGTAACACAGGGGTGGCCGGGAGCCCAGTTGCCTTCCTGGCTTCATTAATTCCTGAAGGGCTTACCGCGGCATAACTTACCAACGACTACTTGAAATAATGTAAAATGAATATTTTAGCAGTGTCAATATTCTTTTGCAAAGAATATCAAAGAACAAAGGAAAAGAAAGATTTTGCCAAACTACTGAAACGTCTTTTACTATTTCTCCCAGGTGACTCCGATTGACGTTTCTGCTAACAGCGCATTGCCGGTGTCTGTCCAGGGAGCAGGGCTGCCCGCGACTGAGGTCACCAGGCCTTTCCACGCCGCACTCTTGGCATTGTGTGGGTGGGAAGGCTCCTGACTGCTCTCCCTTTGGAGCTGACCCCTCCCCTGCAAGCCCACCCCCTAGAGCAGCCCTCTGCATCTGAGCTCCTCACACAGGGACCCTCCACCTTGCGTCCCATCTCCCTCTCCGCATAGCTCACACGTGACAGCCGCGGCTGGGTCATCCTGAAGACCTGCCAGGGAGGGAGGAAGTCACGCGCTGCCTCTGCTGCTTTCACACTCTCCTCAAGCCAACGCCAATTAACTGCTCTTCAGCCCTTCTATCCAGAGGCGGGCGCATGACTGGAGTAGACCTGCAAACCCACTGGAATAGACGGCTTCCTTCACTGACTGCGTAATGGACGCTTACACACGTGGGTGCCTCTGTACAGACATGCGGCACGAGGACAAGCAGAGATCCGCCTGGCCAACCTTGGAGGCCTGTCGTGCCCTACAGGTCCAGCTGTGTGCATCAGTCCCGCACCCACACCTGTACTTTCCCCAGGTGGTCTCAGCCCATGAGTCAATGCGGCACCTGGAGCTACTCAGGAAGCAGAGCACACGGCAACCAGAGGGAGCCCCAAGAGAACAGAGTCGTCAGAGCAGAGAACAGGAAGGGCTGAAATCCAGGGGCGGAGGAGGGCGCGAAGGCTGGAGTCCCTTCCTGCAGGTGGTGCAGCGAGACCAGGGACTGAAAGACGGGTTAATACAGAGGCCACAACCTGCTGAGGTCAGCCTCCCTGGGGAGGAGACAGAGAGGAAGGGACACAGCAGCAGACTCACAGGGTCGGTCAGCAGCTGGAGCAGAGACCCCAGAGTGACCGGCAGACAGGAGCAGTCTACTGCAGAGAGGCGCCTCCCTCCCAGGAGGATTGCTCCCAACCACGGGTCCCACGTTTGCTCCAACAATTGAAAAGTGCCCTGACGTTTCTCCAACGCTCAGACGACAGCAAAACAAAACCGGCTCCAGCGGATCATCAGCAAACTGCGTGAGGAGCTGGCGGGGGTGGGTGTGGGGGTGTGGGGGTGTGGGGGTGTGGGTGTGTGGGTGTGTGGGTGTGGGGGTGTGTGGGTGTAGCAGCCAACACCCTCACACTCTCCCCTCACCAGGGGAGCAGGGGAAACTGAGCTCCATTTGTGCCGACGGTGGCGCAGCTGGGACGTGGCTCTTACGATGACAGATGTGGTGCTGTTCATTAGGATCAGTTTCTCTCTCCACAGCTTGCAGACGGCAGATGGTGTCGGATACCAGTTGGAAAAGCGACAAAACAATCGGGCATCCACACTCTGCTCTCAATCGTTCATTGGCGGGGGTGGGGAAGACTTGGGACCTTGGACCAACCTGGGCTTTGGACACGATGGCCAGGAGCCGGGGCACGGTGGTCATGAGCATGGTGCACAGGCCAAAGATGAAATTCAGCGAGATGTAGGAGATGAGAGCCACGTCCGCGCTGGAGAAGAGGCCGGACGTCAGGTACATCCACGGGAGCGTTGCGTATCTGAAAAGCAGGGCAAGACATCCACGCTGCGGCACCGACCTGCGCACCGACCGGATTACGGGTGTGATCCTGTGGCCTGCCGGCTTCCCACTGAGCGGCCAGAGGCACACCTGACTCAGCACATCCCCCGGTGCTGCAGCGGAAGTGCTTCGCTCGCTCTCCTCAGGGCTTCCACAGGATACAAGGTTCGTGGACTGCAGAAAATATGGTTTTTCAAAGTTTGCTTTATGTCTGTCAAACCAGCTGTTAGCAGAAATGTACCGCTTTAGTGCTGGTGACCTGTGATCATTTAACAAGCGACTGCATACAGGTGACACGGACGTCTTTACCAGATTGCTGTTTATAGTCCTTGTCCATATTCCCACTGAACTATATATTTTTGCTTTTTACTATTTATTTAGTGTAGTATTAAGCCTCTGACTATAATGTAAGTTAAAAACAAGGCATCTCAAAAATCAAAAAGGAGCAAGGAGGAGGGGGAGACCGACAGGAGGGAGGACGGGAAGATTCTATTTTGGGGATTGAAGAGAGGAACTACATTGAGTTTGTTCTCTTTGTATTACTGCATCACATCGTGTTAATATGAGAATTAATGAGAATTGTGTTGTAGCAGTCAGCATGCAATTTACTGTGACCCTGAGACTCTAGCATTAAATACATTCCTTTTTTAAAAGAGGTATGAGTTGGCTGGTGCTGTGGGGGGCAGGCTGAAGCCCTGCCTGCAGTGCCAGCATCCGTATGGGGGCCAGTTCAAGTCCCGGCTGCTCCATTTCTGATCCAGCTCCCTGCTAATGCACCTATGAAGGCAGTGGAGGATGGCTCAGGTCCTTGGGCCCCTGCACCCACATGGGAGACCCAGAGGAAGCTCCTGGATCCCAGCTTCAGTTTGGCCCAGATATTGCCATTGCGGCCATTTAGAGAGTGTACCAGCAGATGGAAGACCTCCCTCTCCATCTCCCTCTCCCTCTCCCTCTCCCTCTCCCTCTCCCTCTCCCTCTCCCTCTCCCTCTCCCTCTGTAACTCTTTCAAATAAATAAAATAAATCTTTTAAAAAAAGGTATGATGTTATTTTTGGTGCATTTTTTTGAAATCCATGTATGGTTGTTGCATAATATGCATTTTCTATGTGTTATGTATTGTTTGAACCAACAACAACAACAACAAAAGCCTTAAATTCCATTTTCCGGAGGCATTTGGAAGCCCCCTGGCAGAGGAGCAGCAGCATGGGGTGTGGCGTGCACATGATTGACCTCCCCTGTCTCCCACAAGGGGGCGCTCCTGGGTGAGTCAGGAGCAACACCTGGTGGTTACTGAGAGGGTTAGAGGACAGCAGAGTCTGGGAAGCTGCCTGCATCAAAATCAGGCAGGAAACTTGCAGTGGACACCCCTCCCCCCAGAGGCCCCTGCAGTGGCCATCAAGTGGCCCCCTGCACCCTCAGCACTGACTCCCACGACCCAGAAGCCCGCGCCACGATCCTGATCTGACAGCAGACCCCACAGCCGGGCATCCACAGCCGGCACGGGAAGGGCCACGCCCAGCAGTCAGCTCTGCAGCCCCCTGACACTGACATCCAGGACACCGCCCAAATGCCTCAGAACAAAACCCCTGCTTTGTTCCTTCTTCCCCCACAATCCTAGAGCCAGCCTCCATCATGCAGACCCTCAGCTCTGTCACCCTCAAGTGCATCACTTTAAAGAAACTGGCACTTTGAGTGACAGCTCCGAACCTCAGCAAAGTCCCTGACTCACAATCCCCACCGTCCCCAGGTGGCCCACGCACACGGGGCCCTCGTGGTCTCTGCACCCTCCAGTGCTTGCCCGCGGAACCGGAAGTACTCCAGGGCCCCGACCTGTTACCTCCTGAAGGTCCTGAAACTCTGCGAGCACGGCACAGGCGCTAGGGCCTCCAGATGGTTGCTATGGTAGCGTGCAGCCTGCGATACTGGGTGCCTTGCAGGTGCAGAGGCACAGCCTTCTGCTTGGACCGTAAAAGTAATTTTATACACAACATCGCAGCTTCCAGGACTTCACTCAACAGCAACCGGCCCTCAGGACGTGAGTACAGGAAAACTATCCGAGCGCAGGAAGGGCGGGCAGCTTCAGCCAGTGGTTCTGCAGCAGAATTAAATCGAACCAAAATCACCGCGGAAGAGGAGAGGACGGGCCACTCCATGCTTTCGACCTCAGCACCTCCGAAACACAGCGCGGGGACAGGAGTGGAGCCCGCCCACACTCGCAGCACACCCTCCCCGCTCCCTCAGGGTCCCTAGGGGCAGAAACCCGGAGCGGACTCCGCCGGGGGCTGCTCTGAGACGTGAATGCAATCAGAGTACCGAGACACACACAGCGGCAGAAGCTTGTGACCCAGCCCTGGGCAGCGGCACGTCGCTGGGAGACCCCGAGCCAGCAGACGCCACCAGCTCACGCTGTTCTGGAACAGCACCTGGCCAAGCCTGTTCAGTCCAGGCGAAGCCGAAGGTAGCCACTGTGGGACGCCTCGCCCCGGGTCACAACACCAGGCCTTTCTCTGCTCCGTATGAGCCTGGCTCCAGCCAGCTCTCACCGTCCAACTTTGTCATGGGGTGGGGGGGACCCTGGAGCCAGGGTGGCAGCGCCTCCCGGGCCTCCCAGGCAGGTGGGGCCAGCGCACAGCAAGGCCGTCTCCTGCTTTGACCAGTGTCTGCAATGGGAGAACGCAGGGGCCCTGCTGCCCTGCTCTCAGGCCTGGGCACCGCATCTGCACTTGAGGGGACAGTATCCACCCGGACACCAGTCTCTGTTCTGTGTGAGCCGCTCACTCCACAAGGGGGCTCTCAGGCCTGGGCACCCCGTCTGCACTTGAGGGACCAGTAACCACCCGGAGACCAGTCTCTGCTCCGTGTGAGCCACCACTCCACAAGGGGGCTCTCAGGCCTGGGCACCCCGTCTGCACTTGAGGGACCAGTAACCACCCGGAGACCAGTCTCTGCTCCATGTGAGCCGCTCACTCCACAAGGGGGCTGCTCTGGGTCTGTCCTTTAAAGAGCTCAGTGCACCAATCTACTATTTAAGACATAATTAAGAGACAAAGGCACTGTTCTGAATCCTCGCACTGAGAGGTCCCATCGCGACCTTAGCCAAGAGTCTCCGGGCTGGTTTTCAGCCAGCTATGATTCCAGACCCTTGTTTTTAGTTTTTTTTGTTATGTTTTCTTTTCTTTTCTTTTTTTTTTTTTACTATATTTTCACTAGTTGCCTTTCAAATGGTTGGTTTAAATTAACATATTAGCAACTCTAGTTCCTCTATGCCTTTTTGTTTTTTAAAAGATTAAATTGACTTACATAGTTTTGGTGATGGCCTTTGATGATCTCCACTGTTTTATTAAAATGCAGTGCAGGATCATTTTAGTGTCCTTTAATTTGCAGGAGATCGGCGCATATCCACAAGCATTCTGGGATCATCGGGGCAGCTGGCCCCTTTCCCAAGCTGAGAGAATTTCCGAAGGCACCAAACAGGATTCTGTGGCCTTATCTTCAGTCTGTGGGCACTACATGCGCACCAGACGCGTCTCAAAGTCTCAGCTTCTGTTCTGTTTGGTGCCTTCCAGCTCCTCTCTTATTCACAAAACGCATAATCAATACATCAGCACTCACAAGATACGTGACGTGGTGAAGCGTCTCCATGGCTATGTAAGCTACACCTTTTTTTTTTTTTTTGTCATTTTTATATGCCACCTTCCGCTTTTGAATGCTAATCCCGCACCTTTACAGCTCAGATACCAAATTTCCCTTGCTAGAAAAAAAGCGCTGGGTATTTTTGCTTTGCCGTGTCCTAGGGGAAGTATTCACCCACCCTGCCCCTGCCTTCTTCAGCTCTCAGGCCACTGAGCCACAGTTCAGGGCCTGGTGTCAGCCTGCCGGGACTGTTTCAGGGCCTCCGGGACCTACGGGTCCTGTGGGGTCAAGAGGGCCAGCAGCTTGGCTGGCCCCAGCCTGAGCCGGCAAGGTGGCTGGCTGCCTGCTGTCCTTCCCCGTGCAGGGCCGAGCTCCAGAGCCGTGTGCAGGGCTGTACTCCAGGGAAGGGGGAGCACCCTGTGAGTCTCATCTCGGCGCGATCGCAGACACAGTCCAAGTTGGCTCCCGACATCTCGTAGTCCTCCAAGTTAAGAACCCTTAACCAGGAGTGCGGAACCCCTGCCGGCCCACGCCTCTGCAACAACAGGTCTGTGCCTCTCCAGAGACTGCTTGCACAGCACTGTGAGGCAGGTGGAGAGAATTCTTAGCTGAATTCAGACTCGTAAAGGGGTTCACAACCAAGGCAAGATTAACACAATTTCTAAAAACGTGGTTTGTAAGAGAATCTAACCACTTCATTGTGTCTAAGTTTCACCTTAGTTTTTGAACTCTGCTCTCCTAAATTCAAAGTTGATTTTATAACAAGGTCTATTTCTCTCACACTCTAAGGGCATGTAGTAACAGGATCCATTCAGCGGAGTCAACAAACCAATCAGATTATTTTCTGAGAATGAGGCAGACTCGCCAATAGATACCTGGGCTTGTAACCTCCCAGTCGCGTAAACTTACACACCACCAGCGAGTTTTGTAGCTGAAGACCCAGCATCCTCTAAAGAGTAAAACAACTCCAAGAGCACTAATCCCGCTAAACAGCCCGGGGACTTCACCCTGGGTGGCCTGCGTCACTGACGCGAGCTGCTCCGTTCAGTCTTCAAGCAACAGAAATGGAGTTTTACAGGAGGGAGCTGAGGCTCCAGACAGAAGCTGACATTCCCGGGGCCACAGAGCTAACGACTGGCAACCTCATGGTTCCCGAAATCTTCCTCTTTCCCGCTACAGTCATCCACCCAGCCAGCCACAGTGACGCACACTTGGTTAAGTGAAACTCTGTCCGCTAATAGCTGTTCAGAGGCCGCGAGTTTAACTAAAACCTATGTAAGGATCATTTTCCTTAGAGTCTGTGGATTACATAAAAGCAGGATGTTTTGTTTCAAAGGCAGCCTTGAATTACAACAAATTAGCATTTTAATTGTTTTCCCTGCCCTCAGCCACTGTCTTCTATATACGCAGCCTGTAGTTGGACATGCAGGTGTAGCATCTAAAATGGCACACACGTTCCCAGCGCTGGGGACACGAGCTAAGGTCCTCGTCGCCGTGCACAAACGTGCAGTGTGCGGAATTAGTTTCCGGCTTTTGTTGTTTTTCCTCTGAGAAAAAGTGAGAACGGTTAGACGAAACCTTTCCAGCCCCTCACATCACAGGAGAGGGGAAAATACCCGGGACAGAGCTTCACGGGAGAATCTCCACGAAGCGATTCTGCAGCTAACTGGACTACACACTTGAGCCAAAGTGCGAATAACAGAGAACCCATCTCGGACGGCACCGCCTCGTCAACCCGCTCGAGGGCCTTCCTGAGACGGGGCCGTGCCGTCCCCACTCTGCCCCGGCACCCTTCCTGCCTCCACAGGCACTCGGCCGCCGGCCCTGGCTTGTTTGCTCGGTGCCTTGTGCAGAAGCAGCGTAATTGCTTGGAGAGAGAGAAAAGCATGAAGCCGCCAGCAGGCTCAAAGCCATCCTGAGGGTTTTCTCCTTCGGCAAACAAACCGTAATTCTGCGGCAGCGTCTCTCATCACATACCCGAAGAGCGCCAGCAGGAGGGCCGTGGCCGCCAAGTTCTCGCGGAAGGTAAAAGCTGTTAACTGGAAGGGGATGATAATGGCTACACACAGGCCGACGGAAATCAAGTAGAAGAGCTGAGAAGAGAAAGAGAAAAACGGGGCCTGTTACATCAGGTGCGCATATTCATGATCCACTCACCCCGACTTCAGATGGGCTCCTGTGGAGGTTGCCTAGCAGCGGACCTGGTCCTGGAGAACCAGTCTTAACTGGCCGAGCTGTGACCCCGAAGCCCAGGTGGAATGGGACTGTGTTGGAAAAGCTCATTACATTTCAGCGCAGCCATTGGGGGGGGGGGCCCTATTCCAGCATGACCAGTGACCCCATCATATGAGTGGATTAGCCACTAGCACACAGAGGGGGCAGAAGGCAGTGCAGCCTGCACGCCCAGGAGAAACCAGCCATGCCCAGCCCTGATCTCAGACGTCCGCTTCAGGGCCGTGAGCAGCCACATCTCTGCTGGCAACACCAGCTACTTCCAGATGGGCACGGATATTGAGGTAAACTCATGTTTGTGCAAACATGCTGAAATGCCTGCCTACTGGCATTGTCACCCTCAGCCATCTCCTGCAGGAAGGGCCAAGGGACGCAGATACCTCCCACGAAACGCAACACCCCCACTGTGGGCAGGGACCGACCCTCGCTGCCCACCCTGCCCTCCAGGTGCTCCCACAGGCCCACAGCAAACCTGACCCAGCCAGCAACTCCTCCTCTGGCTAGAGGGCCCTCCTCGGCATCACCCACAGGGCAGCTCCTTCTCGCTGGTCAGCTCTCGGCGTCAGGGCCTCCCCACTGAAAGCCACTATCTCCTGCGTTCTCACACGTGCAGCTGTGAGCCGACCGCACCCTGTGCATTTGAGTGCTTCCTTTGCTTCTTCTTTAAAGGATCTCAGCCCTGTGAAGGAGGCACTCTCCTCTGCTCACCCCGGCTCCATCCACCTCTGTCCACTGGACGACAGCAGCATGCCACAGGGCAGACGCTTACCAGGCTCAGGAACGCACCGCTCACAGCTCCGGAGCGGGAGGCCCGCGATGCGGGCTCCAGCAGATTCGGGGTCTGCGGAGGGCTGCTTCCCCGTCATGGGCAGTGCCGCCTCCTGTCCTCACACGACGGAGGCTCCAGAGCTCTCCGGCCTCTTCTATACGGGCCCCAACGTGACCATGAGATGCAGCGGCCAGTGGCCAGCAGCCATGGACGGGAATGGGACTTTATCACCCAGGGGACACGCACCTGGGGAGTGTCCTCCCCTCTCCTGCCTGCAGGAGTCCCCGGTACAGAAGGGACGGGGCCAGCACTTCCCCGTCATGGCTTGGAGTCAGGAATCACCCTGGGTGCTGAGGAAGGTCCGATCTCCGTGTCTCGTGCAGACCCTCTGACCAGGGCCTGGAAGGGGAGGTCTCCACGTCCTCCCTGCCACTGAGAGCCCCAAGTGACCACTGCCAGCAGGCAGGGTTGGGGAACGCAATTCAACTAAACAAATTCCTGAAAGGTTCGGGTGACCCAAACAAACTGCACTTTCAGGGAAAAAAAATCCAGGGAACGTGACTAACATCCGGGGAACACGGTTAAAAGGAAACTGACCGGCTCAGGAACAGAATTGCTGAGGAGAACAGGCTCACGTGCTGGCTTCTGCACTGAGTCACGCAGCAGGTGCTCAGCAAACCTTGGGCCACTTCTGCCTGCTGTGAAGTTAGGTTTTCCGTGTCGCAGGACAAATCACGTGCCTGAGGGTAAAACCTGACTTCTCCCCTGCACAGCCTAACAACAGAAGCGGGCGCTGACCACTGAGCAGCACAATTCTTACAGCAAGCGTGTGGAACTGGAGGAAACATGTTGACGGTGCGTCTGTTGCGTCCTGCAGTGGGACCTGAATCCTAGGAAGGCACTGGCACCCACTGCAGGGCTCCTGCTAGGGAACGGGCCACAGACCTCACGGCAGGAGGTTGCAGGCATGGGGGTGACGAATCCTTCTAACTACCCTCCCCTCCTCCCCCTGCAGAGAGCACGTTAAAGGTGACCGTTCACTCATCTCCCCACACAACACTTAGCATCTGGGCACATCCCTTCCCTTGCAGGTTTCTAGCCCTCCGGGCTGGTCAGCTGCCCCTTAGGAAGCAGTTCTGGATGGCTGCAGGTGGTCAGCTATAACGACTTAACCTGGACCAACACACTGCCAGGAAAAGGCTCCCTCCCAACCCCCCTTAACCATATCAGGGCGCAGAGGCACACAGGGTGGGGTCCCCGAATCCTACCATGTCATACAGGAAGTTAGTGAACCAGTACGTCCTGTAGCCAAGGCCACTTATGTGCTGCAACCTCTTGGCTCCAGTCACTCTGTCCCTCACCACAGAGCTCCCGATGGACGCAGACAGGATGGAGAAGCCGAGCACGATGCACAGGGCAACACCGCACTGACGGATGCTCTCCAGGCTGTGGGTAAAGCAGAAGAGCTCAGCAGATGCCAGGTGGCAGACGCGCCTAAACCTGCCCCCATTGCCCTCAGGGCGCGTGGTGACCACGGAAGCGTCGACTGAAGCTTGTGAGCAGCCAGGCGTGCGGGCTGAGGGCAAGCACCCCTCACGGAACCCCTCAGCCTCCTTTTGAGACCTGGATTGTTTCCAGAAGACATAACTGGGGATCACAAGACGGAGGGGAGTCTCGGAGTCTGCCCCCCCATCCACTGACCCTGACTCCCAGAGTCCTCCACGGTCACCCAGGCCCTTTGCCCACACTGGGACTGCGTTGCTCATCCCTGGTGGGGCAGCTCCTTCCTTCCATGGCCATCTGTGACTCTAGTGACCTGAACTACCGGGAGGGTTTGTAACTCATCGCACGTCACTGCAGTAACAGCCTCTGGACACCTGCTGGGAGATTCTGCCGCCTGGAGCTCTGTTGAATTCCTTCTCCCCTGCTCTTTGCTCTGCTCCCTCCCGCAGCAAACCATCTGCCAGGCCACACCTTCTTTCCCATGTCACATTCTACGACAGATGGCACTGTCCTCTCCAGGCAGGTGCAAAGGTGGGTTGGCAAAGGTAGGCCCCTGGAGGTCAGAGTGCAGCCCGCACCTCCTGCCACGGGAGCGACGTGGGGAGAGAAGGCCCACGAAGCAGCTTTGCTTGCTCCCACTCCACCGGGCAGGCCATAGGCAGGGTGTGAACCATGTGCTCTTCCACTACCAATTTGCAACAAAACGTCTGTCCTCCATGTGACAGAGAAGGGAGACGGGGAGGGAAAAGACAGGCAGGGTGGCCCTGCACCCTTTACCACGAGGGGAAGAACTGACACGGAGGTTGGTACCCAAAGTCAGCACCTGGACTGCAGCCGGATGGGCGGGGAAGTCTTGCAGGAGAAATGCACAGGAGGCATGAGTGTTTACCACGAAGCCAGGCTGATTGTTCTGGAGGGAGCAGCCCCTTGAGCAGCCACTGCTTGGAAACGCAGCTGTGTGGTACAGCCATTCATCGCAACCTCAGCGACTGCACCCCCTCCCCGCCCCCATCACCAAAGCAGCGCCCGTACACTAGTGCTGCAGCACTGCTCAGGGAGATGGCAACGGGGACCACCTTCGGGAACCGCCCCTAAGTTACCCATGCATTTCCTCCCACAGCCGGGGCCCCTCCCACACTCCTCCCACTCACATCTTGTCCTCGTTCAGCAAGGCGCCTCCGTACGGGTGGCTATAGAGCGTTATTCCTGGGAGAGATAAATTGAACAGTGAGTCTCAGGCCCCCTCCCGCACGGGGAATCTTAGCTCCAAGCTGAATCACTCAGCCCCAAGCTGAGTGAGTGTGCAGTGAGTGTGCACCCTGGAGCACACAGAGCACGTCCCATCTGCCGTGCCCAGGCCCAGTCCGCCTTGTGGTGCAGCTGCTGCGTGCTGGGTTCCTGGGCTGCTGCTGTCCAGCATCAGTGGCAGGCATTGCCCACGGACTCCATGACGGACACCGAGCACGCCTGCTACCACGCTTCCCTGAATGATCCTCACAAGGACCCCAGTGCACCAAGCAATGCGCTACTCACATTGTATAGTGCAGAAACCAACCCAGGCTAAACAACAACACACAAAGGAGATTACTGGGTACACACGAGATCAGTGTGCAGAAATTCGCTTCTAGAGGAAGCCAGTTCTGAGAAAAGCTGACCTTGTCCTTGGGAAGTTTTGGTTCTGGAGTTGTTGCTTTGCCAGGCTGGAGCATCAGAGTGATGCCAGCAGCCAACGTGGGGAAACTGCCATCAAGCCAGCAATGTAAAGACTTTCATTATCAAGTCTGTTCATGGTGTCGCAGAGCGATATCCTTCCCCAGCCACTTCCAGTCAGTGCTGCATGAAGAAGAGCTAACTCCGGGCAAACGATCGGTGCTTCATCTTCAAGACACTGAACTGTGCGAGTCGGCAGCCTCCCTGACTCTGGCTGGCTCAAACGTTGCGCAGCACAGCGTCCGGCTCCATGCCTGCCCCTGGACTCGCCTTCTGCTTTTGGCTCACTTTTAATGTGTCCTATCGTCTGTCGTTCCCATGCCCGAATGAGAGTACCTCCACAGGCACAAGCAGAGATGGAGAAAGCACATTGCGGCTGGGACAGACCACAGTGCCCCCGGGATCCCACGGTGCTGCCTGCAGGTGCCGTGGAGCTGAGCGCACAGCGCCCCACCCGCCTCTCCAGCCTGCAGGTGCCGTGATCTGAGCGCACAGCGCCCCACCCGCCTCTCCAGCCTGCAGGTGCCGTGATCTGAGCGCCCAGCGCCCCACCCCCTCTCCAGCCTGCAGGTGCCGTGATCTGAGCGCACAGCGCCCCACCCCCTCTCCAGCCTGCAGGTGCGGTGATCTGAGCGCACAGCGCCTCACCCCCTCTCCAGCCTGCAGGTGCCGTGATCTGAGCGCCCAGCGCCCCACCCCCTCTCCAGCCTGCAGGTGCCGTGATCTGAGCGCACAGCACCCCACCCCCTCTCCAGCTATGCCAGCCTCCCTCTCTCTTCTCTCACAGCTCTCCGAAGAAAGGTCAGTGGGAGCTATTCGTTCAAGTTCCTGATACAGTTTTCCAAGATTACTGACTTGACCATAAATTAACGTTTTCTGGGTGTCCTGTTCCTGGTTCCCAGCGTATGTCTAATGCCGGACGGATGCCTGTCCTAGACCGGGACTTGATGTACACACTCAGCACTTGCTGAACTCTGTGGTTCTGATACCTGACCTCTCTCCACCAAAACACCCACCAGTCTCTCTCCTAGCTCTGTCTCTCACTGGATTGACTTCTAGTCTCATTCTTTACGGTGTCTGCTAGTCACCACCCTTCCCAGGGACAGCACTGCCTGGATGAGCGGCCCAATACTGGTTACCAGCTGGCTGCACAAATGCCAGATGACACTAAATGGTGCTTCCAAACATGAGATTCGGCTGAGGAGAGTCAGGCAGCGGGTGCTAGAGATGGTAGACACATTTGCATGGCTGCTATCCCAGACTCAGCACATACGTGAGAACATTCTAGATAGGGGAGAATCCGGGAAAATGTAGTTAGCTGCATATTATTTTATGAACCCCAGAGAATATCAGAAAGTTGTTAAGCTCATAAATACACACACATCTGAAGAAAGGGGGGTATAAAAATATCCTCACACAGCTGAAGAATCGTCATGTTTCAGAGGAAATGGATCTGCTGGGGGTTGGAGAGAACAGGTGGTCCAAGCAGGCAGGTTCCAAGAACACAGCAAAGCACATGACTAGAAGAGGGAACACAGCATCAGCTCAACCTCCAGGGAGGGGAGGGGCTGGCCTCCCCCTGGCACCATCACTCCAACCCCAGCCAGGAGCACGTCCAAGAAGCAGAGGGAAACGTACAGAGGCCCTGTGCTCTACCTAGACACAGATGCCCTTGGCCATGAGCCCAGACCTCTCCCAGGATCCTCCTCTCCCACCATCTCTTTCCCTGAACAGCAGCAGCAGGCACACTCCACTGCCTCCCGATACGTCCTTGTCCACACCCAACACCGACGCCCTCACATGTCTGCTTGATGATGAGTTCTAAATCTTCTTTAAATCGTTGACTGTGCTTGGTTTGGTTCCCAGCTTTATTGAGCAACAAACAAAAACTGGGTACATGGCATAAAATATGACGTCTTGCTATATATACACATTGTGAAGTGATGAACACAATCAGGCTAATGAACACATCCTTCGCCCGGTGTACACAGTTGGCTGGAATGTAAATTAATACCATTTATAAAAAAATCAGTCTGGAGTTACCTTAAAGAACTGTACGATCCAGAAATCCCAATTCTGGGTACATAATCCAGAGGAAATGAGGCCGGGCATTGTGACACAGTGGGTTAAGCTGCCACTTGAAAGCCTGTGTCCCACCTCAGAGTGCCAGTTTGAATCCCGGCTGTTCTGTTCCCAATCCAGCTTCCTGACAACGCATGCTGAGAAGTAGCAGATGATGGCGAAAGTGCTTGGCCCTGCCATCCATGTGGTAGACCTGGATGGAGCTCCAGGCTCCTGGCTTTGGCCTGGTCCAGCCCTGGCTGCTGCAGTCATTTGGGAAGTGAACCAACAAATATAGGATCTCTCTCTCTCTTACTCACTCACACTCTGCCTTTCAAGCAGATGAAAATCAATTTTTTTACAACAAAAGGAAATCAGTGTCTTGATTTCACTCCTATGTATCTGCACTATCATTCCAGCAAAGAATTATTCAAACTAACCAGTGTGGGAACAACCTAAGTGTCCCTGAATGGATGGATGGATGAAGAAAGTGTGATGTGGACAGTTACACACACACACACACACACACACACACACAGAGTGAAGTTCTCTTCAGCCTTAACAAAGAAGGAAATCCCAGGCCAGTGTTGCGACAATAATGGGTTAAGTTGCCACCTGCAATGCTGGCTTCTCATATGGGTGCTGGTTTGAGTCTCAGTCGCACCACTTCTAATCCAGCTCCCTGCTAAGGTGCCTGGGAAAGCAGCAGAAGATGGCCCTGCACCCATGTGGGATACCCAAGTAACGCCCTGGCTTTGGCCTGGCCTCAGCTGTTGTGGTCATTTGGGGAGTGAACCAGTAGATGGAAGATCTGTCTCTAGCTGCCTTTCAAATAATAAAATGAATCTTAAAAAAAAAAAAAAAAAAAAAAAAAAAAAAAAAAAAACAGGAAATCCCACCACTTGTGACAACATGGACGGACCTGGAGGGTATCATGCTAAGTGAAATAAACCAGACACAGATGGAGAAGCCTTGCATGACCTCACCTACAGGTGGAATTTCCACAAGTTAAATGCATAAGAACAAAGTAGAACTGTGGTTACTGGGGGTCAGGGTGGGGGAAGGGAGATGCACTGTCAAGTGCAAGATGAGTCAGTTCTGGGGACTGTGCAGCAGAGAGACTGGAGTTAGCGATGACGTAACTGGAATTCGAAAGAGCGGATCTCACGTGCCCTGAGCACACACCGGACTGAACCCGCAGGGGTGCCCCGGGGAGGGGGGCACGGGGGGCACAGGAGGTTCAGACCCTGAGTCCTCACACACCGGTGAGCAGAGGCCTCTCGTCTGCAGATTCCATTAATCTTCAATTATGTAGGAAAAAACTGCACCTGCCCTGAACACACAGATTGTTTCTTGCTATCACTCCATGAATGATATGGTATAACAACTGTTTCCACAGCATGACATGGTATCACACATGTAATCGTGGGATGGGAGGATAGTGTGGGTTCTACATAAATGCTGCTTTTTATACATAAGACGTGGGCATCGGAGGACTGTGATGTTACCGGCCCTGGATCCACTGCCCAGCTCACACTGTGGGGTGACGCCTCCAACAACAACCACCACCCATTGCCATTGCCGCCCACCAGCCAGAGCCTCCGGCAGTTTGTATGAATTCTCAGCCCCAGAGCGACTTGGTCTTCGCTACCGTCACACACGTTTACAGGAGAGGCACCTGGAGCACAGGTATTTGAAGAAACATCCTGAGACTGACAGCGGCAGCGTGCTGGGACCCAAGCTCCGGGCTGGGACGCCACAGTGCATTTTTTCTTTCTTCCTTTCTTTGAAAGTCAGTTACTCAGAGAGAAGGAGAGGCAGAGAGGGAGGGAGGGAGAGAGAGGTCTTCCATCTGCTGGTTCACTCCCCAGTTGGCACCAATGGCCAGAGCTGTACTCATCTGAAGCCAGGAGCTTCTTCTGGGTCTCCCATGCGGGTGCAGGGGCCCAAGGACGTGGGCCATCTTCTACTGCTCTCCCAGGTCATAGCAGAGAGCTGCATCAGAGCTGGAGCAGAAGTGGAGCAGGTGGTTCTTGAACCAGTGCCCACATGGGATGCCAGCACTACAGGCGGTGGCTTTACCTGCTCCGCCACAGCGCCGGCCCCCACAATCCATTTTCTACCAGCATTTCATGCAGTTCCCTTTGGCACGCACGTCTGATGTTCCAAAGAACGTTCCATTCCGCCGGAGGGAGACAGGCTGCAGGCTAAGCGCCTCTGCCCTGCTCACTCCGCTGCACAGATCTGCAAGCAGCTCTGTAGAGATCCAGCTACAAGATTTTCAACTCCCAGGGGTGGATCTATTTTTGACCAAGTTGCCTAAATGTCTTTTCTCACACTGATTCGCTGAGTCATTGCTGAAGATTCAAGGCGGTGCTCCAACATCTGCTTGCTGCACCCTCCCTCCTGCTATGAATTCATCACCTGTCACTTTGTAGCGCATTTCCTGGATTCGTGTCCTTTTGGGGGGCTTTCATCCAGGAGGTGAGTGTGCACCTGGTCTCCTGCCTCCCAGTGGAGTGACTGGCTGCCCTGCGGTTGGCAGTTCCCGGCAAGCCACACCCTAGCCCGGTTCCCCTGAGACATTTCCCCAGGCGCTAAGCTGGTGCTGAAAGCCCTGTTAACCACACGACTATGGGGCGCTTGCTCACCTTTGTGAGTCAGCTGGCAGCACTGGAGAAGGTAGATTCTTGCAGCGAAAAGGAACCCCAGGAGGCGGGGAAGCTTGGACACACCCCGTGTTCCAGAAGCCCAAACCGGAGCAGAGGAAGCCGCTCCTGACGCAGGGAGAGTCCTCCCACCCCGAGGCCCAGATCTCTGCCCGTCTCCTCCCATCACCCGTCAGCCCGGGCACTGGAACTCAAGCTGAGCACTTCCGCGAGTGCCCGCAGTGCTGACCGCACAGGATGGAGAATCAGTGAGAGCAGCCGGCAGGGGAACCCACCGCCGCGGCAGGCAGCTGCCCTCCCCTCCTGCCCCTCACCTGTGGACAGGAGCCCCTGCAGGCTGCGCTCCAACCCGGGACTCAGGCGCACACAGCCACTGTGCAAATGCCCAGGCTCTGCAGGTCACAGCGGCCACTGCTGCCTTCGAGGGGCCACAGCTTGCATCTGGCTCTGGCTTTCTATCATCAACATAATTCACAGAGTCCACATTCAGCCAGAACACACGGACTCTGCAGCCTCCCCCCACCCCCCAGGCCCGGGTGCGGTCCTACTCCATGCTCAGCACTGCCGAAGATGCCTGGGCACTGTCCATTCTGCCGCACGTAAAACATGTATGGAATCTGAATGCTTCTAATACTAAACAATACTACACTAAGGTACTCTCTTTTTAAACATTTTTAGAGAAAAGAGTGATAGATTTACACTGCCAGGGAGGGAGGGAGGGAGAGAGAGAGAGAAAGAAAGAGACAGCACTCCCATGCACTGATTCCCAAATGCCCACAACAGCCGGGCCGGAGCCTAAGCATTGAGCAGGGACACATCCACATCTCACACCCTGGGCAGGAACCAAGCAGGTGAGCCCTCACTGCCTCGCAGAGTCTGCGCTGGCAGCATGCTAGAACTGAGAGCTGTGCGGACGTTCACGTCGCTCCTGGCTCATCTCCTATGTCCTTGGAGGAGGATAAGAGCTTCCCTAAAAGCAATATCTAGTAATAACCCAAACCTGCTTACCGCGGCTGCATTCCATACAGGAAGTCATGCCCTCACAAGGCCTGCGTGGGCAGAAGCAGGTCCGCAGCCATGTCCAATACTCAGGAGGCGCTGGCCTCACTGTGAACACTGGGGCAGTGTCCACTACACGGTGTGGGACCTGGACGAGGAGACGCCCACCTCCGACACTGCTAACTGCTGTCACTGCCACAACTACCCAATAAAAGAAAAATAAAATTTCCCTGTCCTATTTTTATTCTCTCTTCCTCCATGAAAACGCCTTGTTATTTATGATGTTCTGTTTAAATCTTCTGTTTTTTATTTTTATTTTGTTATTCGTATTAAAATAAATTTCCTTTCATGTTCACTATTTTATATCTCTAATATTTTAATTCAATAGAATTATACCAACTTAAAAAGTTGTAATAACGAAAAAAGCAAATATTTGTTTCATTGCATATTTATCTTTATTACAGAATAGAGCTATATAATGGGATATATTATAATATCCCTATAATAACGTGACAAAAACTCATTTAAGTAACACATGTATTGAATACCTCCTATGGATAAGACTTCAGAAGACACAAAGGCCAGTAGTATAAATATTTATGTTTCTATTCTGCAAGAGATATAAACAACAATAATGCAAAGTGCTAACTGCTGTAATGACCTCTCAGTGCCTAGAAAAGATTTGTCACAATAGGACTGCTTGCTAGGAGCGGATTTATGGGTAGATTTTAGAAGCCACTGACTTGTGCTGAGGATTCCAATGGCGGTGACCCATTGCTGGGCCCTGAGAGCTGAGCAAAAAGGCTTCAGGTGGTGAAGAGAAGACCAGCGGTCTCCAGAGAGGCCCGGCAGGTGGCAGGGCCCACGGTGGGGCGTGGCCGACAGGTGTGATAGCCGGTCTCTCCAGCTCTCCTATTATCTCCCTGCCTGGACTACATGGCCCAGCTCCCATGAGCCTGGGGGTGCACGTCTCACACCCCAAACCACAGGAATGCCTTCTTCCAGAAAGTCCACCTTTCTCTCATTTCCACTCGTCCATTCTGAACAATAGCCTGAGTCCCCAGGCCTTCAAGATGGTACTGCAACGTCCTATTCTCAGCAGTTCTGCACACACCAGACTCAGCTGGTGTCAGCCCCCTGGGCTATCACCATTACAATGCCCTGCACGAGCTGCTGTCCACATCTCCCTTACTCAGCCTTCACAGGCTGTATGCTTATAGCACTTAACCAACTCACCTACGTTATCCAATCTGTCGGTGAACAACTGTTGTTAATACTCTTAAAGTCCACTTTATTTCTATAGAATTAAAACCAGTACCGTTCCCTCTTTCATCTCTGGGTCAATTATTCAAAGCATCTCTCCCAGTCTTTCCAGCTAACTTTTTATCTCTGATGTTCTTAAAAAAAAAAAACTCTCAGTTTTATTAGTTTTCTCTATCATTTTTCTATTTTCAATTTTGTCTCTGTTCTAATCGTTGCTATTTCCTTCAATCTTGCAGCTTAGCGTTTAGTTAATTCTTTCTCTGCTTCTTCTTTTTCTAGATCTAGTAAAATCAGGTGGTCGAGTTGACATCTTTCTTCATTTAGTGTCGCTCCCCGTCTTCATGGAGGAACGACACAGGACCCTGCGCTGTTCTTTTGTCTGCTCGGCCCTCCCCAGGTTTGCTGCTGGTTCTTCCCGGGTTGGCTACCGTCCCTTCCACCTCCGTGGAAGGGCGGTTCCCCCTGCCACTTTCCCCACTTCCGCGGGGGAGCGGCACAGCGCCGGCCGGCTCTCTCGGGGGCTGCCCAGGTGTTCCTTCAGCTAGATGTTCCCCTTAGATGTTCCTGGTGCATGTTGTCTCTCTCCTCCTTTATAGTCCTCTTCCACCAATCCCAACTCGGCTGCCCACACACCGAGTACGCTGCTCTCCTCCAATCAGGAGCAGGATCAGCTCCTGGAGGTCATCACTCAAGTTGGCAAGAGGCAGCTGCGTAGAAGCTGTTTTCTCCTCTCCCAGCGCCATATTGTGGGAGAGCAGATGCATAGAATAAGTCTTAATTCCAGTAACTTAGTCTAGTCCGGGTTGCTCCCCACAATTTAGATCAGCTTCAGGCAGGTATAAATTTCCCTCACAGCACTGCTTTTGCTGCATCCATTAAGGTTTGACATGGTGTGTTTCTATATTCATTTGCTTTTATATATTTTCTAACTTCTCTTGTGAGTTATTCTTCAACCCACTTGTTTAAGACTGGGCTGAATGGCGCAGTGGTGTAGCAGATAAAGCTGCCACCTGCAGTGTCAGCATCCCACATGGGCACCAGTTCAAGTCCTGTCTGCTGCACTTCCCATCCAGCTCTCTGCTATGGCCTGGGAATGCAGTAGAAGATGGCCCAAGTCCTGGGGCCCCTGCACCCTCATGGGAGACCTGGAGGAAGCTCCTGGCTCCTGGCTCCTGGCTCTGGATCAGCACAACTCCAGCCATTGCAGACAATTGGGGAGTGAACCAGTGAATGGAAGACACCTCCCCACCCCACCCCGCCTCTGCCTCTCTGTAACTCTACCTTTCAAATAAATAAATAAGTAAATAAATCTTAAAAAAAAAAAAAAAGAAGAGATTGGACTGACTTCCACGTTTGTGGACTTTCTACTTTTCCCTCTGCTGGTATTTCACCTTTATGATCAGAAAAGATTTCTCATGATTGCAATTCTTTCAAGTTTATTAATACTTGTTTGTGGCTAACACACAGGTTCTCCTGGAGAATTTTCAATGTGCACTTGAGAAAAATATGTATTGTGCTGCTTTGGAAAGGAAAAGGCATGTTCTATACAGGTCTTCTTGGTCTACAGTATTTCAATTCTTCTATTTCCTTATTGAGTGTCTGGCTGCTCTATTCATTATTGAAAGTTGAGGTACTTAAGATCCCTAATATTATTATAGAGGTATCTATGTCTGTCTTTTTTTTTAATAAATCTTTTTTTTTTTTTTTTTTGACAGAGTGGATAGTGAGAGAGAGACAGAGAGAAAGGTCTTCCTTTTGCCGTTGGTTCACCCTCCAATGGCCGCCGCGGCCGGCACACCACGCTGATCTGAAGCCAGGAGCCAGGTGCTTCTCCTGGTCTCCCATGGGGTGCAGGGCCCAAGCACTTGGACCATCCTCCACTGCCTTCCCAGGCCACAGCAGAGAGCTGGCCTGGAAGAGGGGCAGCCGGGACAGAATCCGGCGCCCTGACCAGGACTAGAACCCGGTGTGCCGGCGCCGCTAGGTGGAGGATCAGCCTATTGAGCCGTGGCGTTGGCCTATGTCTTCCTTTAATTCTGTAGTTTCTCCATAGATTTAGGAACTCTGGCATTTGGTACACATGTTCGTAACTGGTATATCATCTTGGTGATTTGACTCTTTCATCTTTATAAAATGCCTCTGTCTCTTCTAAGATTTTCTAATTTAAAATGTATTTAATCAGGGCTGGTGCTGTGGCATAGTAGGTTAAGCCTCCACCAACAGTGCCAGCATCCCATATGGGCACCAGTTTGAGTACCAGCTGCTTCACTTTCAATCCAGCTCTCTGCTGTGGTCTGGGAAAGCAGTAGAAGGTGGCCCAAGTGCTTGGGCCCCTGCACCCACGTGGGAGACCTAGAGGAAGCTTCTGGCTTTGGATCAATCCAGCTCCGGCCACTGCGGCCACCTGGGGAGTGAACCAGCGGCTGAACACCTCTCTCTGCATCTGTAACCCTGCCTCTCAAATTAATAAATAAATCTTCAAAACATTTAATCAGACATCCAGAAATCTCTTAATTTTTCTCATTTTTCAAGGTATGGTTTTGCCCAATAGAATTCTTGGTTGACAATTTTTCCTTTCAGTACTTGAAACATCTGTGTCATCCACTGCCTTCTGCTCCCTAAGGCCTCTGATGAGAATCCCGCGTATGTGACGAGTCACTTTTCTCTTGCCGCATTCCACGCTTGCCTTGGCTTTGGCTAGAAGGTTGGGCCTGCTGCATCCATCCTACTTGAGTCCACTAAGGCTGTCTGTCGTATTGACACGTCCATGTCTCTCCTCAAATGTGGAGAGTTTTGACCACTGTTTCTTCTGGTAATGCTTCTGCCCTTTCTCTACTCACTCTTGAGACTTCCACAATGCGCACATTGATCATCTCGATCCACCTGAGGGATCTCATAAATCTTAGATCCTGCTCACTCTTCCTTCCATTCCTCAGATTCAATAATACCAGATGACCGATCTACAAGTTTACTGAGCCTGCCTCCTGCATGTTTAGGTCTGCTGTTAAATCCAGATAGCTAATCTTTCAACTCAGTTGTTATATATTTCAGGTCAAAATTTTCTGATGCTTTTGTAATTTCTATCTTTTTTGCATTTTTATGAAAATCTGCTTAGCCCCTCTACAGTTACCATGGTATTTGATTATATTCTATTTGATTATATAGATTATATATATATTTGATTATACTTCTATTCTGCAGCTGGGGAGTCATCAAACTCTTCGTGTTCCTGTATCCCAGGTCACCTTACTAAGGTGATTAACCAGGTGTCCTGCGTCCCCGTTCTCCTCAACAGCCTCTGTTCTCTGCACCTCCATTTCCTCCTGAGATCACCTGAGATTCCCACGCCCACTTTGCTGCTCCTCAAGGCTTCCACCTCAGTGCCATCCGCTCTTGTCGCCTGTTCTGTATGAACAACATGTTTTATACTTCATCGATCTCAAACTCCGACTTCATTTCCTGAGCCATATCGTTCTCACCTCCTACCTCCTGCTCCCCACCCACCAGCAATATCCACTCCAGACCCTGAGACCCTCTCCAAGCAGGAGCTCCGCTCGCTGCATCTGACTCCGTCTCCAAACTGCAACCTGCAATAAGACGTTTCAGTTTTTGTCTGTTTTAATGCCACCAAACATCACCCATTTCGTCCGAGTTAATTCCAAGCCATTAAGAGAACAAATAATGTCTCTGCATTGACTGGTCGCTGACTGCGTCCACTGAAGAAGTCTGGTAGGATACCTGTGCATCTCTGTGACCTCCAGCCATAGTTCTCTGCTCTCTCTGAAATATAATTTCCATATCACAGGTTATCCAATTTTTTTCTATTTCCTTAATTATTCATATCCATCTTTGTCCCAATGGTTTTACCTGTTTCTTAAAAAAATATATTTTCATTTTATTTGAAAGACAAAGAGGAAAATCTTCCTTCTACTGGTTCAGTTACCAAATGCCTGCAACTGCTAGGACTGGGACAGGTGGAAGCCAAGAGCCCAGACTCATCCAGGTCTCCCACATGGTGGCAAGAACCAAAATACTTGAGCCACCACCTGCTGCCTCTCAGGGCATGCGTAAGCAAGAAGCTGGAGGGAAAAGCAGAAAAGCTAGGACTTGACCAGGCACTTGGCATGGGATAAGGGGGTCCCACAAAGCAACTTAACTGCTGTGCCAAGTGTGCATCCCGACTCTTCAGAGGTCATAGCCAGCTGGCATGAAATCGTGCGACTTTCCTCTGCAATGCCGTGTTTCCTCCCCCCACCCCGCCCCCGTGTCATGGGAAGACATTCTCCCCTTTTCAAAATAAATCCATGCATTCAGATCCTTTCTCTGCCTCTTTCTAGGTCTCGAGCCATTAATTTCCTTCCTCTCGATTGTTCAAAACATGCCTCTCATTGCACGGCCTATCACGACCTACCATTGCTCCTTATTTCACCCCAAGCACCTGTACGCGCATATGCACACAGCCTGCTTCTCCTCTCCCCCCTGTTCACAGCCACACTTCTACAAAGCAAAGTCTGTTTAGTTTCCCAGGTCCTCCACACAATTCTGTGCCTCATCCCTCTGCTCTTCTTCCCACCCCTGCAGCTCTGCCAAACTTGCCCTCTGCAGGTCACCAGCCAAGTCCCTGCCGGCTCACTCTTCCGGGGACTCTGCCATCAATCATCATTTTTCTTGCCCTGCTGTTTGACTGCTGCCCCTCCTGGCCTCTGGGCCAAGGTCTCCCCACCTCAAGGGCTGCAGCTCCGTGTCCACTTCCCAGGGTCCTGTCTGTCGCCCCCCTCCTTTGTGTCTTTACCCAACCCATGGAAGATCTCGCGTACCGGCCACCTTAATCATTCGTTATTAAGGTTAGCGTTAAGGTTACTCATAAATGTTCTACTGAACTGTCGCATCCATTTTCCTGAGTCCTACTGCACATTCTCGTCTATGTGTGTGAACTGAACCAGCAGCTGCGACCCTGCACCGATCACCTGCCCCCTGTGAAGACATCACTTCTCCTGACATTTCTCATAATGCCACCAGGACTGAAAGGGAAGTCACTCAATCTAAAGAGCTCAGATTTCCATCTCTGGCTCTCAGAGGCGTTCCTATCCCCGCCTCAGTGCCCCGGCCTTCCTCCCTATCTACCTGAACTTCTGCATTTTTTCCTCCAGATTTACCCTGGCCCTGCCTGCGTTATCTCCGTGAGCAGCATCCTTCCAGCAGGCCGACCACTGCCCCCAGCCCTCCCCAACTGCAACACGGCTTCCAGATCCTTCCTTTTAAATATCACTTTGCTCATGTTGTTCCTGTTCCCAAATGTCGGTAAACCACCTATTGACTATCGAAGCCCACCATCCCCGCCCTGTCAGTCAAGGCCACGCAGAATCTGACCTCAAACAACCGTTCCTGAGAGCTCAAAAATGCTATCTCCGACTCAATAACGAGGTCAAACTGCGCTTGAATGCAGCCTAAACCTGCACCGAGACTTCTCTTGCTAAGACCCAGACGACTTCCTGCCATCGACTAAACGTCTGCCCACCCTCCACGGGCCACACTGCTGATGCCCACAAGTGCCTTCTTGGTCTGAAGTCCCAGTCATGAAGATGCTCGTCAAACCAGGACCCCCATGCTCCACGTGCCCACAGCCACACCTGGCAGGGGGGCGTCTGAACATCAGCTTTCTGATCAGTGAAGTGGGTGAACTGGCCTACTGCACAAAATGGATATGCAAATTAAATGAGACCATGCTTATGAAATGCCTAATGAAATGTCTGGTACATTTTGGACACTTTAAGGAATGTCACTTTGTGACCCTACTCTGGATGACTGTATACTTCCTTTGTGCTTCCCGTAGCCACGGTTTCCATTTTTATGTTATCCATCCTCATATTAAAATAATCGCAGTGCCACACGAAATCACATTTATTTTACTAAAAAATTGGTATATACGGGAAACAGCTATGGAAAAATGAGGTAAGGTTGAAGTAAAGTGATAATGTATTAGAGTTATTGTTTATATTGATTTTATGTGAATTAATGCTTCCCCAAATGTATTTTTGAATAAACTATGAGGGCTATTGCCTGCTGTTGCTTTTACCTCTCCTTCCTTTAAGAAACTGAATTAATTTGATAAATTATAAGTTATCCCACCAAAGAGAAACAAAGATCCCCTTAAACCAACACATTTACTCTGCATTCCAGAAATGGACCTGTGCCATTTAGCAAAATCAGAACGCGTAGGTAATGAATCAGGGACTGACACAGATAACTGATGAGCTGAGGGCTCCCCATCACTCAGAGCCTGACAGACCCCTTCCCAGGGACCAAGCGGAAGGGTGGTCCATGTTCTCTACTCCAGTATTCCACCCACAGGAGCCCAGCAAGTGGAATTATCTTGCTTTTGTAATACACTGAGGTTCAGAATGAAATAGCTTTAGGAGAGAATTCTCAGTCGCCTTTCATTCCCCTCATCTTACAGATGAGGTCAAGATCCAAGAAGGTAAAGACCCTTAACGTGCGTGTGTCTGTGGAGGCAGAGGGCGCCTACACCTTGTTACGTGTTCACAGACGGACGGCTGCCCCCTGGGGACTTCCCACTGCCCGGAGCTCTTCCCAGGGTCAAAGCCTTCTCTGCTTTGTGGGCAGTAACAGTACCGTATTGTCGCCAGTCCGCAGCAGGGGGCAAATGCCGCCAGAGCACAAGGTTGTTGAGGTGATTCACGCAGGAAGGCAGGGAGTGGAAGCTCTTCTGATTGTACCACACCTGGAAAAGAAAGACTTCGTGGCTCTCACGGAACTAGTTCCCGCGACTGGTCTGGGGCGCAGGGAGTGCGGGCGTCAATTTGTTTGGACGGCGCCTAACACAGGACGCAAAGTGACACTCCTGCCTGGCTGGCAGTGCGCAGCCAATCCTGCCTGCTAATTTTATATTTATCTCAAGCATATAATTTACAGCTAAAAATAGATTAATTTTTCCCAGAACAAATGTGAATGTTGCTCTATAATTACATTCTCAAAGGGAAAGGGGAACGGAAGCCCATCATTTTTTGCTTTCTTCATTGGTAAGCTAATGAAATTTGACCGGCAAATTAAAAGTGTGGTAGATGATCAGAAAAAATGATAACTCCCAAATTAATAACCGAACATGGAACATTATTTCTCAAAATAAATTGGGCTGAACATGTGTTGAGTGTGGAGAATAAAGTTGCCTGTCTGTCAGGGCAAGGAGAGAAAGATTATATTATTAAGATGGGATCACAAGTACCACACAACGCACTACTCGAATCATCAGCCTCTATATTTCAAAATGTCACTGTCTTAAAGAAAAATTAAAAAATATATACGGTTTGGGAAGCTGGTGTCTAATAGCAAATCAGTTAGTGCTTTTTGATCTTCATTCTGCAGAATGAAAAGCCGGCTGCCCCGGCCACCGCTGTGCCTTCTAACAGACAATGCGCGGGAACCCAGGACAGCCACACCGAGGAGCCTCGTGACTTCTCGCCAAGTCTGTGAGAAGTCAGGACGCAAGCCTGTTGGCTTCCAAGCCTGTTTCCCTTCCCCGGCCATACGACAGCTGATTCTTTTCAACCAGGGTCCTGCGTGGCAGACTGTGTTCATGGAAACAGTTTAGTAAAATATTGCTCAAGTGGTTAAAAAACAAGAACAAAGCGCCGTGAACAAGACAGCGTTCTCCCACTCTTCCTCAGCCCACTCCATGCAGCAGTTCACACGAAGGCCCCCGTCTGCCACACCACTCACCACTTTTTTCTTAGGTTCACAGAGAAATCCTTGCCAGGTCCTCTTTAACTCTAAGGGAAAGGGATGCTGTGGGAGACCTACAAACCACAGAGCCCAGGACGCTCTGCGTGGCCAAAGCTGTGTCCAGTTAGAGTAGAACTGTGTGACCAAAGATCTAGAACAACGTGGGGACCCAGTCCTCCAGGGCACACTGAAGTGGGACTTCCTGAGGACGTCGACCTGCAGAGTCACCTGCAGAGCTCGGAGCACGCGTCAGAGGAGAGTCCACCTCTGCACACTACTTCCTCAGAGCTCCGCACTCCACCTCTGCACACTGCACGAAGGTTCACTCCCACAGAGCTCTGCACTCCACCTCTGCACACTGCACGAAGGTTCACTTCCACAGAGCTCCGCACTCCACCTCTGCACACTGCACGAAGACTCACTTCCACAGAGCTCCGCACTCCACCTCTGCACACTGCACGAAGACTCACTTCCACAGAGCTCCGCACTCCACCTCTGCACACTGCACGAAGACTCACTTCCACAGAGCTCCGCACTCCACCTCTGCACACTGCACGAAGACTCACTTCCACAGAGCTCCACACTCCACCTCTGCACACTGCACGAAGACTCACTTCCACAGAGCTCCGCACTCCACCTCTGCACACTGCACGAAGACTCACTCCCACAGAGCTCCACACTCCACCTCTGCACACTGCACGAAGGTTCACTCCCACAGAGCTCCGCACTCCACCTCTGCACACTGCACGAAGGTTCACTCCCACAGAGCTCCGCACTCCACCTCTGCACACTGCACGAAGGTTCACTCCCACAGAGCTCTGCACTCCACCTCTGCACACTGCACGAAGGTTCACTCCCACAGAGCTCTGCACTCCACCTCTGCACACTGCACGAAGGTTCACTCCCACAGAGCTCTGCACTCCACCTCTGCACACTGCACGAAGGTTCACTCCCACAGAGCTCCGCACTCCACCTCTGCACACTGCACGAAGACTCACTTCCACAGAGCTCCGCACTCCACCTCTGCACACTGCACGAAGACTCACTTCCACAGAGCTCCGCACTCCACCTCTGCACACTGCACGAAGACTCACTTCCACAGAGCTCCACACTCCACCTCTGCACACTGCACGAAGACTCACTCCCACAGAGCTCCACACTCCACCTCTGCACACTGCACGAAGACTCACTTCCACAGAGCTCTGCACTCCACCTCTGCACACTGCACGAAGACTCACTTCCACAGAGCTCCGCACTCCACCTCTGCACACTGCAGGAAGGTTCACTCCCACAGAGCTCTGCACTCCACCTCTGCACACTAGACAAAGACTCACTCCCACAGAGCTCCGCACTCCACCTCTGCACACTGCACGAAGGTTCACTCCCACAGAGCTCCACACTCCACCTCTGCACACTAGACAAAGATTCACTTCCACAGAGCTCCACACTCCACCTCTGCACACTGCACGAAGGTTCACTCCCACAGAGCTCCACACTCCACCTCTGCACACTGCACGAAGGTTCACTTCCACAGAGCTCTGCACTCCACCCCCAGGGCCACCCTTCCAACCGGCCGGCCACACAGGCCCCAGCCGCGCTTCTGGAAGGATTCCTTTGAAGTCGAGGGCAGGCGAATGGAGCAGAAAGCCCACCGCCCATGGAAGCTGGCACACCTGTGTTCTTCACCCTTTTGTAGCCACACCCTTCGCCACGTGGCTGTCACTCCCTTCCGCTCTGTGCTCAGCCACGTCATATGCTCTGGCCAACAGACGGTGACGCAGCAGAGGTTTGAAAACGTCATGCCCATTCTTGAGCTGCTGTGGCCACAGGGGCACGGCCGGGTAGACTGCTGGAGGATAAGACATAGGAGCAGGGCTGAGCCCGCCCTCTAGGGAATTCTTACGATTTCTACTCTGAATACAAGCTGTGCTTTCTCACAAAAGCAGGACTTGATCCCCTTGACGCAGGCTCCAGTCCCCACCTCCTCCCAGCTCAGCGTGGTCATCCAGATGCATGCCTTGCACTCCCCGCCAGCCAGCGACATCCAGCCTGCTTGGCTGACCCCACACGGGCTGTGCAGACTTGGAGCAGTCGCTCTAAACCCGCTAATTAGACCTCCCTGAGGGAAACCTGCCTGGTTAACACCTTGAACTCCAAAAAAATGTGTTGGCCCATTAGAGACCACCCCCACCCCACCCCGCCCATGCTGGGTGTTCTGTGTATCCCCTAGGACCTGTAAGTAATAAAATCCTCATTTCCATCTTGCATCTATCCTAATCATGGAAAAGGCCATCTCCATCCTAAACATATGGGCCCCCATCATCATCCTAGGTGACACCAGCAGCCAGCCAACCACACACACGATCACCCCCAGCTAAGACCAGCCCAGTGCAGCCCGTGGGAGCAGACACCCCAGACTCACGAGATAACCGAGCTCTATGCTGAATGCTCTGCGGTCATTACTGTGACAGAGCTTTGCTGTGGTGCAGATAACTGAGAACAACCGGCACTGGTGCAGGCGGTGCTATGACAAAGTGGGAACAGCTGGCATCGGCTTTGAGCTCCACAAGCAGGAGCTAAAGGGACAATTCAAGGAATCTGGAAAAACGGATGAGAAAAACCGTAGGAAATTGGAAAAATGGTAAGAAAAAATACTGTGGGCAACCAAAAAAGTGCTGACCTGCATTGCACAGTGTCAGATCACTGGGTAAAACTGTCACAGGTACACCTGACCTGGGTGTGGAGAGCCCTGGCAAACTGCCGAGCCCTGGCCTTGGAGCAGAGGCCAAGTGGAGAGTACAGCTGTGAGTGTTTTGTTGAGGACATGGAAAGAGGCCTGGAACCGTAGGGCCATTGCCTCACAAAGCCCAGACATCCTCTGAGCTTGACTTTGGAGAATTTACACAGGCCCTAAAATTCACTCCAGAGACAGCAGCTGTCCCAACCAGAATCCCAGGATGGCCTATGGACCTGGAACATAAACACACGGCCTAGGGGGCTCTGCAGGGAGCTGCTGGGAGAAGCACCACCGGACCTGGCTGAGTGTAGCAAACATGCTTGAGAGCCCAGCTTCCTGCAGGCGGGAAGCAGGCCGAGCGGTTGTCCAAAGACAGGTTTCCAGGGTCTGCTCACAGACACGCTGAGGGGGACGGGACAGGACGGGGCAGTTACGGCCCACTGCAGAGGGTGGGTAAGGAGAGGTGCCCAGGCTCGAGCTAAGGAGCCTGGCTCACAGTCAGGGGGCCCAAACGCTCAGGACCTAACCACGGGTGCTGTCCGTGCCGCTGTTGGCGTGCAGTTACACAGAATTACTCTGAAAACAAATTATTGATTCAGAGTTCCAAGGAACAGAGCTTAAAACGTCCGTCAGCTGCCTTCCAGCTCCTCTGCGAAAGTCTTTACGAGAGGAAGTTCACAGGTTCTTCAAGTTGGAAAGGAGTTTAGTGATGATCTTAAAATTTAGGATTTAGCAGACTTCAAAGACATCCGTCTTTCCTTCCTCCCTTCCTTCCTCCCGAGAGCGGTTTCCTAGAACTGTACCGTGTTCCAGAAATAAGTTGTGGGATTTCTTCCCTGCTGGCCCCTAAGTCAGAAAGCGCTAAAGTCCCATTAGTGACATAGAAAGCTCACCTGATTTTTGGAACATCTCGGGCCATCTCAGAACAGCCCTGCTCAGGAACCGAGGGCTAAGCGTCACCCAGGGACCGTCTCTCCACGGGAGAGCAGCACGCACACGGAGCTGCAAGAGGGGCCGTGCATTTGGCTTTTCATCTGAAGTGTACACATTCTAAAGGATGTTTTGATTCAATAAGCTAAACACCAGAGATGTGAGTGAAATAACTCCTAGAGGTTCCGAGGGAGACATCTGTGAGCGTAAGGAGACATTCGTTAAGCAGATCCGCATGCAGATGTCCCATCTCCCCCAGAAGGACTGAAAATCACCCATCTAAGCCCCGAAGGAAAGGCCGCTCACTCATCACTGAGAAAGCCACTGACGGACACGGTGTCCACCACTGCAGCCTGCAGTCCACGTCTGGGGCAACAGAGGGTCACACACAGCCCCTGCCCCGTGCACCCCACTGTAGTGTCAGATGTCCTGGCTTCCTGGCAAGAGCTCAGTCCCTGACAGGCCCAGGAAGACTCTTGCCTGCCTCTGACTGCCAGCGAGCACGTCAGACCCCAGAAACCACCACCCACGTCGGGGCAGAAGACAGATCTGACGAGAGCAGCAGGGAGGGAAACGCGACTCCCTGGCCCCCGTCACTGAGCGAGAGGCCGTGCCCGGACATCGGCGAGCAGAGACACGGCCGTCCACTCTACCTAGCAGCTCAGGGGTCCGGACAGACTAGAGGAGTGAACAGATTCCTTACACATATTAGGGTTAGTGCAGTTATGGCCACATAATGCATTCCAAGATAAGCCAGCAAAGGTGTGCAAACCAGGTTATTGGTCTAACAAGCTATGAATGGTGATGTCACGCTGTACGTCTTCTCCCATGGCTGCCTCTAAAGAAAGAGACTTAAATCTCAGCTGAAGAGGGAAGACCACTAAACCTTCTCAGGGAAGGTGATGTGAGGGGACTTAGAACTGTCACCAGGGGCTACACTGCGGGCATGACTGTGACGTTGTGAAGTGCAGCTGTTAAGTCTCCTTCAGGGATTATGTCATGAGCGACCTGCGAGAACCTTCATTCTACCGAGTCAACCTCCAACAGGCACAACCCTGATGCTGCCAAGGGTCTCCCTATCCACACAAGCCAGGGACGGCCCCACTGCGGAGCACAGGGGCCTCCCCCGGCAGTTCTTTGTTTACTCTTTACTTATCTGAGAGGCACAGAGACAGACATACACAGTTCCCATCCACCCCTCGAACGCCCGCAGCAGCCAGAACTGGCTAGGATGAGACCAGGAGCTGGGAACTCAATCCAGGTCTCCCACGTGGGTGGCTGGGGCCCAGCTCCTTTGAGCCACCACCTCTGCCTCCCGGGCTCCCAGTAGCAGACAGCTGTCATCAGAAATGGAACCAAGACCCAAACCCAAGCAGCCTGATACAGGACGCAGGCCTGCCAGGCAGCATCTTAGCTGCTAAGCCAAACACCCCGCCTTGTTTTACTTGGTCAATGATGAGATTATGAGCAGACAACCCCCCGCCTATGCACACACCATAGACAGACACGCCTCCCAGTCACTTCCGCACGGTGCCTCACGGAGCTCACTCGCCCTCCGCCCACTGTCTCCTCTTTTCTAAGTTCTTACTTAGACACCACACTGGTGCCCCGGCGTGGAGACAGGAAGCTCGGAAGCTTTTGTGTGTCCCTGTTTTAAGGTTATGTGACTTCCTCTTGGAAAAAGCTGTGTCTTTCCACACGGCTGCATCCTCTCGTGGGCAGAGGCGTCGTTCCTCTATCCCGTCCTCGTTTGCGCACCCTGGGGAAGCCTCCTTCTGTCATTCTAGGGGGGTGGTTCCTAGTCCGACAGGGGTGGTCCTGGCAGGACCTGCAAACCGAGGGCCCTGACCAGTGGCCCCAGGAAACTGCTACTGTCTTTACTCTGTCCATCCAGGTTCAGGTTACATATGGAGGAAGCTCCTCGGCTGCCAGGAAACCTGCTGACGGCTCCATCCGCGGCGCCTGTGGCTACCTCTAAAAACCGCTGGCCTCTCATTTGCTTTAGCGCTAGGGGCGAAATCCTGTCTGAACAAAAGCAGTAACTTATTGGCTCTGTGTCCACACGGTCTTGATAAAAACAATTCATTTTGTCTTTCTTTTTATTTTTATTTTATTTTATTTTTTGATAGGCAGAGTGGACAGTGAGAGACAGAGACAGAGAGAAAGGTCTTCCTTTGCCGTTGGTTCACCCTCCAGTGGCCACCACGGCCGGTGCGCTGCGGCCGGCGCACCACGCTGATCCGATGGCAGGAGCCAGGTGCTTCTCCTGGTCTCCCATGGGGTGCAGGGCCCAAGCTCTTGGGCCATCCTCCACTGCACTCCTGGGCCACAGCAGAGAGCTGGCCTGGAAGAGGGGCAACCGGGACAGAACCCGGCGCCCCAACTGGGACTAGAACCCGGTGTGCCGGCGCCGCAAGGCGGAGGATTAGCCTAGTGAGCCGCAGCCCAGGCCTCATTTTGTCTTTCAAGGGAATCTTTTTCCCCAATTAGTCTTGATGCTCACACAGAGAGGCTGGGATTGCATCTGGATCTTGGATACGGGGTTTCCCCGAACACTTCCCAACAGAAGGGGAAGACAAGACCCACTGTTACCTTCGCCAGAGTCTCCGACTTGGATGTGCTTGCGTTCGCAGCCTCAGCTTTGCCGGGCAGGCGCACTCCGAAGGACCAGCCGCCGAGCCTGTCAACAGCAAGCAGGTGTCAGCCCTTGGGCCAGGGCGTTCGTCACCAAGCACACTGGCCACATGGTCTTAGGACAGAAGGCTGGGCACGGCTGTCAGACACCCAGGCCCTCCCCGGGTTACTGGGCAAGTCTGACCGAGGCTGACCACATGATGCCGTGCGCTCTCAGAGGCCACCTGACCAGGAAGCAGATGCCCCGTAAGGACGGCTGATCATCGGCTCTCCGCTCTCGTCACGGGTCACGGCCCCTACAAACCCTCTCCCGAGAATCCGTGGGTCGTGGTCTTCCCCACACTTGGCTCTTTCATCCTCCACTCTCATCTCGCCGGCTCAGGCGTGTGGGGTGCTCCTTCTGAGTTCTCCCAGCATCCAACATCCCCACCAACTGTGCCAGTTACCAAACGGGTTTCAACAGTGTATTTGCTAGCTTATCCTTCGTGCAACTCTGCAAGGTTTTCTTGGATGGGAATTTTATCTTTTATCTCTCTGCTGCTGTGAGTTGTATAGTATCTGACGCCTACTAGGCTTCCAAAGTAGCTGACATTAGAAACAAAGGCACCACTAAACTGTCGCAGCAGGTGTACGGTGACCCTGGGCTCAAGTCTCAGCTTTGCTTCCGCTTCCAGCTTCCTGATGGGAGGCAGCAGGTGACGGCTCAAGAGTTGAGAGCCAGCCACCCATGTGGGAGACCTGGATGGAGTTCCCGGCTCCTGGTTTCAGCCTGGCCCCAGCACCAGCTGTATTTGGAGACTGAACCAGTGAACAGAAGATCCATATCTCTTTCTATCTCTGCCTTTCACATAAATAAATTTAATTTTTAAAATTCCTTTTTAAAAGTAATCATTAAAAAATCAACTATTTCCCATTTTCCAGATAGGCAGAGATGGAAGAGTGGTTTTGCACCACAGAGGCCCCACCCTCACCAAAAACCGAGGCAGAGGAAGATGGACACATTCCTCTCGGATGCCCAGAACTCACCGGCCCCACAGCCAGACGTGCACTGACCGCCTTCTGTGTGCTCACACTATCCTGACTCATGAGCTCCCTCCTTTGTCTAGAAAGGAAACCCAGGGATTTGGGGTTGTTAGGTAGGAAGTCAGAAATGAGCTTCTGTGTGTGACAAAGGCCTAAGGCATTGACACCCAGGTCCAGCATCCGCAGCTCAGAGTCATCCTGACAACCTTCCAGGGGCAGCCCAGTATCTGCACTTCAGACCTCCTGCCCCTTCTACCCGATAACCATCCTTCCTCTAACCAGGGCGACGCCAGCCAGGCTTCCCCCGTCTGATAACTTCAGGGGGAAACTCAGAAAGGAATTTTTCGTATTTACATCCAAAAAGACCCACCCCCTTAAAAACCCCCAGCCTCAACCAGACTGCGCGCTCAGCCCTCTGCTTCTCTGCTGAGCCGCCCGCCTGGCCTGGCCAGGTGTACTCTCTCCACTCAACCATGTAACCTCGCTCCTCCCGAGTCTGAGCGACTGGCGCTCTCTCTCAGGTCCTGTCTGGAGAGGTGCCCAGCTGTTCTTACGCATGTCCCTACGCTAATAAACCTTGCTATTTGCTTTCCCTGCTCTCTGTCTCACACCTGAATTCTTTCTTGTGTGAAGACAAGAACCCTTGCTCTCTCCGGTAACAGGGTCACACTGAAAGATATCAACACAACATGGAGCAGAGAAGAGAGGCAGGCAGACGACCTGGGGGTGGGGGTGGGGGTGTCCAGGAGGGCCGTGGTAGACTTGCCCGGCACAGGGGAGGAGGAGACGGGCGAAGGGCAGAGGCTGTTGCAGGCAACGCAGACTCCCCCGCGGGATGCCTGCACGTGAAGCGACATAACGCGTTCGGGGGACTTTGGGAAGTTAACAATCTGACAAATGTGATTGAGAGTTAAAGCAACGGGAAGTGCTCATTCCCACCGCCCTCATCTGGTTCGTCCCCTCAGGGCTCAAGGAAACTCGTCGGAAAATAAAAGTTTCCCCCAGATCGCCTAAGAGCAAGTTTACGACACCAGTGGTACCCGGGTCCTCATCCTGGAAGCCGCATAGTAGAGGGAATTCTAAAAGAAGACTATTATTTCATTACGCTGTTAACTTATCTGCTCGTATTCCCTAAAGCAATAAAGCCTCTTCTGGCTCCCCAGCTCCTACCACTGACGGAATCTCAATTGATATGATTTCCCTGGTGCAAGTCGGTGGTGAGGAATCTGATTAAGGCCCACGCGTGCCTCTGGAATTTTTATGAGCTCCAAGGTTAGTGTCAGACTTCAGAGAGTTTATGAGCATTAGCATTTGAAACGAGGCATTTCCCGGAATACAGTCGACCTCCCCTACCCCCGGGTTCTGCAGCTGTGGATCCAGCCCAGGGCAGAAAGCATTCAGGAAAAGATGTCCGCACTGAACCCCTACAGGCGCTGCCTTCTTCTTGCTGTTCCCTAAACCAGTCCAACCCAGGGCTCACATCACGCTGGGTGTCACAAGCAATGCAGAGATGATGCAGTATATGTGCGAGGGGGCAGGCCTTAGGTCCAGCATTGAGATGCGCTTGGGATGCAGAGTCGCGACTCCGCTTCAGTGATGGCTTCCTGCTAGGCCACACTCAGCAGGTCACGGTGCCAGTGCTGGGTCCCTGCCACTCATGCAAGAGAACTGGATTAAGCCTGGGGCTCCTGGCTTTGACCCGACCCAACCACGGCAGCTATAGGCATTTGGGTTGTGAATCAGCAGATGAGGGCATGAGTCTGCTGTCTTGTTTCTCTGCCTGTCACATAAATAAAAATGCAAAGTGTACAGGAGGATATGTGTAGGCTATACGCAAATATTATACCTTTTTACATGAGGAATGTGAGCGCCTGGGTGGGCCCTGGGGCCACTTGCCCTCGGCTACTGAGGAGTGCGGGAAGGACAGCTGTGAACCCACCTGGGTGTATCAGATGGCAGCAGCAGGTACTCCTCCACGTCAGTGCCCGAGAGGTTCAGCAGGGTGTGGCCCAGGCCGCTGGTCAGGTAGGGCGCCCCTGCACTGCTGTTGGGACACCTCTGTCATTGTTTCCAGAGACAGGAAAACGAAACAGATTCGTAATTCACACACACAGGTTCACTGACAGGATTTTAAATACAACGCGAGTTTCCACAGCTTTCCATTTGTAATAAATTATCTGCAGCGCGTTCTATGCTCTGACTGCTAAAATCCCGTGGGGCCCCCCAACGCGGGCGCATCACAGCAGAGTTCCACCACAGCCCCCACAACCAGGCAGACCGAGGACGTCACACCCCTTAGTGGACGTAAGCTTGGGCAGATTCCTAAGAACCAGAAAGGGAGACGGGTTTTGCTGGGGAGAGCTGACCACCGAGGGGCCTGCAGGAGAGCAGGGCAGCCAGGAGGGGGGCAGGAGGGTTCCAACGGGAGCCTCTCTCCTAAGGGCCTGTAGTGAAAGCACACAGCTCCCCACCCCCACACACACACACACAACACATCAGCATGCTACACCTGCAGTGGGTGGGGAGGGCAGGCAGGAGGAGCCTCTCTCCTAAGGGCCTGGAGTGAAAGCACACAGCTCCCCCCGCCCCCTGACTCATCAGCATGCTACACCTGCAGTGGGTGGGGAGGGTCCCCAGCAGGGCGGGAAGCGGTGGGCCACACCACGCCAGCCGGCAGTCACACGTGTCCTGCCACACCAGGGCTCAGACTTAACGTTCTTTGTTTCTGCCTGGTCAGACCTGGGACAAGTCATAAATGAAAACAGGAGCAGACTCAGCCCCAGAACCTGCTTTCTCATTCACGAGATGGAGACACAGACATTCTCACCAAGTGCATGGCGTCGTGGTGGGTCCAGCTGTGCACGAAAGAACAAGGGCCACAGAGGAAGGGTTAGGGGCGAGGGCTTCCACAGGTCATGGGTAAGCTAAATCCAAAGATAAGTCTGTTTGGTAAAACAAACTTGGTGGTCAAAAAAATATTCTGAAATCCAAGCCTAAGTTTCTTACAATTTGCATTTTCCAAGAAAGTGTTGAAAAACCCTCATATGCGTGAATTATAATTTTCGGCACCAAAATAAACTATCCTTTAATTCCACTGTTTATTAACTTTCTGAAGTTCCCTTATATCCATTGAGGGTATTATTCTTGGGTTCTTGATGGAAAGGCTTGGAGGAATATAAAATTAATACTCATTGTAAATCACAATTCAGCCCATGCCCCACGTGTGGACTCTGAAGCAGCTGGACCCAGGATGGGTGCCGGAGGCTGAGGATGGTGGCAGCGAGGGAGGCCCTGGTCAAAGGACACAAACGTCAGGGATACAGGAGGACGGAGTGCATGAGTGCCACGCACAGCTCAGCGGCTGTGAACGCCCACGAGAGTAGCGTCTTGGAGCTTTCCCCACAAGTAAATGATAAGTAGTGCACTGCTAAATAGCTCGATTTGGCCGTTCTGTCATGTATACACCCAGAAAAACATCACGTTGCACTCCACAAACATACATAGCTCCTACTTGCCGGAGAATGCGAACAAATCAGTGAAAC